>NW_024884767.1:9036441-9132247 GCF_019232065.1 Centrocercus urophasianus | reverse complement strand
TCCTTCCTTCCTTCCTTCCTTCCTTCCTTCCTTCCTTCCTTCCTTCCCTCCCTCTTTCTTTTCAATTGACATTGAATGATAATTATTGATAATCAGGATAAGTATTATGTAATCAAATGTTTGAGGAGATAACTTTCTCTTTTTCTATAGGACAGGACTTTCTATAGGATATTTCATCTCTAGCTCAAGGTCGTTGCAACTTTTTGTGGTATTATTTTTTTTCTTTCCTTCTTTTTTTTTTTTTTTTTATTTAATCTTTTTGTTTCTTGTGGGTTGCGGATTGCTAGTTGATTTTTGGTCAATTTTACTGAAATGTATTCTAGTTTCCTTCCTCATATTTTGTGCTAGTCTCTTAGCTTCTTACAGTTCTATAGGTTTGATCTTTTTCTTAAGGAGAATAAAATATTTTAGTTTGTACATTTTCATTTGTGGATACTGACTGCTTGGTGTAAAACGTTGCATTTCTTTTCTTAAGTATAGGTCAGAAAGGCTGCTTTTGTAAGATGGAGATTTCGTGGTCTCTGGAAGTGGAACAGTCTGTTTGTCTTCATCCTCCCAACTAGAACTTTGTTTTTTTGAAGTTCCTTTTCTGACAGAAATATGTATGTTTCCTTGTCATTGGCACTTCATTCTCCGATTCCTCTCAGATCATGCTGGTAGGTGAATCAGGAGGGAGGGACATTTACACGATGCTGTCACTGTAATGTAATTTGAATTATGCCCCTTTGCAACATGCCACCATCATTTTTTGTCTGCTTAAGTCACAACTGCCTGTGCAACTGTATGAGACCTTTGCTTGGTTTATAAAATCTACTGCAATTCAGTTTCAAATTGAAAGAAAACTTGCCTAAGTGTGTACAGGCTATTTTGACATAGAAATCTTTCTTGAGATACTGCTAAAAATCCGTGACTGAAGGTAAATGGTATTGGTTTTACTTATTAGCCCTGTAGTCTCTCATACTCTGAAACAGAAGTTTTGAGATAAAAGTATTTTAGAAATCAGAAAGTAGTAGAATGCCAGTCTATCTATAGTAACATAGTGACTGTTTATTGGCTTCCTACTCTGAAATAGTCATCTGGAAGAAACCATGAAAACACTGCATGTTGACAGAGTGTAAAGGATGGGAGGAGATTATTGGTAGAACATGGCTTTGATCACTTGGTGAATTGCATGCTGTATTAAACAGTATGTACATTTTTACAGTCAGTTTCAACAGAGAACTTGTGAAACAGGGACCTTGCTGTACCTTTTGACAGGAGAGTAGGATTTGGAGTAGTCTGGAGACAGCATCTGTGGAAAGAAATCAGAGTTCATAAAGAATGCCAGAACCCATTCTCTTGGAGGAACTGAAAAGATATTCTTTTAAAAATCTGCTGATATTTGTACATCTTACATTTAAACATTGTGAAGCTTCATCTTTCACATATCCAGTTTTCTTGTGAACCCTAGAAAATGACCCAACTGAAGAGATTTCAGAGAAGAACTACAGATCTTGCTAACAGCTGAAAACATGGTTTGCAAGGGATTCAGTCTGCTGTCTCTACAACAAGCAGAAGTCAATACAATCACTTTCTATCAGAGGAAAATATCACTTGAGGTTTTTAAATTAAGACTTTTTGCACAGTGTCCACATTTATTGGACACTTGAGATCTCTGGGGAAAGTTGTAGAGGCTCTGTGCAGAACTTCTAAAGAGATAATCTCAGTCATCACTATGTGTCTGAAATTCTAGTAAGAGAACAGTGAAAATGAAATGTCCAAACATTAAAACTTGTTGCTGATTGAAATATGTTTGGTTTTTATCCAATAAAAATCTTGAGAAAAGTGATAGGCAGAGACTCTGGAGTGTTCAAAATATTTATTTGCTGAGATATGACACCTGATTATCTATGAACTTTTCCAATTTGTGCAGTTATGTTTGTTTGTGTTCACATCTCTTCCTGTGGCACAATAGAAAATTAAAGCCTTTACAGATAACTCTACACAGACCAGGTTGTTTTCTTGTTTTGTTCTGTTTTCAGCTAAAAAAGCCCTTTCATGACATTGGTCTGTTGTTACTGTCATCCTTTTTTCAGTCATTCTGAAATTCAATGGCATTTGAGGGTTTGGAGAGCATTTTGATGTGGATGAGTATACACAAGCAAAGAGATGTTGCTATTTAAAAGCTTTGTACTTATGCCTTCTGGAGAGGCATTTCCCTAGATATAATCTGTCCCTTAAAATTCATTCAGCCTTTTCTTTTGAATTTAGGGATCCATTAGATATTTGGGACAGGATGTTAGAGTTTAAGACACAGGCAAACAGACATGAAGTGCCTAGGAGAAAAAGGAAACCTGCTGAGAAGCAACGTGGCCCAGCTGTTAGAGCCTGCTTCCTGAGTACTACGTATATGGCACTGCACTTTAACTTACCTCTGTACTTCTTATCAGGTCAGTTATTAACATTTGCAAGAGGAAAACAGGAGCATATATTGCTATAAACCTTGGTGCTGTGAAAAAGATTCTGAACTAGCCTTTTTCTGCACATCCTGTCAACTTACTCTCAACTTCAAAGGTAGCCGCTAGATTCACACCGAATGAAATGTCTTAGTTCTGTCAGGAGAGGTGAAGAAGAAAACAGGATCATCCATCTGTAACTGGAAGAGTCTTGGAGTCAAGAAAGTAATGCATTATTATGATAGTGAAATGGCTTTAGATCTTCAGTGATGTTGTCTGTCGCTGACAACATCCTATTTCCCCTCACTAACGCAGTACTCTTGGTTTGCCACACCTCGGCCACCACTGGTTTTCTTTTGGGCTGGGAAGTAATTGGGAAGTGGCATCGCTTGTCCCTGCGGAGAAGAATTACTAATACTGGCAGTTGTTTGCCAAGCAACCTGATTTTTTTTTTTTAGTGAAACCTGCAGGGACATCCAAAGATGAACACCCTTGGCAGTATCATACAGGCGATAGCTCCATATGGCTGACACTTAGAGAAAGGGGTCTAATTAGTTTTGGCAATGGCTTGTAATTCGAAATGACTTGTGTCCTCACTGAAAATACAAGTATGTGGGTGTCTGGTAAAAAGAAGAAACAAAAAATACTTCTGATTTTCAGATGAACAAACCTGGTGCATTGGAATTCTGCAGTTAAGAGAGGGAAAACTACTCTAGTGTCGTTTGTTTTGGAGAAGTCTCATGCTCAGTTGTCTTGATGACAGGTTGTTCTCAGGGGAGTGAGTTGAAGGCATCCTACTGAGTGGAGAAAAATGATTGGAAAGATACAGAAACAAACAAGAGAATTCCTGCAAGACTCTTTCCTTTATATTGATTTGTTAATGGTCAGCACAATGGTTCCTATCTTGTAAATATTACAGTAGCCTCGAACCACTGTTTGTTTTAAATCTTAATTAAAGAAGAAATTTAATGAGTGATTCTTCAAAACACAAACTTTTATCATCAGTACTGAGTAGTTTTGAAATCTTCTTTTTCTAACAGCTATAGTCTTCCCTTATTATTTTTTGCAATTAAAACTTAGTCTTCTTTGATGTTATTTGCTCAATAAGTGTGTCGTATCATACAAACTTTAACATCACTGACTGCAATACTTACGTTTGTAGATAACCAAGAAGTACCAGATCAGGTCTGATGCAGTGTTTCACTGCTTCCGTACTAATGTATCTTTTTGACCCACTGATATTTCTGATGGACTTACTCACTTATTGCTGGGCTTTCAATTTCCAGTGTTTTAAGCACCATCAACATTTTCCATAGCAACTCACTTTTTCTGCTGCAAATGCAGATGGATGACTAACGTATTGCCAGTGTGTGTAATTCTCCCATTGTAACTGTCCTAGTACAGTATTTAAATATGACTTATAATTCCATCTTGCTTAATTCTAATCTATTTTGAAATTAGGTTGTAATGCAGCAGAATACTGTGAACAGCAATAGTTAATTTTTTCCTCAGTAGTTGCTACATAACATGTAGGCATTTTTCTTAGCAGTTTTGTACATTTGGGGCCACTTCTATGTAGGAAATAATTCATAGCTTGGTACTGAAGATACAGCTCCGAGACATGCAGTTAATGAATGAACACAGTTCTGACAGGCAAATGTCACTATATTTTCAAACGAAGCCTTTGAAGGATACAATAAATATGAACCAAGTAGGTATTTTAACTGGTCACATGTTGTAAAACTGTCCTAAAAAATGAGAAACATCTGCGTAGAGAAGACAAGTTATTACAGATACAGTCAACTGCATTTCAGATAACAAGATACTGTTGCTTTTTATGGGGCCAAAAGAGACTTCTTGTAAAGTCAGCAGTAATAAACTGCTCCACGAGTATTGCTCTTTACAGCATACATTTTAATTGTAAAGCAAACTGTGAATAACACCTAACTGCAGTGTGAGGTAGTTTTCTGTCACATTAAACTTTGATTATTGTAAAATGCATGACTAGCCCTTGGACAGCCAGGATATATCATTAAGATGCTGCGCAGGGGAGGAATTTTACAGACACATGTATTAATAACTCATCTTCACTAATGCTGTTCTCTAGCACACTGGGATTAAGATACACACAATTTTTGCTAATTCTTCTAGAAATAAAGATGAAAGTCTAATGATGGGAATGTTTAAAATCAGTGCATGAGAATCTAAGTACTTGCCCGAGTCCTGAGAGCGTATGAAAAGAAGGAACTCCCAGGACAACCAAACTTGGCTCTCTTTTCAGGAAAAGCTAAGTGAACAGACAGGGCTTTTGCCACCTGGCTTGCAGGCACACTTCCTGCTGTCCCTGCCATCTGTGTTGATAGCCATTTAGCCCATCACAGTGGCACAGACTGTGTTGGGTTTCATGTTAGAGATGTTATTCATCTTTTGTTTGTGGGTAAAACAGTTCCTGAGTTTGACACACCTCTCAACTCTGGTATTCAAAAGCTGTGTGTTAGTTCTCAGAAAAAAAAAAATCAAGGTTTTGACTCAGTAAAAATATATCTAATTGTTCTTTAGCTTTGAAACTCCTGATATAATGTTTTTCTCGTTGCTTTAAGGCTATTTTAAACAAACAGAAAAGAGAAGATTCTAGCATTATGCTGTAAGTACAAGACCCAATGTAATAAAAAGCAAAAGGCTAAAATCTGTGACACTCACTGTAAGACTGAGAGGTATTACAACTGTTATTTTGTTTAAAAGACTCCAAATGGATGAGGAGAATGGGAAGGTGAGATTTCTGCTAATGTTATGATACTAATCCTGCTGAGAAAGCCTGTTGTCTGTTTAAAAAAAAAAAAAAGAAGTTAAAAGAAATGAACAATTGCCAAACACAACCGTATTTCATTCTAGATACTTGATCAATAACTTCAGGAGGAAAGTATTAAAAGAAAAGTATTAAATGTGATGACTTTGGGTACTTTGGTAAATTGGTTAAAGCTTTACTCATGTAAACAGTGCTGTGCAAGCAGGCCCCAGCTATGGAGTTAATCCATCTATAAGTAGTGAATTTCCGTAACTTTGCTTTTCTGAGTTTTAGCTTTTTAACGTTATGTCTGTAAAGGTTAAAAATTGAGATTGTTCTTCAGCTGATGTAGCAATACAATGCCATTTCCCACCTTATGGACTGTGGTTATAAGAAGTACTTTAATATTTAGAATTAAAATGATGATAATAATAACTACAACATTGACAATGTCTGCCATTGAGGTTTTCTTCTCAATTTGTTTAATAATAGTTGTATGATACAATTCTGCCTATTCTGGCAGACTAGAACGTGAAAATAAGTTTTGAAAAGAGAAGACTGAGTAGCAGTTTTGAATTCTAAGTGTTTTTTAACTTTACAGCACCTATGATCATTGCTACAAACTTCTGGCACATCCACTAAAGTATTTGTTGGAGCGAATCCTGTTTTCTGATTTTACCAAAAAAACATACGGTATTTTTACTTTGACTGAGATACTTCAAATCTTTGTTCCAGTTTTTTCAAAACTACCAGAAATAAGTTGCTCTGCCATTTAATATATATATATTGTGTCAGAACTTATCTTACAAGGCTGGACTCTTAGTTGTGATCTAGCTAAACACTTAGGTACATGCTTAAAGTTGGTAACTTGAATGCACAAGTCTAGGTACGTGTTCTACTGGGTCATAGCATAGTGCCCTGAAGGATCAGAATGTGTAAAACATAAGTGTTTTTCCCAGATAACATTAGCATCACACAGAGAGTACATATGCACAGGCAGCTGTGTGAAGCTGTCAGGACTCCTTTTGGAAATGCATGCATAAGAATTGACATGTTTGTCTGCAAATTCTCAACGCCTGTTGTTTATCAGACAGCTGTGATCACTGCTGAGATGTAGAGGAAAGATGGGCTGTGGAGCTGGTGTGTCAGCACTCCACCTGAAGTGTTTTTAAGGAGTCTGGCAGTCTGCTCAGGCTCTGCTTTATACTTCATCACTCCAAGCTCTGTCTTCACTGAGGAATTTGTAAACAGCTCTTGTGGAATGACTTTGAAATTTCTCCTTGTGCAGCAAAAACTGTGGCTATTTTTTTGAGCAGAATACATAACTCACAGAGAATAATTAATTAACTGAGTTTCTCCTCTAATTTTCTTTGTATATATTTCTTACACCTGCAGTGTTGACTTACTGTCACTGAATTGACTGATAGTAAGCACATCTGAGTTTTGGCTATGCATTCATTAAGTAACGCTTTGACATTGTATTTGGAAATCTTTTTGTGCAAGGCATTGTTTTCACTGTTTTGCAAAAAATTATCTTAGTCTAATTTATAGTTTTTCTTGTAGTACACTAATCTTCTTTCTCATTAAATTGATCCAAAAGCACTGCTTCTGTTCCAAAATGGATAGCTGTATTAGACCTTCCAGTGCGAAAATCTGTCAACCACATAGGTCACTCCAGAAGTAATGTCCTATTTATTTCCACAGAAACTAGAATAGATACAAAGAGCACAAAGCACTATTTGATAGAGCAGATTATCAGCTACAAAACACTATTTTTCAACATAGTTAGCAGCATTAGCTATGCATTTTCACCAGCCTGCATGCTACTCTTTTAACAACCAGCACTAGAGGAGGTGACCCACTGTTTTACAGCTGCTGTAACAGCACCATAGATAGGAAATTGTTGCCCATGTAGTTCATCTTTCATCAGCCCATACAGATAGAGGTTAGAAAGTGCTAAACCCATCAGAGAAAGATTGTGTTCTTCTTTGACGTGACTCTGGAAACTTAGTCAGTATCGAGATGTAGTGGTTAGAGCTGATGGTTTGTTCTGGTTTCAGGAAATCTGGAAGGATCACCCCTTTCCTACCCTAAAAGACAGTGCACATCACTTGGACCACTGGTGGCTGTCTCTTGAACTATTTGTTTGACAGAGAATTTACATGTCACCACTTCATAGACTCTGTCCTGTAGTGGTGATACCACTTCTTGTCACTAGTAAAGATCCAGGAAACTGTCACCATCAGCCTCAGATCAATAGATGCTGACAAACTTGCACATGGTGTTCTTTCTGTTTCTGTGTGAGCTTTTATAGAACCAACATGGTACAAATTTGACAATTGTTTCCAACCCACTGAAGCCAATACTAATTTATGCACACGGTTCCCTGGTCATAATGTACTGATTAGTGGGGATGAGCTGATTGAGACAGTCTTCATTTTGTGGTATGACAACTGTGCGTGGCTGTCTAGAATGTGGCTTGTCTTTCATATTGCTGCCACCATTGCTGCCACAGAATGTAGTGGAATATTAGTGGGAAGGTTCAATCTCTGCTGTCATACCACCAACCTCTACCTCTGACATCACGGAACATCATCATAATATAGGAGACATTACTTTCAGAGCAGCCTTGTAAGCAGTATGTACATTGCCATGAAGCCCTCACCTCCTAGCTCTTGATGAATACCAAATCATAAAGTCCTGCTGAGCATCACTTTCAATCAATCTGCAAATATATATATATAGATGTAAATTTGTGTTGTGCTTCAGTTTCCATGCAATATTTGGAAGACTTTCAAATTCACTCATTTTTAAATATTAGCAGAAGTAAGCTAAATTAGTTCCTCATTTGAGGAAAATGGTCTCAAGTTAGGATTAAGCATTTTCTGAAGTAACTTTTTTTTTTTGATTGGGTGAAAGGATTCAAATCAGAAAATTCTCTAACTTTTAATCTGATCCTTTTGACCTCATGGTTCAGCAGTGTTTACTACAGGCAGTCTGACAGTTTTTGACTGAAGTAGAAAACACTGCAGATAAATTTACGGGTTCTTCTGCACCTCCTGAGGTCTCAGCATTTCTCTGCCACTGAATTCTTCTCCTTGCCTTGCTTTACACCAGATAATCATGAGAGAATTAAGTGGCTGTTGATTTTAAAACTACTTTCTCTCAAGCCTCTTTGCATACTAACTTGGATGTTACACATCTACCCACTATTCTTGCCATATGGTCAAAGATGGATCAAAAGCCTTCCTACCGTCAACTAAATGTTTATATCTGGCTGTTTTCCTGGAAGAACCAAAGCTCAGTTCTGACTGATTCTTATTCTAACCTTCTTTCCATCTTTAAATGTAGCCTGCTGCTTCTCAAGCCTCTAGATAACGGAGTGGAGATGACACTGATGGACTGGGCTTTGTATTGAACACGAAAGCTGCTGAAGTAATCTGAAGTAAGGAAAACAAACACCATTGTTGCTATTTGGAAACTTCCACTAAGCAGGACAGGGAAGTGAAGTGATGCACACAAAGGATATTTAAAATCCAAGTTAAATTGCCTCTGCCGCTTTGGCTAAGGAAGAATAATTATAGTCTGACTCTTTATAGTTTAGTTTAGATTTAATTCCCAGCAGGTCTTCACTGCACTTTGTGACTTTGAGGAAAAGAAGGAGTTGAACAGGCTCAGATCCATTGCCACACCTGGACACAGGCAATTGGATCTGGACCATTTGTGGCTCTGCATTCTGGAGTGGGATTTTCAACTTCTTCATGGTAGTGCCAACAACTAGCTCCAAAGTCAGGGGAGAATTTGGTCTGCTGCAGGGCATGAAGCAGACCAAGGTACCTGATTATGTAGAGCCTCTCATTCAAGGTACTTCTTGATTACACATTATTAACCTTCTGTAGTTAATCTCATTCTGTGAGGCTGTGGGATGCTGCTCTCTCTCTCTCTTTTTTTAAATGAAAAAACCTTTGCTTACACCAAGGCGAAGTTCCTTAGAAAGAAAAAAAGCAATGTGTCTTGTCTCCAAGTAAAATGAGCAATAGGAAAGAACCCAGCTGTAGGAAAGCTCATTCTGCTGCATAGCCATGGCAGTGCTGCTTCAGGCTCCGCTGGTGAGAACACTGCTGTTCCCTCCAGTCACCTCTTGCTTATTCTTTTCTTGACAGCAGATGGGAAGCAGGACACAGAAAACATCCTGAAAAAGCGGTATTACGTACTTATCTTTGCTTCATCTTGATTTTTTTTCTGCACCTTCTTTCTTATTAGCTGGTTTGGCTGTACTGTATCAAGAAGAAATCTATTTATGGGACTCTGCAGCTGAAAGTTGTTTACAATGGTAAATAGAAGGACTGTCTTTACAGAGATGTGCAGACAAGCCCCAAGGGCACACCATGCAGAAAAAATCATTCTCACTAAGTAAGCCAGATCACTGTGCTACCACAGCCGTGTTTGCAGAATCAAAGAACGGCTGAGATTGGCAGGCAGGGCCATCCAGAGCAGGTTGCCCAGCACTGTGTCCAGATGGCTTTTGAAGATGTACATCTGAAAAACATTTTTCTTCCTCATCTCCCTTGGATTCATACTTAGCCACGTGCCCTGGCTAATTTTTTTCTTGACATTGTTTTCAAAATAATGTGAAGGGTATATAGCAGGTTCTAGAAGGTGAGAGGCCTCTGATTAGTAGATGTGGACCTCCTTGCTGGCTTTGGCAAAATGCAGGGAAACTTTACATGAGAGGAGCACGTGCAATTTATCTGCAGAAATGCCAGCTAGACTCCAGCCCAGCAGAATGGATGTATCCTGATGCAGGACAATAGCAAAAGGAAGTCCTCCACTGAGCAGATTTTCAAAATGTAGCATCAGCTCTGAACAAGTGAAACTGCTGATGGTCTGAGAGAACTCAGAGATATCTTGTCAAGTGGACTTAATATAGACAAATGCACATGTATGCACCCTTACAGACTGACACAGATTATAGAATTCATAAAGGCAATTTCATCAAGAATTCTAATTCATGGATATAAGCACTGAATTAGTGGATAACTAGAACAAACAATGCATTACTATGACTCCATTCAGTCCCTGTTTTCCACCCTCTCACTTTTTAACACAAAATTCATATCATTTCTCATGCATTTTGTGGCCAGATCTGCTTTGCCCATGCTGCCAGATTATTTCAAACTGCAATAATTTTTCTACTAGCACGAAACCTAATATCAGGTTTGTATTAGGACTCACAACACCACTGAACTGGAAGTGTTTTAGTTAAATAAAAGTTGACAATTTGTCAATTATTAACAGCAGAAACACTGATTGCTTTTTCAAAATACTAAGTCTAGATATATTAGTAAACTCTAGATTTTATGTTTTTTGATACTACAGAGGTTTGGGTCTCTGCTTAGATTCAGAGCTCACTCTGGTTGCAGTAGTTCTCTTTGGAAGGCAAGAAAATTAACATTGATAGACAGGCTTCATAGAGGAAATAGTAATATATGAAGAAGTCACATTCTTTCCAATTTTTTCTAGAAAAATAGCATACAGAATAACCTAAATTCTATATTTTCACATCAATTAGAAGCTTCTATCATGGAAGAAAAATCTAATTGCTTCCCTTTGCTCAGGAGCATCTTCTTATGCATAAAACATATTAGAATAACTCTAGTGTACAGCTGGGCTGTCTTTTTGTTAGAGAGTGGACTGTGTGCCAACAGACATTTGGCTGGACCATGGGAATGTAAGGATGCCTGCAAGAGTAAGCGTTCAGTACTGTGACAAACAAAAAAACTTCTTTCATCTTTGAAGCAGGATTCTGGGAAGGGATGTCTTCTTCATGTCAGTAAAAACTTCCAAGTAAGAAGTATACTGTCTAACCTCATGGCTTCTCTACCCATCACTTGCAAAGACAGGGATTCCCCTGACACCATCTCACAGCTGTACTGACACACTGGTATCTCCTTGCTGAAATGTGAGGACGTGTGCTGTTGCGAGGAAAGCACTTCTTATCTTGCAGTGATAATGGGTATTTCTTGCTTGGAGGCTGTTTTTTTGTTGAAGGGAACTTGAACACATACTAAAAAACATCTCAGATGAAAGTGGTAATTCTTTCTTGTGAGCTATGCTAGGTAATAACAATTTTTCAATTTCTGCCGCTCACAGTCATAATTCTGATGCTACTGCAAAATGAGAAATGTCCAGGATAGTCATAGAATGGCTTGAGTTAGAAGAGACCTTGAAGATCATCTAGTCTTAACCCTGTGCCATTGGCAGGGCTGCCCTGCCACCCACCGGCTCAGGCTGCCCAGGGCCCCATCCAAACTGGCCTTGAGTTCCTCCAGGGATGTAGCACCCATAGCTTCTCTGGACAGCTGTGCCAATACAGTACCTCCCTCTGAGTAGCAATTTCCTCCTAGTATCTAATCTGAATCTTTCCTCTTTTAGTTCAATATAATTCCCTCTTTTTACACACTAACAGACTGTGTAAAAAGTGGGCCTCTCTCCTGATCATAATGTGCTGTTATGTACTGGAAGGCTGCAGTGAGGTCTCTCAGGAGGCTTCTCTTCTTCAGGCTGAACAAGCCCAGTTCCCTCAGCCTTTCTTCATAGGAGAGGTGCTCCAGCCCTCTGATCACCTTAATGACTCTTCTGGACCCTCTCTAACAGCTTCACATCCTTGTGCTGCTACCCCGGGCCTGCACACAGTACTCCAGGTGGGGCCTCAAAAGGGCAGAGCATATGGGAACAATCCCCTCCAACTCCCTGCTGCTCTCCATCTGCTGATGCAGCCCAGGATGCTGTCAGTCTTCTGGGCTGCAAGTCCACACTGCTGGCTTTTTGTCCACCAGAACTCCCAGGTCTTTCTCCACAGAGCTGCTCTCTATTAGTTATTCTCCCAGACTGTACACATATTTGGGATTGCTCTAAGCCAAGTGTAACACCTTGCACTTGACCCTGTTGAACGTTATTGAACCCACAGTATCCTGGGGTGCATTACAAAGAGCACAGCCAGCAAGTGCAGGGAGGTGATTCTCCCACACGATGCTGCCCTGGTGAGGTCACATCTGGAGTATTGTGTTCACTTCTGGGATTGTCAGTTCAAGAAAGACATGGGTCTTATAGTCCAATGGAAGGCTACATAAATGATGTGGGGCCTGGAGCATTTCCCACCATATGAGGAAAGTCAGAGAGATGTGGGGCTGTTAGCCTGGAGAAGATTAGGAGGGAGTCATGTCAACACTTATAATTATCCAAAGAATAAGTATCGAGTTGATGGGCTCAGACTCTTTCTGATGTTGCCCAGCAACAGGTCAGAGGGTAATAGGAATAAACTGGAACACCAAAAATTCCATACAGACATGATAATGAAATTCTTTAGTGTGAGGTTGGCAGACTGCTGGAACGGGCTGCCCAGAAAGGTTGTGGAGTCTCCTTCACTGGAGATATTTAAAAGCCATCTGGATGTTTTCCTGTTCAACCTATTGTAGGGTAGGGTACCTGCCTTAGGAAAGGTTTGCACTAGAAGATTCCCAGAGGTTCCTTCTAATCCCTACAGTTCTGTAATTCTATGGTTCAACCAATTCCCTATCTGCTGAAATGCTTCAAATCTTTGTCTCTCCAATTTAAAGTTAAGGATACGGTGTGGGACCATACTGAACGCCTTGCAGAAGTTGAGGTAGATAACATCAGTTGCTATTCCTTTATCTATTGATACTGCAATCCCATCATAGAGGGCTGCATAATTACTTTTGAATTTTCTAAAATTCATTTGCTTTCTGTGGTCTTTCTCATAGCCTGCTGAATTCCCAAAACACATTTAGTAAAGAAAGCAGAATTTTTGTTTGTTTATTTAAATAATGACAATTAATTTGGATTCTTCATTTGCATCTTCTATATTACACTGTGATAAAGCAGCTCCTGGGCAAAACCTGGAAATGCAAATGCAGATGACAAAGACAAAACACTGCTCAAGAGCATCTTACTGATGATACTATTTTTGTTCAGTTTTCATCAACATTCACTTTCACTGCATGTCCCAAAGTAGATGTGGTTCTCATTGGGTTGGGTCAATACAGGTGTATTGTGTCTGCTAGTGTACAGTTTGTGGTCTGTGTAAGGAGAGAAAACCAATGATTTTCACTAACTATAAAGACAGGACCAAGAGCAGAAAATACTATTATGCCTCTTGAATTTTATACCATGCCCTGAAATGATAGACTGCTCTAATCCATGTGAACTACTTACATGGCTGCATGTTAAAGTCATGCATTCTGTCTCCTGAAAATATAATTGCTCTCGCTTCAACTCAAATTTTATTACTTAAAAAAAAGGAAAGTAGGTTGAGAGAACAAAATATAGCTTTTTTTACCTCATAATGGATGATCTTCATACTGACTTACAGAGGGCTTTGGAAACATAAATTCTGCCCAAGATGATTCAGAGTACAGTGCCAGTAAATTGCATTTCTGGCTGTATAACCTTCATAGAGCTACATAATAATGATAGTATTCTCTCATGTTTTGGAGTTCACGATGTCACTGGTATAAAATATGTATAGGAGGAACATATCAATTAATAGTTGAATTAATTTCTATTTTCAGTTTTAAGAAAGCAATATCTGCTTTTTTTTAAAATAATCTCTTCTCAAGATCAGTATTCCAGCAAAGCTCGAAGAATAAAGCACAAAGAATATGATCTTTAAAATATGCATCTTTGAATGCAACTGCTTATCATCACTTATTGGACCTGTCAAGCCATTCCTCGAGATATGTGCTTCTTGCCCTCACTGATTTCTTTTCCTGCCACTCGGCATTTCTAATAAGGCCGGTTTCTCAGCAACCTGGTACCTGCCTGAACTTTCTGAACTTGTGTCTGTTACACCTTGGTTTTCTTTGCACCACTGTATGTGAATCACAGCATTTACAGAGGCTGTGAAATACATGTGCAACTATTTGAGGATTCTCTAACCTGTAGTAGTAACAGAAAGCAGTATCATCATAGGTAGAAAATGCATTATTAAACCTAGTTATTTTCTTGTCACTTTTCTGTGGTGATGTGTCAATTGAATAGTTGTCCATTTTCTGTTTGAAACTGTCTGAAGTTTTTCTTATCTTGGAACTAAAGCCACTTCATGAGAACTAAGAGTTATTCATACAAAGGAGGGGATTGAATTAAAGTTAATAGGCACATTTTATTTTTGTGTTGCTGTGACTCTAAGTGCTTGACTTTGTAGGCTTAAGGCTTTTCAAATGTAGGAAGTTGGTGGGTGAAACTTATTGTGCATGTATTCAAATGTATGAAAAATGAGTGGTATGTGGTTCCTAAATCAGTGTCTTTGTTCCCTTGATCTAGAGGATTGTATATAATTCAGATGACAGTTTTCTTTGTTACTTACCAAAAAGTAATACTCCACTTCCAGCACTTTTTCTGGATTTGTATTGATGAAGCAACAGAAGATGGATGGTTGAGTCCACAGCAGGCTTTTTTAACATGAAGCTTTAGTTTGCTACGATGCTGCGGTGTGATATAGTCTCAAATCAAAGGAAGCCTAAAGAAATAATTTATGCTTCAGAGGAAAAGTGCTGACCTGAATCCTGCAGCTGGCTCTCCCAAGCAGAAGTCTAACTGTTACAAAACAAAGATGTGAAGGAAGTCCAGAGCATGTTTGTGTCTGAGACTAGCTGGTAGTCATGTACTTTTAGAAGAATAAAAGGAATTGATCAGGTGCTGAGGTCAACAAAGCAATCCTGTTATGTTTTTGTTTGTTTGTCTGTTGGCTTGTTTTTCTTTGTTACTGTTGTTGTTCTTGTTGGGTAACCTCACCAGTATCTAGATTAGCCTTGCATTTTGGCAGTTCTGCCTGCCTTTTACAATTGGCCTGAATATTGCTAAGGTCATAACTTCCAGCTTGACAGCTTCTGATTGAGGAAGAGTCTTGAGAAATCAAGATTAGTGATATTATTCTTATGGACTAGCACCTGGCCAGTGAGAACTAGCAAAAAAAGGCAAGTTCCATATCAGACTGGAAAAGTGATAACATATTCTGTAGATTAGAGTGTGTTTCCCACAGTTCCCCAATTAGTAAAGAGGTAGCATCTGTGAAAACTCTGCTGCGGACTCTTGCCACTTATGACCATTATTATTTCAAAGGAACTTGAGAAAATTTGGGCTATCTTAAATATATGTCATTTGTTCTGAAGAGTAACTTTGGAAACTATTTTGGCTACACTGGCAGTGACTGGATTTTTTTCACAGTCACCTGGTGTGCTGATGTGTTAATCCTATGATGATAGGATAATATGATGAATGAGTAGAAGGTTGACTGCAAGTTAGCTACTTGTGTCATGGGAATGTAGACTTATGGACTTCCTTCCGTTGTGCAGGCATCTTTCTCTTGTACAATTACTAGTCATGTATGGACCACCACCCACACTCTATCATCTCTGAATAACCCCATCAAACATATCTAGCTGCATGGATGGTAATTTTTTCCTTTTGCCAAGTTTTGTTCATTTATGATAATTTGTGTTTCTGAGGTGATTATCTTAGAATGGAGAAACACTGTTTTTGTCACATGCTGCAGTAAGCAAACACCTACATGGAAAATAATCCTGCAGCCTGCATGTCCTGCTGCCAGTTTTGGCCTTCTGGCCCTTAGCAATACAATGTTCATGCACAGCATTCAGCATTAAATTGAATTCATCATACACATCAGTATTGAACCATGTCGCTTGGTCCTGCACTTGTTAGCCGGGCTGGATGCAACAGCTGGCATATTTTTCTTGCTCAAGTTCTTCATGTGAAAGAAGAGAGAGAGTTAAGATGCAGACCCAAAACTAGCAATAAAATTAGATGTTAAAAATTCAACAAACATGAATTTTAGTTTTGCCTATAGGGCAGTTGTAGCATCAAGCTGGCTAAACTCTCATCCAGGCTTCTAAATGTTGATTAAATTAATATACAAGGCTGGAAGACAGTACTACAGCTTGGAAATATGAAGTTGGTGTAAAAGTGAGGTGTGCTATTGTTCTATACATAATCCCAGTATGCTTTGTACACCCTTTCCTGAATTAGCTCTGTAAAATTGAGATTAAAGCTTTGAATAATTCGAATAGGTTTCTCTTTCATATGCGCATTTCTAATTGTCTTGCTCAGTGCTTAGAATCAATATTTAGTATCAGAGCTGGCAGTGAAGCTTGTTTCTTTCTTATATTCCTATCTGAGCTTCTCATGCAAGATACACAGCAAAACTGTAACCAAATCACACAGACTTTCTAGATATGTATGAGGTTGTCAGCAGAAAGAGTTTGTACTGTGGGAATAATATAGGTCTTGGAGAGACAGGTTAGGTTTAATGGTTGAAGAAGACACAGAGTACTGTGGAGATCTTAGCCTGAGGAGAGTAAACTACTTGGTGTTTGGCATACAGGTTCATCCTGGATGTGTGATAAAACACCAAAGGCATCCCCGCACGAGGAAGAAATTTCTTTCCTTGGCTGTAACGTTGCACAAGAGCTGAAGGAAGTGGTGGAAGATGGTGTAGTAATAGCAGCAGAGTAAGAGCAGGAGCAGAAATGAATGTACTTGTGGCCATAGAGTATTTTGACTTTTATCAGAAGTAATGTGACCAACAGAACAAGTGAAGGAAGTGTCCATCTTCACTAATCATTTAGTGCTACTACAAGAAAGGAGCCTGTAGAAAGGTAGGTGTTGGTCTACTGTCTTAGAGAAGAGGAGGTGAAAAACAACATCAATTTGTGCTGAGGGATGCTTAGATTGCATATCAGGAGGAATTTCTTCACAGAAAGTATGGTTGGGCATTGGAATGGGCTGCCCAGGGAAGTGGTAGAGTTCCACCCCTGGAGACATTGAATAGATGTGCGGATGTGGTGCTTACAAACAGGGTTTAGTGGTGGACTTGGCAATAATGTTTAATGGTGATTGAATTTCATGATCATATGGGTCTTTTCCAACAGCAATACAATGTTTCTATGATGTGTAATTATATTACCTGTGCTGATTTCCACCTCTCTCAGATTACTGACAGATGGCTATTCTTGTATATTTCCCATGGGGTTGCATGGCAAGGAGCCCTCTGGAACTCTGTAGAGAGGTCCCAGTGATTTTGACATGATTTTCTCACGAGCACAAGGAGCTGAAGCTGAAGTAGCACAAAGTTATGGATTCAGAAGGACAGAAAAATTACTACAGTGTTTGTTCAGTGAGAACAGCAGATGTGAGGGTTTGTGGAAAATGGGAGAGCCTTTGATGATGGAATGGATCCAAGCAGAGGAAAGGTGTGCGTGTGTAAGGTAGGCTGGGCACAGATGCAAAGTGGGTGAGGCAGGAAGGGTTTGGTGCTCAGAGAAAGGGTGAGACTGCAATGAAGTTGCTACCAGAAGTTGAAAAGGTTGCATTCCTTACAGAAAGAGAATGTTGTTAAAATAATACACAGGACATCTGACATTGTGGAAACAGAGAAGATATCTGCTCTTCAAAATGTCTTGTAGGAAGAAAATGCCAGGTATGGTTGTGTTGTTCACTCTGTGCTAATGAGTTTTTCTCTGGACTTTGAGAAAATGTTTTTCCTATATTTTTATTGTTTTGATAAAATCACTAATTAATGATGTTTTAGATGATAAGACATAGGAAGCATTGAGATTTGCTTATTCTCAGACTTCAAAACCAGCTTAGTCTTAAGTGTATGACATATGCTGGGTGCGATTGCTGCACCCTCTCAAATATGCTTAGTTTTCCTAGAAAATGAGAATGCAGTGAAAATAACATTCAGTGAAAATCTGCTGATATTGTTCCCGTACCTTCTCCCACTTGCTCATTATTAACAGTTTCAAGAAAAATTTTTCAATGATCCTAAGACTTTACTTATCATCTGCACTCGCTGTTTTCTCCCCATACTTCGGGACTTTGTATGGCTTGTGCAAGGAAATTTAACACAATTCACGCCAGCCATTACCAACTAGTCCACCATCTATGTGGTAGATGCTCTCAAGAATTTGCTGCCTGTCATCTTCTGCAACTGTGATCCACATGAGATGAGAAGGAACCCAGGTTTCCCTAAGAGAGTTCTCAGTTCATGCTGCAGATCTGAGCTGTACAACTGCTGTGCCATGGCTGTGACAAATTTGTTTTGACACAGAGGGAGGAAACAGATTCAAACTGGCTGGATGCACACAGTTCACCTAGTTTCAGCCCTCCTCTGGGGCAGTCAGATTTCACAATACTTTTTGCACAGTACATCTGTCCTTGCTATTGCATTCCGTAGTGAACAGCATTTGATGGTAATATGCTACATATTATCTTCTTTCTTCTGGATGTTGTGAGCTTGAATTGGGTCAGGCATGAATTGTCCAGAATGAAATACACATGTACTGCTCTTGAAGGTGCTTTGGTTCCAATGTTCTTCGTGGCTGTATCCCTTGTTCAGTGTGCAGTGAAGAGCTGAAACTCAGAAGTGCATTTTTGTTGAGATACATTATATGACATTGGCAGCATACATAGCTCACTGCTTAAAACTTACTTAAAAACAAGAAAACTACAAGAACTCTCTGGTGTTGTGTAAATGTTAGTGACTGGTGGTTCTTTCTAAGTGTTAGCTATTACAACAACAACAACACACCAAAAACTTTAAGGTACATTTCCTTTATTCAGCCCGCAGTGGATAACTAATCTCTTTCCCACTTTCTTTTGAGACAGCTCCAAACTGCATCTTTTTCATATAGTCACAAGCTCAAATATTTGTATGATAGTTTTATTTGGACTTGAAAATATTTACTTGTCTGATGAAATCATAATTTTTTAGCATGCCTGTGATTGTAAAGAGCAGTTGATGTACTGATAAGGGAGTAAAAAAGAGATAAGTTACTATATATGGAAGAAAGTAGACTTGTAGACAACTGTTCAACATGAAAATTAGAATTAGTTAGCATTAGTATATATCCTCTTGTTTACTGACCCCTTCCGCCTTAAATAATTAAGTAAGTAAATAAGACTATTCATGTGAGCAAGTTTACTTTTTCTTATTTCTGCTTGCTGGTGTTTACAGATGGTGACAAAAAATGCCTGTCCCATCTTTGAGGCCCTCAGGCCTTTTTCAAAAGTTTGGCGCCCATCTTACTAATGTTAATAGCATTTGCACCTTACATGTATTAACTGAACAGAAGTAGAACTTTGACAGATTATACTGTCTGCCTATCCAGTGCTGGATAATGGGTTATGCAAATGCTTGACATGAAACATGGAATGAAGACAGTGTTCTCCAACTTTCTTGTCCTGGTTTCTAGGTCTCTCAAGTAACCTTGATACATTAACACCCTTATTAAGTTTAAGCATGAAAATGTCTTTGGTTTTTGTTATCCTTTCATCCATTATGTGAGTTCCACAGCTATAGTTGAAAAATCTTTTCAATGTTAAAGGTTAAATGTATTCAATGCCTCTATACCACACCCTACCCCCCCTTTTCTAATGCCAACAATCCCCTTTAGCTTGAACAGTTCTGTTCCTCTCCAGTTGTTTACCCCTGAACTATTTATAGACAGCAAACATCCCTTCTCCAGACTTTGTTTTGCTAGGCTAAACATTTAGTTGTGTTCCCTTAGGCAGGCTTCACTGTCTGTATTACTTGCTTCCAATTTCAGTTCAGCATGCAATGAGACTGTCGTCCAGAACTGAGCACAAGAGTTCATAAGTGCCCTTGAGCAGTGGAAGTGCCATTTCCTTGCAGCCACTAATAACATTTTACTCATTACTGTGTTCCACAGAGGACAGAGAAGACTTTCCTGCTTTTAATCATGGACCATCATCCATGGGCTGTTTAGTCTGAGCAGCATCAATCTTCTGTGTTAACAACAGACTGAACTGCAACGAGAAAAACAGTGACTCCTCATAGCCCTCTCTTCCTGCTATGGCACAACATCTCTGCAACTGGACAAGGCCTGTCAGCATTTTACCCAGTAATAAGCACTCATTATGCTTGGTGCAGATTCATGGGCGTCTAGGAATTTTCTTGCCCCTCTTCTGCTTTGGGAGTCCAGGCATAACCCACTGCACCAGCTGTGGCAGTGATGTGCTGTTCTTTGAGCTGAAGAGAGACTGGAGATATGCTGCCTTTGAGTGTATGTGTTTGTTGTGTGGCCCAAGGGAATATGGTCTTCCTGGGAGCAGCCTTGCACTGGAGCCAGCTGCCATGTTGCATGGCTCTACCTGCTCAGACCATTCTTTGCATTCTGCGGGTGAACTGTGATGCAGAAGGAACTCGAGAAAAGGACTGTGCCTTGCACAGAAACTGCTCCTATGCTTTGTGCCCTCAAATGCTGCCCCAATGTGTATGTTCCTGATCTTCCTTCCATTGCCCCACAGCATGCACACAATCTGTGCCAAAGTCCAACATAAAGGTACAATACAAAACGCTCATTGCTTCTCTTTGCATATTATTAGTTGACAAAAAAGATATCTTAAAGATCCTGAGCTATTTATGGAGGCAACGCCGACCAGTCAATCAGAGTATGTATCAGGCATTTGCTTTCTGGAGAGTAGACAGCTCTCTTTGCACATCAACCAGAGGAATAAGAGCACTTTTTTTCTACTTGTTTATTAAACCGTCCTCAGTATAGCACTGGTGGGCTACTTGGTGTATTCTTCGGGAAGGTGAAAGTTCTGTTTTACTTTCAGACAATTCAGTATGCACTTCTGAATACTGAACTGCATTTATCAATTATTAACTTCAATCTAATACGTAGCTTGTCACTAATTCTCTATTATTCACAATATTCACCTGTGCTTTCTCTCTCTCCCTTTTTTGGGGGGGGTGGATAATATGTAATACTGAACTAGGACTAGTGATGGGTTTGCTACCTACATGTAATCGGGCCAGTGGGTGTTTGTTGTACATATTAGCAAGAGTAATTTGTCTAATGACTCACGCTTACTGCCCCTATCTTTTAATGTGCAGTTGAATTACCTTTGCAGATGGAGATCAGCATGAATACATACAGTTTGGGAAGAAATAGCCATCATGAATGTAGCAGTATTAGTTGGAAAGTTTAAAGGTTTATACAAGTATTTATGTTCCAGATCCCTGGGGTTTTATTTGCTGTGCATTATGGGCAGATAATCTACTGCTGCTGTCAACCCTCTCTTCTCTCTCAGAGACAGAGAGAAAGAAAATTACATTCAGAAAAGTCCTGATGTAGATCTCGCAAGACAGAATTGTTTGATGAACCTGGATTCCATTTTACCTGCAGGGTAAAGGCTGTTTTATTCCAGGAAAACTTTATATTTTAATGAAAATTGAGACTGTTTTTATTATGGAAACATATATAATTACTTCAAATATTTATAATATTATTCTTAATTTATACATATGCCAGCAAAATATTCATCTTCTTTATAGTTAGTATATATTTTGTTTAGAAAAATACAGTATAAGTATGATGAATTTCACATGAAAAATAAAATTCAAGCATATCTTCAAAAGAGAGGTGTTGTCTCAAAGTTTTTTTTCCATCCTTTTATGCAGTTTGGTGGGAATGAAATAATATGCTGCAGATCATGGGAACAAGCAGAAAATGCGATGGCAGAGTAACAATAGCATTTGAGGTAAAGCTGTATTAACATCAGCATCTCAGACTATGACATTATGGTCTCATAAACAAAAAAATGAAGCAACTGCACAGATGGAAAATAAAATATGCCCATGGAAAATTGAAATAAGCGTTACATATTGGCAGGCTTTCTTTTCTTGTCTTTTCTTGATGGATAATCTTTCAACTGCTAGAACATAATTTCTATCTCCAGCTGTGCCTAGCCTTGTTTTGACTTGGTGATAATTAACATAGGGATTGAAAAGTACTAAGTTGAAGTATAAGTACTTAGGTCACGTTCAGACACCTTTTTCATTCATCTTCCTGCGTGCATTATTAGGACAGTAAAATTTTTTTGGCTGTAAATGCAAATTTTATCTCTAAGTTTTATCTTCAGATATAAAATTAATGTAGCATTAGTATGTTTATTTCACGTCAAGCTGTATTTATAATAAATTTAACATTCTTTGCGTGACCATTTCTGATGGTTCCTCAGTTTCAGATAATTCTGTGTTGAATTTGAAGTTAAGTTCTGTCTCCAGTTTCTTTACCAGGGATGCTTTTTGGCAGAAGAGATGGTCAGGAGAGGAGCAGAGGAGAATTGGAGAAAAGGTTCTTCCATATACAGTGAAAAAATCAGTTGAGTGTGAAGTGAAACTAACTATTATTATATTCCACTCATAAAAGTTGCAGAAAGCATTTAGCATCACAGCTAAATTACTGTAAAGTTGACATCTTTGTCACCTTAGCTCATGCATTAATTCAGGTCCAGATAGGCTGACCCAATGCTTGTATTAGGCCTGCAGATTTCATTTTAAATTCACTTTCCTCTACAGACCAACCAAAGTAGATCAGCCCATTCTCTGTAGGCTTTCCATGCTTGGACAAACCTGATATGCATGGAGTGTTGGCACAATCCTATCCTGAGCATTCAGGGTGAGATTTCCCACTTGATTAAAAGCACGTTCAAACAATACTTGAGACTAATGGAGAAGAATATTGAACCAGATGCATCCATGATGACCTTCAGTTTTACGGGTAGCCAGTTTTGTCATGCCCTGTTTTTTCAAAGTCCTGGGCTGCAGGCACAATGTCTCAGTGAAACTTTGAATATTTATTACCAAGATGCTGTATTTAGGTTTATTGCAATCTGGTGCAATTAAAGGATTGGATACTCCTGTCATTCAGCCCTGTGGGAAGTGTGATATTTCCTCATTTCACACCAAGCTTAGTCATTCAGACAGACAGGGATGAGGGACATATGTTCAGCTCTGGATACCTGAGATAGCAGCCAGACCTCCTCAGATTCACAGGACAGACAGGAGTAGTCTCTGATGCTCCAACCTGTCCTCTGAACGAGCTGGGTATCCACAGCATATGCTTTTAGAAGGAGAGCAGGTCATAAATCAGCCAGGAGTCCAGACTGGTGTGGCAATTATTAAATTCTTGCTTGGGTATGGAAATGAAGAGCAGTTTAGAGCAGCAACGTTCACCCTCCAACTGCAAGCATTAACTTTTTGCTTGTTTGTCTTTTTTAGCTGGTGAAAAATAAGAATAGTAGGGCACTATTATTTTTCCCTGTATTAATGTATCTTGTTTTGTTCTCAGTCCAAAGGAAAGGCTGGTTGTGGTGGATTATTTCAGGGTTAGGCTTTCTATCATGTTCCTTTGTGTTTGCTAAGGGCAGCTGTAAAATGCATCATGTATTGTTTTGGGGAGTACTTTTGATAGTTAAAAAAAGTGAACACCTCTACCATTAGTCCTCTTCTACTGGTGGAGCTGGGTAAGTGTAGGTGAGATCAAGTTCTGAAGAAGAAGTGCCAGCCTTTGAGTCAACGTCTTAATAAATGTCTGAACAGATAGAATTAAATATATTAGTAATAAGAATCATAGAATCATAGACTCATTAGGTTGGAAAAGACCACTAAGATCATCCAGTCCAAGCACCAGGGATATCACATCTCAAAAGGGTGGCTAAAAATAGCATGCTCAGTGCCAAATGCATACAAATGATAATATAAAGCTGTAACTGAATACAGAGATTCAGCCCTCACAAGGTAAGTGAGTCAAAAATTCTTGAAGCCTTGCATGATCCCAGCATTCAGTGTTGCTGGTAGATACACCTATATCTAAAGAGACAAAACTCCAAGCCTCATTCAGAGACAATGAACAAATGATTATAGAAGATGTCCTTGGATGTGACTACCACGTGTGCACAAAACACATTTATGACTGCTTCTATATGCCTGAAGGCTGAAACACACTTCAAAATGTGCTGGTAGTAAGGGTATTATAAAGCTTTGAAGTTAGAGATTGCATTGCCATTCATGATGAATGGTCATAGTTTTGAGAATCTCCCATCTATTCAGTGATTTGATTGCTTCTTTCCTGGTCATACCACACATAATCACCTTGTCATAATGTGAACCAGTAGATGTTTGGAAATCATGCAGTTCTAAGTATAAATATCATGGTGATGAAGATAGCAGGAAAATATGAACAAGGGCCACATGTGATGTAAACCAGACTGCAATTTCTATGCAGATTCTTTTTAATAGCAGCCAGGATGCCTAGGAAGGACAGTGAAGACTCTACACACATGCAGTTATCCTTCATGTGATTTAATTTCTAGATGTCAACAAATCAACAGTTTCATTAACACTGGCCAAACGTAATCTTCTCTTTTATTTTTGCACTCAGAAAAGAAAACATTGGATGAACAATGTGGATGTGAAAATTAAAACAAACACAATAATCTTCCAAAGGTACTGTTTTTTAACTTACAGCATAAAAACTGGAATTAATTTTTGTTACCTGCTGGGACTGCTTTTAGACTTGCAACTGCAGAATACATAATTATCCATCAGAAGAATGAGAATACTTATAATCCTTACATATTTTTAATGCAGAAATAATGGTATATATCTTTAGTACATAGAAGTATGTAAACTTAAGTAACAGTAATACTGCTTAAAGAATAATTGTCCTTAAACTGATTTAAGACTTTTTTTCTGCTGTGGCACCTTAATAGCTTGCTGATGAAATAACATCATTAGCACACTCTGCTACACGTCTACATTGCCAGAGCTCTGAAGATGATGAGGCAAATTTTGAAAATAAAAAATGAAGGAATTTTCTAACAGGTGCTGTTTGGGACCATGTGCTGTCAGCTTTCTTTTTTTCTTTTCTTTTTAATTGCAATAGGACTTTATTTGCTTCTGAAGTTGACTGCTTTTTTTTCTCTTTTTACATTAAGAAATTTACACTCCGACCTTTTTTCAGCTTCTGCCCAGTAAAAGTTAATTGTGGGGTTGATGAAATTGTGGTGACTGGGGATATGCACCAGATGGCATAGTCTGACTAACTTAGCTTAATTTACACATGGATTTTCTATGAATTAAGTAACCTTAAATGTCATTGGCTTTCTAATTCTGAAATACATCTGACTTCCCAGGTGTGAATTCTCTGGGTGGAACCACGTATGTTAGCAATGACATCCATATGAGATATTTAACTACAAGTGCAAAAGTCACTCAGACTGTGTTGTTCATACCAACAAAGAATCTTACTATTTACTCCTCTGTGGACTCAGCTCTGCAATGCCCATAGAGGTTGATTACTTTACAGCCAGTTTGTTCCTGGTACTTCAATTTATACCATACATGACTGTCTGCCAGGACTGCCATGGACCTCAGATGTTTATGAGAGTCAGATGCCCAATTTGTGGAGTTGTATTAACTTTCTTCCTTTTATTTTTCTCTTTCCCTCACTTCTTTTTTGTTTGTTTTGTTTGTTTGTTTCTTTTTAAAGCCAGTGTGAGTCTACTTTTGACTTTCTGAAATATATAGTGAATGTGTGTGCTAACTAAAATTATGATTAAATTATGTGGATGTATAGCATAACTTTTCAAAAAATTATTAATTGAGAAAATGATAGGAATGTCCAGGATTTTAGTATGGCTAGTGAGTCTCTTGGAAAACATCTCAAAGAGAAAAAGTGGGGAAAAAATAAGATTAGTTCAATTTAGTTTTGCCAGGGTCTCCTTTATGCAATCCAGAAATGACTGACAGCAGTGGTTCCAGCTTGTTCTCATAATCCAAAATAAAAACAACACAGACTGTACCTCTTCCATCACATTACAGAGTCTCTTGGGGCTTCCCAGAGAGTTGCAGACAGGAAGAAGCCTTGCAGAATCCATTCTGAAAAAGCAATGGCTGCAGAGTGAACAAGCACATATCTCTCCTCTTGAGTCAGTCCCTGATATGTCTCACGTATTGCCAAGATCCATTTGATTTGTGTCTCCTGCAGAGGGTATGTGGGCATGCTGGAGTTCTCTGAGCTTGTGGAGATGGTGGTTTGAAGTCAGCATAACAACATCCGGTGGGCACTCTCGGCTGTGCAGTGTAGTGTGTTATGAGCTCACCAGTGGCACTAGGATTGTGCAAGCTGTTTGATGTGTCATTAAGTGTTCCTGGTGCAACTTAGTGATCAGCTGTTTAAGTTCCTTTCACTAGCAACTCCATAAAACGCCAAATAATAATCCTTTCAGAGCCCCAAAATTTCCTTTACAACTAGTGATGATCATTGGTTGCTGAGACAATGAAGGAGGATGTAAGGAGATCTAGATATAATCCATCTCCGTTTTTCTTCATTATCAAAAGTGATTTTATGAAAGGTAAGTGTTGAAAGTGTTTAAAGTGTTGAAGAGTCTTTTTCAGAAAAAAACATAAATGCTCTGGTAAAAATGATTCAGGTACTGTATGTAATGTTAAGTAGGTGAACTGTTGTGCTGTTTTATTATGAAAAAGGCTGCTAGGATGCAAATATGCAGACCGTGTGGATCTGCTGATCATGACTACAGACTGTGGCTCACATTTCAGGATTTCCAACCTTGTACTCTCATAGCTGACAGCTAAATAGGCAAACACGATCTCCTGCACTCCTACCTGGTCTGCAAAACATAAGGAACTGTGCAAATGTTGTGGTAGTGGCATCAAGGCTCAAACAGCAGTGCCATCTTCTGTGCACTGCTTGCAGCCTGGATGATCTGGTTTTCATAGTCCAAGAGCATCGGCAGAAAATCTGAAAAATCTAGCCAGGGTACAAGATCTCTCTTCTGATTGCTCAAATCTCACTCTCCCTCAAGTGTATTACTATTTTCAGATCTCACAGCTTGGTGAGGAGGCTTGCAAATTGCATTAGCACAGCCAAAAGAGACATCTTTTTGTTGCTTAGGTATTACTTTTCTATCTTCAGCTTTAAGATGTTTGTATGGCAGCAGTATTATAGTGACAACAGGAAAAAAAGCACAAACCAAACCACAACAAAAAAATCTAACCAGCCAACTGAAAAAAAACAAAATAAAACCCAATCACTGCATAGAAAGGGAAGTTTGTTTTCATCTAAGAAGCTCAGGCTCAGACTTGACCAAGCAAAGATAAATGTGTGAGAATGGTGCCCTTTGTATTGAGCCTCCTCACTTTCCTACAATAGCATAAAACCATATGCCTCACTGTGAAGGGAACATAACTTCAAATAGACTTGCCTTTACTTTATAAAGTACAAGTCCTATCTGGAATGATGAAACAATTCGCAGTCAACCTGCAGGATGGTTTGGGAAATGAATATTTACTTTGTGTTTAGTTAAATCATATACTAAGTACTTCTGCATGCACGTGCTTGATATGAAGATCTCCAGTAGCTTGTCAGTTTTAATTTATTTTAATGTTCATTTATTCCTGAATCTTGTTTTCATGGAGGAGCAAGCCACTGGCCTTTTTTCCTATTTTTCCTCATCTTCCATGGTTATACTCCTACTTATCAGCATTTATGTTAAAGAGCAATTACAGATTCAGTTGTGCTTTGGAACTGTGCTGGGATTCTTCGACACTCTACAAACCCAGAGGTACAGCAGGCACTTTTTGGCAAAAGGATGCTGGGGACAATGACATGAGACAGGAGCACAGTGAGTTCAGGTGTCACACAGAGCTGCAAAAAGTTTGGCCCTACTGGTAGCCCTGCCTCAGACTGGCTTTCCTGCTTGGAGGAGGATCACAGAATCACAGAATTGTAGGGATTGGAAGGGACCTCTGGAGATCATCATGTCCAACCCCACTGCTAAAGCAGGCTCCCTACAGCAGGCTGTGCAGGAAAGCAAGGTAGGTTCTGAGTATCCCCAAAGATGGAGACTCCACAACATCTCTGGACAGTTAGCTCCTGAGCCGTCACCCTTACAGAAAATAAACTCTTCCTCATGTTCACATGGAACTTCCTGTGTTCCCAGACTCATCCACTTGGGTCCTACGCTTTAGATATTTATAAGCAGTGATGAATTCCCCTCTCAGTCTTCTCTTCACCAGGCTGAACAGTCCCAGGGCTCTCAACCTTTCCTCATTAAGGAAAATACTCCAAGCACACAATCACCTTTGTTGCCCTCATCTAGACTTTCTGGGGAGCACAGAAGTGGACATAGTACTGCAGACGAGGCCTCACAGTAGAGGGGGAAGATCTGTCCCTCAGCCTGCTGGTCACACTCTTTAATGTGGCCCAGGATACCTCTGGCCTTCTTGAGGCCATGCTGGCTCATGGCCAACCTGTTGTCCATCAGGAAACCCTGGTCCTTCTCTGCAGAGCTCTTTTCCTCGGGTCAGTCTCTAACCTGTACTGAGGTATGAAATTATTCTTCCTCAGGTGCAGGATCCTACACTTTCTCTTGCTGAACCTCACTATGTTCCTCTCCACCCAACTCTCCATCCTGCTCTTGTTAAATGGCAGCACAGCTTTCTGGTGTGTCAGCCACTCCTCCCGTCTTTGTACTGTCACCATGTTCCACAGCCTTGAAGGAGGATGCCATTAGCTGAATTGTGTGCACCAGATCCTGTTAGAGAACTTGTTGACACTTCATCTTTTGGTTCAGCAGAACAATTTCAGTCCTACACCCCTGCACTTGGAGTGTTGGTTTTATTTTATGCTATAAACTCAAGAAGTGATCAAGCTGTTCTTGAAAAGGCTATGGGGATGTTTTTCCTTTGATAACTTTCTCACTGTACTCTTCTGGGTTTTTCTTTTCATTCTCTTCACCCGACTTCTGATTTGGATTTTTTTCCTCCAGGTAGCTTTGCAAAGTTTATAGCAAGCATATGGTGTGATGTACTTAAAGTAATCTATGAGAAACTGCATTTCTGACTACTATTTCTTGAACAGTAATGGTACAGCATTGTGCCTCAGTAAAGCTTGAAATGTTACTGTTTATATAAGTTATTTCATTATTTATTGCAGATCTGGATAAGTGAAAAACTGCAAAGCAAATCTTTCCTCTCCAAAGTGACACTATTTAATGAAGTTTTAGTGATGTTGCTATTCACCTCCAAAAAAATGTACTAGCCTTGTAATACTTATAAAGATAAGCTTTTCTGTTTTCATAGAGTGATTGCCCATCAGTCCAAAAGGCATGCCATTCTGTAGAGAGCACTGAATCAACTGACAGCTCATTTGAAATAGGTGTGCCTGCATTGGATGTGTTGGTATTTGCTTCCCTAATCTGAACATTAAACATGCCGTTTAAAAATGCATAGAATTCATATTGAAAAGAGATGGGTGCTTTCTGCTCACATGTGTCTGCTCACACTGTCATGATCAGTATCTATGCAGGTATTCACCACTTGGTAACACCTCACAGTATTATAGAGTATTGATACCAGTCTGTATCCAGTATACTAATTTCTCCCTTTTACTGATGAGCCCAAAATTGGTTACAGTACTCTAGGTATAGCCTCACCAATGCTCAGGAAAGACCACCTCCCTCAGTTTGCTGGCAGTTTCCTAAAGTAGTCCAGAATAACCGTAGCCTTCTTTGGTACATTGATAGCTCATGGTCAACTTGGTGTCCATCATGTCCCACTTTGCAAAGTTGTTTTCCAATCAGTCAGCCCCCAGTGTGTGCTGGTATCTGAGACAATTCCTTTGCCTGTGCAGGACTCTGCACTTCCCCTTGTTGAGGTCCTTGTCAGCTCATTTCTCCAGCTTTTTAAGGGCCCTTCAGATAGCACCATGACTGTCAGGTGAATTAGCCATACATCCTGAGATTTGCGTCATTTGTGAGCTCAGTGATGGCACACTGTACTCCATCAGTCAGCTTATTAATGAAGACATTTGGGGCATACTGCTGATTACTGGCTTCCAACTAGACTTTGTGCCAGCAGTTTCTGACTTCTGGGCCCAATGATTCAGGCACTTTTCAACCCATCTCACAATCTACCCATCCAGCCCACAAATCATCAACTTCTCAGCCTTAATGAACTCAAAGTAGACAATATCCAGCAGTTCTTGTCATGTTTTCTGACCAGTCATTTTATTGCAGAAGCTTGTCATGCTTATCAAGAATGATTTCCCTTTGGTGAATCTATGCTGACTATTCCTGACCATTTCCTCATTCTTCATGTGCCTGGAAATGTTTTCCAGGATTACATACTGCATCACTTCCCAAGAGACTGAGGTGAAGCTGACTTGTCTGCAGTTCCCTAGGTCCTCCTTCCCAAATAAATGAGTGACATTTGCTCTCCTCCAGTCTTTGGGGGCTTTTCTCACTTCCCTTGATTTTACACAGATAAATGTGTGTGGCTTCACAATGATATCCAGCACCTAATCTATTATTATGGTTGCATCCTACTAGGCCCCAAGGACTTCTGTGTGATCAGTTCACTCAAGTATTCTCTGTCCTGATTTTTTTCTACTGCAGCATGTGTCTTCCTTTCTCTGGACTTTCCTCCAGATCTCTGAGTCCCGGGTTTTTGAATGCCAGGCTTAGTTGTAAAATATATTTTTAAGTATTTATTTAATCATTCACAAGGCAGTTGCAGCTGATGTTAGTTTTGTAAAGAGATGTTTCTCTGCTGAAATGTTTCTTCCCATGCGTTCCTCTACAGTGAAAAGCCTGTATCCTTTGCTTGATTCTGGTTTTATAAGTGGAAGGCTTGAAATGAAATCATGAGTGCAAATGAAAATAATTAATTGCTTTAACCTAAATTGCTCAAAAACTCTCAGCTCAGGAACATAGGTACAAAGTGAAAAGCTGGGTCCTAATCAGTGCCATTACAATCCCCTTAGGATCTTAGGACTTTTGCTCTTAGGATCCTGTTTTTGTTCTCTTTTGTTGGACAGAGAGACAAGTGTATCCGTCACAAGCATTTCCTCTGTCCCAGGCATTGCATTACTAGCCCTGTGGTGAGTAACTGTGTGCAAAGATCTGTCCCTCCTACTTGCACCCTGTCTCCTATGCTGAACAAAGTTGTCCCAGCAAAGCGTAGCACAGCTAGCCTGGCATTCCCCAGCCACTGTCCTCCACCGAGGGGAAAGTCCTCCAGATGGGTGCAGCTCTAGTTGCATTGGAGCACATTTTGGTCATGAGACTACATCTCAGCCACAGTGACTGTGCTTTCCTGCTGTGTTAGTCTCAGCTGTACTACTATGGCAGGGCTTATTGCAGCTATTTAACTTATCGAGGGTGTGGAACAGGAAAGAAGAGAGGTAAAGACATTTCTCGTCTGAAGATTTCTATTGTATTTTTTTTTTAACTCTCTTTATCCACCATGTGAAGAAATGAGGAAGCAGAAGAGATTCTAGCTCAAGCTGTAATAAAGAGATATTTGTTTCCTGCTCAAACTGCTCAAACTGGAGGCAGAACAGCTTACTCATTTTCATGCTGCCATTCCAAATTGGTGCCACCTGCCAGAGAAATTAAACCTGATAGATGCTTTCAGCATCAAGAGATGCCAGTGGTATATTGGCTCTGTAGCCTTTTCTGTTGGAAAAGCATCTCCATGGTGAATATATTTCTATCCAAAATTATTTATGCAATAGAGAAAACAGGTAGAGAGTCTCCTGTGCCGTCAGGAGGGTGTAAGTAGAAATTTCTTACACTTGGTGTAGTGAGGATGCAATCCCTTAGAGGAAAACGCTGTGATTCTGTAATTTTTGCTAAATGCTGATTAGTGATGTCTTGGCTTAACTGAGTGCTGTGAGCATCTGCTTAACTTCAAACTGTTTGTGAAAGTATTGCCAAGCAAAGTAACAGCTTTGTTTGATCCTCTGGTAGATGTGACTTTAGGTACACTTCAGTAGGAGATAGTAAGAGGCGATCTTTCAAAACTCACAGCATCAGAAAATATCCTGAGTTGGAAGGGTCACATGAAGATCACAGAGTCTAATCCTCTGCCACACAGTCCTACACCACTCACAGAATCACAGAATCACAGAATCACCCAGGTTGGAAGGGACCTCAAGGATCATGTAGTTCCAACCCCCCTGCCTAGCAGGGCCACCAAACACACACATTCAGATCAGGTTGCCCAGGACCCTGTCCAACCTGGCCTTGAACACGTCCAAGGACGGGGCATCCACAACCTCCCTGGGCAGCCCGTTCCAGGGCCTAACCACTCTCCTTGTATAGAACTTCCCCCTAACATCCAACCTAAATCTTCCCTCCTTCAACTTCGATCCATTTCCCCTAGTCCTGCTGTTGTCAGCCCTTTTGAAGAGTTTAACTAACACAGGCCAGTGAGTCTCACCTCCGTGCCTGGGAAGATCATGGAACAGATCCTCCTGGACAACATGCTCGATCACATAAAGAATGAGCATGTGATCCGAGACAGCCAGCACGGCTTCACCAAAGGAAGGTCATGCCTAACCACTCAAAATAAAAAACAAAAAATGTATGCCAGGCCTTCCATGGAAGGGCAAAATGAGTGAGGAAAATATTTTCCTGAAAGTGTGCAATTATTACATTTCTATTATTTTCATAATGAAACATAACATTTTCAAAAGGGTTTTGTAGGCGTGACCTATCTTAAAACAAATAGATTTAGTGAGAATTAGCTGTTCAGAAAACAGTCCTTTTTCACTAAAATATTCTGTTTTCCTGACCTATTGGCTTCCATTACCTCAAAAAGCTATACAGAAAAGAAATGCCCATTCTGCTAAGCTCAGCAGAATGTGGTCTAAAAATTGCCCTGACTCTAAAACTTCAAATTATAATGTTAAAAAAAGCATAAGTATTGCAGTAAGCCATAAAACATATACAGGTCTTGCAAACAGATTTTTAAAATGCAAGAAGCTGCTAGGGATGAAGTTTCTGTAAAACCATCATAATTATACTAATTCAGAAACTGATTGCACCGTGTGGTGCTAGAAAATCACTGCTTGTAGCTCTGCTTGGGTTCTCTGCAGTTCAGCGCCATTTCTCTGAGCGAGTGAGGTGTCCAGACCTCCACGGCCACAGGATCACCAGCTGCTGTGCTGTTGCATGATTTGAAGGAGTAATTAGAGCAGCACCTGTGACTTCAAGGCTTTCAGGTTCTGGAGTCTGCGTTTTGCCTTTTGCAGTGATTGCAGCAAATATTCAAGCTGGAAAAGAAACTTCTTAAGTGTGAGGATTGTGTAGAAGTACAGTGCTGGTGTTCCTGGAGCAGTTTTTCTGCTAACTCTTCTGTATGCAGTTTCCAAAATCTAACCTTTGTTCAGACCCAAAGGCAAATCCAAGCTGGGAATATGTGGTTGCAAATAAATCCTGTGGTCCTGAAGGGAAAATTGAGACTGTTCTCCCACTGAGTAGTTTTGCTTCTTCCTCTACCACAGCAAAATGGCCAGAGCAACATTTCCCCCTCCTTTTTTACCAAACTGAATTACCAAGAAAAGTTCAGGGCAAGGAAGAGTCTAATACTCTGTAGATCCATCTTTCATCTCTTGGATCTTAATGCCTATAGGCTGGATGGTAACTGGTCCAATATTTTGTCCTGTGTCTTAAATCTAAGTGTATATACTTTTTTTTAACCAAGCACAAGATTCTATTTATCCTCGGGTGCAGTACTGTACAGTTTTAGATACCCTATGATCTTTCAGCTTGTGCTGCAATGCTGTTGCATTGCAAGGTTTCCATCCTGCAGATGGAATAGTCTCCTCTGGCTTATAATGTTTGCTAAAAATATTGCCCACACTTTTTCTACCATGCACTATTCTTAGCAGCATTTCTCTGGAACAACATCCCCTTATTTGAAGCCATTTTGTCACTAGGGAAAACAGAACAGACCGCTCTGAATACCTGCACTGGATTTCCTCCTGGATGTCTCCAGATGCATCCTCCTTCTGCATGGGGAAGCTGTGCCTTGTGAGGAGCACACCGCTTTTCTCCAGTGTGCCACAGTCAGAAAGCTGGGATGAATGTGATGGCCTCATCAGGACGCTCTTCTCCTCTGTGGGATCAATGAATAGGTGTTTTGCCCAGGGCTGAGCAGATAACCTGCATTATCAAGAGGGATAACCATTGTGCAGAGAGAGGAGGTAGGATGACCTTGTGCGTTTGCACTGGCACATTTTATCAAATCAATAAATGGCAGTCACACAGCTCTGCTGTGCAAGAAGTGCCTGCAGCATTTTCAGTCTATTTTTCATTCCTACATGGGAACTGGTGCCCTCACAGTCCTTGCATCTGTGGCACTCCCTAAGAGAGGATCTAACACGTGAAATACAGCACCTTTACAGCAGTAGGTTATAGACAGAGGAAGTACTGGAATGCAATTGCCCACCAGCTGGAAAGCCATAGAAATAGGTTAGCTGCTGGTAGAGGGCTGCACACAGAAGTTCAGAGTGAGAATGACTGTAGTGGCCATAAGAGTTGTAATTGCTGACTCTAAGCAGGCCACCACAGTCCTCTGAGCAAAGTCTGAGAAGGAGGCCTGCAGCACAAAAAGGAGGAAGATGAGGCTGCTGCTGAAAATCCACTGTACACACCTCTGCATTGTTGATGCAGATATGAATAGTGAAAAAACTGACTTTGCACGTAATTCTGCTGTTGAACTGTTTGGACACATCCCTGCATTTTTTCCCCGAATACTGTCAATAGAAACCTTTGAAACATGATATCACTAAGGTTGGAAAAGACCTCTAAGATCATCCAGTCCAACTGACCACCTATCACCAGTATTTTCCACTAAATAAACCACGTTCCTCGGTGCAACATCTAAATATTTCTTGTATTCCTCCAGGGTCAGTGATTCCACCACCTCCCTGGGCAGCCCTTTCCAGCGCCTGGCCACTCTCTCACAGAGGAAATATTTCCTAAAGTCCAACCTGAATCTCCCCTGACGCAACTTGAGGTCGTTCCCTCTAGTTCTGTTGCTATTTACATGGGAGTAGAGGCCGACTCTCAGCTCACCACAACTTTTAGTAGTAGTTTTATAGAGCGATGAGGCCATGCATGAGCCTCCTCTTCAACTTGAATTTAATTCCAAGAACATTAGAATGCCCTTTTTAAGACATCATGAGAATGAGGGAAAGAAAAGAGACAGAGAATTGCTAAGATACTTATAGTTTTTAAGGTTCGTATTGTGCAGTCTACTTCAGTTCCTAACTACTTCATGGTAACCATAAAAAAGACAAAAACAAAAACATTTTCTTTATTTACTTTCATAAAAAAGAGAATGGAACAGAGTTTTATTGGTAGATATCTAGTCATACATGTTCAAAAAGAGGTAAAGGTTACTGTACTTCTATGCTATGAATGTAACTGTGAGGAGATATGGTAAGAATAATGTGAGCAATCCTGCGCTGGGGAAACAGCAGAAATGATTTTTTTCGTCTCTTCTAAATTAGAAATTTGCATAGTAGGGTAGTGTTTTTGCTCTCTACGTCTTCAGCAGACACGCAAATAATAACTGGTCAAAATGTTTTGACCAGTGATTAAAACAAAGCTGCTGCTTTCTTCACGTTTAGTCAAAAAAACATCAACCCTATCACCCTCCAGATCCAAAACAAATTTATTTCTTGTGATTCTCCTTGCTGCAACTTTACCAGTGTCAGAGAGCTTCATATTTTCTTTCACCTGATTGTCGTTTATCTTGAATCACCCTCACCTTCCATTATCAGAAATAAAATTACAGAATGTTAAATAATATCGTTAATATTAATATATATGTTAATATAATAAAAAAATGTTAAATTAAAACCTGTGATTTAGTCATCAGTGTTCTGATTGCTGAAATGCCTTGGATACAAAAAAAAAAGCTGAGATGCCTGTGAAACATCTTCATTATCCTCCAAGAGAAGAAAAATCAAATAAAATTCAAACAAAGGTTGCAAGCCCTGCCACATAAAAGAAACAATAAAGGAAAGGAGAAACTAATACATCTTTTCTAAGTATGCTATTGTATTGGTTTTATTTTATTATTTTATTTTTATTTTTTCATTTCCGATCAGAGATCTAATTCTGCTGAAGATTATTGATAGTGATTGTATTGCTCAGAGAGCTTAAATAAATCTTTTTTGCTCACTCAGCCCTTGGCCATTGTATTGATTTCCATATGTGCTAGCTAGCTAATTCTGTCCTACTTATTTGTACATAGCTACAAGGTCAAGACTTGCTAGGATGCTTCAGCTTCTTTCATCTATATGCGCCAGAATTTTCCTTTCTTAGAAACATTATATTATACGCACAAAATTGTTGTTAATTCACAAAGGCAGTCTGGGCTAGCTGGCAAAATGCAGCTCCAGTTAGTATCAAGCCATGAAAAATCTTTCCCTGCTTTTCACCCAGTAGGCTTCATGCCTTGGTTTGCAATTCACAGGTTTGCCATTTCACGTGGCCTGGTTGTTTCAACTCCATTTCTGACCTTCTTGGTTTGACCCAAGTCCAGAAGAGGAGAATTGTAAATGTAACTTTTAGTTGTCTATGTATATGCTAGACAAGCATTTTGAAATATTTCTGAGAAGGCCTCTGAGTTCATTGCTGTCTTGGCCAGCCTGTAAGTCAAAGTCAAACTAATACTTTGTTCTCATTCAAGCCAATCTGAAGTGGGAAAGCAATGGACAGAATCATAGGATCATAGAACCATTGTATGGCCTGGGTTGAAAAGGACCTAGAAGATTATCTAGTTCAAACCACTTGCTGTGGGTAGGATCACCAACCACTAGACCAGGCTGCCCAGGACCACATCCAGCCTTGGATGTAAAAGAAGAAAGGAAGGAGGGAAGGAAGGAGGGAGAGAAGGAGGGATGGAGAGAGAGAGGGAGGGAGAGAGAAAAGAAAAGAGAAAAAGAGAGAGAGAGAGAAAGAGAAAAAGAGATTATCCTAAAACAGCATCCTTTGTAGAAAGAACCCTTTTGTTAACCGGGATGTCTGATAATGGTCAACATCCTCTCAGACAGAGAATGTCAATTGGCAACCTGAATAGAAGCCACATATGGAAATCCATGGGATCCTGTGGCTTTCCTGCCCAGATCCAGAGGCAAATATGTATCAGCTGTGGTACTGAAACACAGATATACTGTTTATGACAAAATGGATGTGCACAGTAATTCTGAACTTATTGTCATTTGGAAAATAGGTGTCCTTTTCAGGATCTCCATGAAGATGTGAAACCCCAGAGTATAGTCTCAAAAAGTAAGGTTGATAACTCTAAGTCTTGGTCTTCTGTAAGACTTTGAGGAAAAAAAAAAAAAACCCGCAACAACAATGAACTGCAAAAGCGTCAGTAGCAGAAAGAGTGAAAAAGATCTCTGAGTATGCTGTTTTTTTCTATAAGATTTTGATCATTTCATGCACAGAAGCAAAGGTCAGCTGACATCATGCTTTTGTGAAATAAGTTGCTCTGGGAGATGAGTGCTTTGCAATCATCAACATTGATGATAGCGTCTCCTAAGAGAATGGGATTTTACCAAATCTGAGATGATAAAAGAGCACAGCTGGCTCTCAACAAAGCACGAGTAGTGTGAGCTGTAAGCCATGGTTACTGCCAGAGATGTAGCAATGGTCTTTAAAAAACATTCCTTCTGCTTGCATCAAAGCACCTTGTTCCCTTGGACTTTGTATGCGTCAATAACATTTGAATTTCTGTTGGTTAATTCATTCTTCAACTTGTTTTGTGAATGCCAATCATGCTTGCAGCAAAAGTCCTACAGAAACAGTTCTGTGCCTGCTTCTAGTCATAAAGGACCTTGTCTGAGTCTCATTAAAGAATTAGCAGTCATAAGAAAGCACCTAAGCCTGTGACACGAGACACCAGTGTGTAACAGAATCTGCTACGGTGAGGCAGAAGCTCCTGTTTCTGGGTTTTCAGGTTCTGATGCAATTGTCACCTCATCCTCAGAGCAAATCATTTTTTCCTGATGGAACTTCCTGTCTTTCAGTTTCTGCCCTTTGCCCCTTGCTCTTGCCAATGAAATGTGACCACTCCCATCTACCTGACTCCTGAAATTCAGATGCTTATGAACGTTGATAAGATCTTCTCTCCCCTCTCAGTTTTCTCCAGGCTGAACAGTCTCTCAGCCTTTCCTCATACAGTAGATGCTCCAGGCCCTTAATCACTTTTGTGGTCCTTCGTTGGACTCTTTCTAGAAGATCCCTGTCTTTTTTGAACTGATGATGGGATGAATTAAAAAAAAAATCTGCCTGAGGAAGGTAGTTAAATGGTCTTGATGCTTTTCAAACACCGAACCAGCCCCTAAACCGTTGACACATGTTATCTGTTAATGTCATAGAGCCTTACAAGGAACTTCTGTGAAAGCAGTGGGTGGATGCATATAAAGGAGGAATAAAAATGATATTTCAGTTCTCATGCTTCTACTGGAATAAAATAATACTATCTAGAGGCAACTCAACCATGATAATTTGTTATATACACGTATTTAAATGAAATTTAACATGTAGAATAGGCTATAAGTTATTATAAAAAGTTCTATTTTATTCACTATGCTATACGTACCTTCAACTATTATTAAGCATGATGTTTAAAACTCATGTTCTTCCTGTGCAGCATTTTACATAAAATGTGCTTTAATGAATTTATCCTTACTTTAATAAGAGCCTTAAAGGCATTATGGGAAAGACTTCTCAAAGAGAGTAGGTAAGAATCAGATAGGTCAATCATAGGGAAAGCAAAACAACCTTTGTTTTTGTTTGGACTAGGAGTACTGATGTTTAGTGCAGTCAAAGGAAGATTTATATTTCCAGTTTGAAAAAGTTGAAATAATTAAATCTATAAAAAGTCGTTCTTTATTTATGTGTCTGATATAAATAACAATAAGTATATTGTTAGCATAATTCCTTCGTTTTGTCCTTTCTCATCAGATAGCTTCTCTGACAAATAAAAAGTAGATTCCTCCTGTGCATTTGAGAACTTAACTCTTCCTGGGCTATATGCAGGCATGTTAATTCTTCAGCATCAGTAAGTGGCTATGAGGGAACCCCTGTGCTCATCTTTTCTAAACTCCAGCATGTATGAAGTCCACAGGGAAAGGCAGTGCCATTAAAATTGAGACTATCCTGTCCAAACGCTCCTTAGACTCTGGCAGCTTGGGACCATACTCACTGTCCTGTGCATCTTGTTCCATGCCCACTGCCCTCTGAAGCAAAACTTTTCCCTGACCCTCAGCTGCCGCTCCCCTAACACAGCTCCATGCTGTTCCCTCAGACCCTGTCACTGTCACAGAGCAGAGCTCAGTGCTGCCCATCTGCTCCACTTTGTTTTAGGCCACTTTCTATCTGGCTATGTTTAGCCATACAACAAGTCATTTTTCTTTAAGGTCTTTGAAAATGAATTGCAAGTTCATTTTCCCTCCATAATCTGTGACTTACAAAAAACAGTAAGAAAGGAGAAAAGTAAGAAAACAGGCAGTTCATTCAAGACATGAAGAAATAGTACATTGGTTATTAGTCTAATGTAACTAGCTGATATTCTGGAACTGATCCACATTTTTTTAGAAGAAAATGTGATGATACAGAAGAGATGCTCCCCCATCTCTTTCTCTGTGGCAGAATCCAGTTTTAACTTGATTCCAAATTATTTAGCAAATAAGATTGCTGTGTACTCATTCTGTAGCCAAATCCCTAGAATCTTCCTGAAATAGAAGACCTAGGGATTCATGCCTGTTTTTCTTGCTTATTAAATAAAACAAGAAGGATGATTGTCATAAATTAGATTTTCAGATTTTCTGTGAATTCCCAGACTGTACTTAAGCTTTCTGGAGTTCTCAAGTCACACTTCAGTTGTCAGAAAAATTGTGAGAAAAACGTTCTTTACAAAGATCGTCACATTGCCAGATGTTTGCAGTATTATTCTCTTAGTAGATGATTTCTGTATGAGGCTATGCTGGAGACATGACTGAATGGTAACTTTTGCTTTGGCTTTAAAAACCAACACACAAGTTGGTGCTGATGTCTCAGCCACATTGTAAACAGAGGCTTTAGATGATTTCTATTAGGAAAGACAAGAAAGTCCTACCCAACACTGTTTACATCAGTTTCATCTGTTCTTCACTTTATCCTGATGAAGCCTAGTTGAAAGGCTTCATGTTGCCATTGCTAACTCCAATGAAGACAAAGTGGAGGCAGGCAGGCACAAGCGCTCCTTGACTGGCAGGTAGGGAGCAGCCACCTGCCTTTGGTGGCTTGCCTTTGGTGTGAATTACATAGCTAGGCAAATGGCTGTGGTTTTACTTTAACAGGAGTCAGCTATGACTTTTCTATGCAAGAGGACTTCACCTCCTACTTGCCTGTCCTGCAGTGATGCTCCAGAGTCCAGAGCCAGAACTTCTACAGCACTAAGCACTGTGCAAACTCAGGGCAGAACATTTCTGCCTCTGAGGATGTGATTTACTCCTTTTCCATGCTGAGAATACCTAGGAATGATGTGATGATTAGAAAGCTGCTACTTCAGGGCACAGGCTGCTGCTTTTAAATTCCTTCAATTTATTCTCCTCAAAAGGCACAAAATGCATTACCTTCTGATTGCAGGATCCACAACATAATGTTCAGAATGGAGCAAATAGCAAAATGTGTAGCACAGCTCACATCTGGGAAAAATCATAATATGTCTGATGAGGAGAAAAGGAAAGCCACTCAGTGCAAAATGCAACCTTCTAATTCAAACTTCTCAAGCAAACTGGTACTAGTAGGTCACTGCTACAGCCTCAATTGCCCCAAGCCCTTTCATTTTTAAATTGGTTATGATACTACACTGAAACCTTGACTTTTTACCAAGTGGCTTCTCAGCAAATGTCATTATTAACCGTGTCTTGATGAGAATCCAAGTGGACAAAAAGTCAGACAAAGGAAAATAAGAGTTACAACTGGAAAGAAGAGAGCATTGTGTACACAGCAAAGAGGGGCGAAGTCACAGTGTCTCCCCTTTTCTGCAACTCCTCCTTCCCCAGGGCCCTGTGCTGGCCGTAAGTGCTCAGCAATGCTTTTCCCAAGTAATGGCTTGTTTATTCAGACTCCTATTGCTGATTTTGCCTCTCTGAGAAAGTCCTTAGTGGTTCTTGCAATACCAGCTGAACTTCACGCAACTCTTCCAGGGAAACTTAGAGAGGTTCTAAGAACATCATCCGAATTATGTCATGATGTCTGATGAATAAAGAAGCAGCGTGAGATACTCAGTGACATTTACCTCAGTGCCTTGTAAATCTTGGCCTGAATCTCTGCTACTGCAGGAATGTAACTCAGGTTAACTTGCACGTGTCCTGAAAGTAAAGATCATGTTATAAAGGGTGCGGTTAAGATGTGTAAGTAGATGGAATCATCATAAACTTCAAGTATACAGTTTAAATTATCTAGACTCCAGAAGCCCCCTTCTAATGAATTCGTGATGAATTGGTGATTACACTGACCAATAGCATGGCCATTGATGGTAGTTTTGCTGGTTATACATTTTACAGAGATACAGGAGAGATGTTTCTACTTGGAAATCTACAAAACAAAGTTTGTCAAATTAGTAGAATATCCTTCTGGTGCATTTGGCAGAGGGAAAAACAAACACAAACTAGCATTCTACTCTGTTAAATATCTCACAGCTCTTAGAATGTTGTTTCTTGATCAAATTTAGTTATGTGTCAGTGAAACAATGCAAAACAATTGTTTCTGTCTGTGGTGCTTTTATATACAGCCCACTATTGAAATTGGTCAGAGGGAGAAATGCTAGTATTACCAATAAATTATTGTCAAACTTCCACTGACACCGATTAATTAGCATTGAACTTCTGCTAAAAATAGATATTTTTTAATCTGAATAAGATACGTTATAAAATATTTAAGGAGATGTTGTAGATGAAATGTATCAGTCAGTCCTATTGAAAAATAAATAGCACTTAAGACATGAAAGGAGAAAAAAATCGTAAGGAAATATTAAATAGAATATTGTTTTAAGAGTTTACTGGTTTGTGTCTCTGGAAAAGGTGTAATAGTTTCCTGTATGGGATGAATGTATTGTAACCATTAACCTGTAAACACAAAACAGAGAAAGTCAGACACTACAAAGGAAGGATGATTTTCTGACTATGGATCCAACAGTCTTTCGTCTGACTGAGAAGTTTGCCAAATACTTCTTGTGTTGTTTTGGCCAAAGCACTGGAGCTCACTCAAGCTGTCAAAATTTATGCATTTACCTAATTTGCATTTGTTAGCACAGATTATCCTGTTAGAATAAACCCCTCTTTCTGGAAAACCTTCTCAGAGACACTTGTACAGATCTCGTAAAAAATATTCTTTTAAATTTGAGGTGAATTTGTCAGTAAAGGAGAGTGGAAAAGCTGTACGTTCAGTTTTCCTGTGACAATTCGTTTCCATTTCTTTCTCTTCCAGAAAAAAATCACAGTATTTCTATTACCAAAAACTGTTAACATTTTTTGTGTTCTTCGCTAGATGTCAAGTAAACATATTCTGTTTTTCCAGCACAAATCTTGCATTTCTTTATACAGTTTTTTGTTTGTTTGTGTGTTTTGTTTTGTTTTTAAATAAATCTATCACGAAGTTAGGAAAAAGAACTACCAAAATGGTTTTTTTAGAAGTCTTACATGAAGAGTCTGACAACTGGCACCTCTGCAATCTGTGCACAGAAGTATTAGATGCAAGATAACCTATTGGAAGTGGCTGCCTCATGCCATTCTGCATGTGGAAGTTCTCTGTTCATGATGGTTTTTAGCAGGGAGTATCATTATCTGTGTATTTAAAACCCCAGGCAACCCTACAGGCTTGGGGAAGGGTGTCCGGAAAGCTGCCTGATGGAAAGGCACCTTGCTGTACTGATGGACAGTCAGCTGAATATGAGCCAGCAGTGTGCCCAGGTGGCCAAGAAGGCCAATGGCATCCTGTCTTGTATCAAGAGTGGTGTGGTGAACAGGACTAGGAAAGTAATCCTGTCCCTATACTTGGCATTGGTGAGGCCTCACCTCAAGTACTGTGTTCAGTTTTGAGCACCTCAGTATAGAAAGGACATTGAGGTGCTGGAGCAGGTCCAAAGAAAGGCAACAAGGCTTGTGAAGGGCTTGGAGAATATGGCCTATGAGGAGAGACTGAAGGAACTGGAGCTGTTCAGTCTGGGGAAAAAGAGGCTGAGGGGAGACACTATTGATCTCTTCCAATATCTGAAAGGTGCTTACAGTGAGAGTGGGGTTGGTCTCTTCTCACTGGTGACAGATGACAGGATGAGGGGAAATGGGCTCAAGTTGTGCCAGGATAAGTTTAGGTTGGATATTAGGAAAAACCTCTTTACAGAAAGGGTTGTTAAGGACTGGAATAGGCTCCCCAGGGAGGTGGTTGAGTCACCATCCCTGGATGTGTTTAAAAACTGTTTGGATGTGGTGCTCAGGGATGTGATTTAGCGGAGGGTTGTTAGAATTAGGGTAGTATGGTTAGGTTGTGGTTGGACTCAACGATCTTTAAGATCTTTTCCAACCTGAGTGATTCTATGTTTCTATGATTCTATGATTGTATGGATTTTTATTCTTGTAGCAAGAAAAGAATAAAATTTTTTAAAATTGTCCTTAGAGAAGGAAAGAGGATGAATACCGTTCTCTCTTTTAAATTCCATTGGTACTGTAAAAACTTTTAATGGATTGTTTATTTCTTTTCATCTCCCTGCCACTTCTTTCCAGGGATGTTGCAGCCCTGGATGATATCCGCCATGATGGAAAGGCTTATTTTGCTTGAATATTTGATGTCAGTCAACTTCTGATGCTGAAACCTCCCAGTTGTACAAAGCACCTGTTTGGAAATTTTCCGCTTGCAGAAGACAAGTCTGTTTAGCTCTCAGGTAGAATGATAAAGTGAATATATTTTAAGTACTGGATGGCATGCTATATTCAATTTAAAAACTTTTGGGAATTCTGAGTAACTTCAGTATTGCTACAGTGAAGACCAAATAAGATCAGAACAGATTAGATTTTCCTGTTGTCAAAGGAGTTACAAATGAATATCATTAATTTACATACAGCACAGACTTTTAGAGAGAACAGAGAAATTAACTGTTTCTCAAAGTTATCCTGACTTTGGGTCATTAGACAATAGCAGGGAAAAAAAGCAGTCTTGTTACTAATGACTAGAAACTATGCAGAAATGAACTGCTTCAGTGCTCTTGGAACTCAGTAAAGCATTTATTTCAGAGTTGGCACCTGTAATTTAGCACTGCATTTTGTGTTCAGCTTTTTTTTTCTCCCCAATTTTTATTATTATTATTATTATTATTAGCCAAAATTCAGATAGGATTCACACCAGCAGAAGGTTTGTAAGATTTAGGCAACAAGTAGATGGGGCCCTCCTTGATATCTTTCTTTGAAGATTATTATTTTCTCTGTAGAGTTAAGCATATAGAGCACCCATGGTGAATGTTTCATGATATCATGATATTGCCCTTCACATCCAGCTGCTGGGGTTTTCTTCTCATCAGAGAAGAACATGTGTTGGACACTGTGTTTCTAAATACTCCTCTGTAGCTTAGACTTTCTGAAGTTTTCTGCTTATACCATCTTGTTTCAGAAGCAGGTGGGGTTGTGCTAGCCAGCAGGCCATCAAACTCTTGAAAGGTCTCTCTGCTCCAGTGAGACAGTGAGCGAGAACAAACATAACAAGTTTTAAAATCTGAAATGAAATTAAATAAAGCAGTTCCAAAATATACTCAGGTGAAATAAATGAGGACTGTACTCACAGAAGATAGAAATAAGAACACATCTGATCCCAACTGAAAATCATCTTCTCTTTCTGATGTTGTTCTCAAGGCAAATTATGGTTATTCAGACATTTTGAAAGCTTTGGCTGTTTTTCTTCTCAGATTTCCTATGTAGCCTAATGTGCTCCCATGGTATAAATGCACCTTTCTATATTTTCTCAGTAGGGCTTCTGCCTGTATAATCACTTTGTGCTTTGCCTTCCGACACAACGAGATTTGGCAACGTCAGCCTCATTTTTCCTACCTTATCTTAACAACAGTATTTCTAAAGCATTATAAGTTGTAAAGTTAATCTCCATCAACCACTAATATCCTTAAATTGGTCAAAACAAAAGTCTGGGCACATGTGTTCCTGTGTGTGCCTGCAAACAAATAAAGAGGTGGAGGGGATTGAGGAGAGAAGGGAAATAAAAAGTCAATATTCAGTATATAGTCTTATTTCTAGTGTGTTGTAAAGACATTGTGGCATTGCTTAGAATTTGGTTTATTCCTTCCTTTTTACCCATGGGCAAAAGAAAAGATATTTCTTCGTTTAGAAATGGCTGTGAAATGTTGATGAGAAAAACAGGGAAAGACTCAACTTTTCTTTTTGCAGTCTAAGCACACAAAACTGCAATTGTAACCTTCACACACAGAAATATTGTTGTGTTGATACATTTCTAGCCAATCAGTAATTGGTGGTTTGCAGACATAATCTGATCACAATAATTGTGGATATTTGGCTTATAAATACACACCACAAGAAAAAGACATTAGGAAGCAATTAGAAAGGCTGTGGTAGTATATTAGCGTCTGCTGTACCACTAGACTGTAAAGATCTTGAAAATAGTGAGTAGAGACAATCATTTATAACAGTAGGAGAGATAACTTGCTTTCAGCAACTGAGTCATCTGTTTGAGCCCAGCTAAGAGGCGCTGAGTAGAAGCCTTGAGGGAATGCCATTTATTTGTAATGCCCAATGTAGAATGCATTTGAACAGCTGTTTTGTTTGTTTGATTGTTTGTTTGTTTGTTTTTCTATTAATACTTCAGTTGCAAATAATTTTGCAACTTTTGCCTGACTGGAGTTATTTTGGAGATAGGGGTCTAAGAAGAGGAAACATTACTTCTCAGGGTCATGCTTGATCGTTACCATGCAGTGATATGCGTGAATTGGCTCTGTATGCAGCTAGGACTGCAGAGATTAAACATTACATAAATTGCAAATTACATAAAGTACAATAGATTTTCAGAGGAATTCAAGTGGGGCCTTTAAGACTTTTAACTATCTGGATGAGTTTGGCAGTGTTTATCTCATTACTACACACACTCTTTTTTTTCTGTTGTGCCACCTCCAATGATGGAAGAGTAAGACACAGAGAAGCAATTCATATTGCACATGAGATGAGGCAAAAAGATCTGCTGTTCCTGAGCTTCTGAGGCAGGGAAGTTGTGTAGACAATGCCAAGTTTTGTTTACCAAAGCTAAAGTAGAGTATCAGTAGGCTGGATGAATGAAGAATTGGGATTGTTCCACTGAGAATACAGATAAATCCTGACATGAGATTTTTCTAAAACTTCACAGGATGGGGCACCTTAGACAGGGGGATGTGGGCAGTCTTGCTCCCAGTGTCTGTCCATGGAAATTTTTAAACTTAGATTGAGCGTATCATCATTTAAGAGTCTGGAACAACTTTTTGCTCCCTCTAACACAATCCCAGCTTTTATTGGTGATGCTCTGATTGCTGGAATTATGGTGGCTTGCAGGATCTGGAGCTGGTAGTAACTGGTGAATATTGATTTGTTTCTTGAGAACTTTAACCAGTGCCTTTCACTAGCTTGTTGAAAAGAGTTGACAGGCATGAAAGAAAAAACTACCAATTGAATAAGAAAATAGCTAGAAATTACTCATCTTTGTGGGAAGTGAGTGACTTTAACTGAGAGAGGTGGAGAAAGTTACACTTTGGTATTTGTTCAAGTGTACACTGTTACCCTCCAGCAGGCAATACAGGAGTGCTTTCGCCATGAGTGAGAGTCAAGGAGTTGTAGTGAAATCAGGTGTTCTATTGGCTATTTTTCTGTCTAAGATGCATGTAATCATTACCAATCAGTGCACATCCTTACCACTATAGCTTACTTGAGATTTCAATATTTTAATATTGTAGTGCACTTGGCAGAGTATTGAGCACTTTCCATACACCTCTGAGCACTGCTTCTTTGTTCTCAACCAGGTGGAGACTAAAACATGAAAGTTGTTCCATAGTGTGTGAACCTTGCTTAGTTTCTTTGCAAAATTTGGACAATTCTAACTTCAAAAGAAAAATGTTAGCATTTAGGCTCAGTAAGAGCATTGATCCTTGTGTTTTCATGGGTGAGAAAGAGAACATGTCAGTATGAGAGGTCTTCAGAACAGTGTTGTAAGTTTTTAAGTGTTGGAATGTGCAGCATCAACTCCGGTTGACACTGAGGAATAAGGCAATGTCCAGAGGATTTGGAAAGGCTATAAATGTTGCTGACTTTGTGCAGACAAATGTTTCTGCTTGTGCAGCATGTTGCCTGTTGCTTCCAGACGGAGTGCCCTATGCTATTATGTTATGTGCGTACAGTTAAAAATAAATAAATAAATAAAATAAAATAAAATAAAAAGATGGGAAAAGTTTATTCAAAGAGTGATCATGTATATCAGGTTGCAGTTAATTGTAGCTCTACTGAAGGAAGATACTAGGAGGTAAATCTTTGCTCTTAGAGTCCTTCTTACTCCTTATCACAACAAGTAAGACTAAAAGCAAGAGAGAAAAGAAACCTAGGCATGGTGAGCTCGCATCTCACACAAGTACACAGGCATATCTAGGATTAAATGTCTTTCAGTCCTCCTGAGGGTAGTTATGATCCAACAGCTGGCCAGTGCTGTCAGGCTATAGCAGACTCATTTTCTCTTGGTAACACTGAGCAATGTGAACGGATCTGAACAACAACTGGCATTTTTCTTAACGCATTTTGCTTGTCTGTTTACATTTCCAGTGTAACTACTGTGAAAGAACTGACAGTTCAGCCTTGACATAGCATTAGAAAGCTTACCACAGAATGACTAGGCCTTTTTAAATAGGAAGGAAGAAAAATGGTAGTGTAAAGATTAGATTTCCTACCTGCCGAATAACCTAGTAGGCTGCAACCCATCTGTTTTCCTGATCTGCATGTTTTCCAGAGCCTGCCAGGTACTGGAATGAGAAAAAGGCAATCTCCAGGGGGAAAAGATAGTTTTCAGGACTAAAGGAAGGAGAGTGCCAGCTGTAAAAAAGAGTAAATATAATTTACGAAAGGTACAACTGGGCATGGCAGTAACTAGAAAAAAATTCCACTGGGATGCATCTGAATATATCCTGAAGGGTGGCAGGGCAGATGTCATGCTTCAAGATGCTGGTTTACTTGAATAAAATTGCCTTTGTTGGTGGCTTTGAACAGCCAGGAAGTTCTGTAATGGTAGATACTGCAGTAGATAAAAGGTGCTTTTCCTGGGCTCGATGGAAATATCTTCTGAGCTCTCCCCAGCCCATTCTTACTACTTCTATACATCTGACCAGCTCAGGAGCCAAAATAACTGAAAGTAGGTGTGAGTAGCTAAAAGGGCACTACTGCGGTGAATGTAAGATAAGACGTCTGAGACTATCATAAAAAAAAGTTAAGGGTTCATCAGCAAGAGCAGTGTTTGTGGCACGGTTTGTGCTGTTCCTTGAAGAGATTGCTGGATGGTTGTGTTAGGTGAAGTTTGTGTGGTCAGCACAGCCCCAGAGTGCACACTAAGTTTTCTCTGGGGTCTGTAACCCACTGCTGAGACTTAGCAAACCCCATTCTAACTTACAAGCCCTCACATTTGCTAAGATGGATGCGGTAGTAATCTGGCTAAAGAGGCACAGGCAGGCACTGCATATTTTCACCTTGTTCTTTAGGAATGCAGAGCCATGTGAGGAGTATTTAGCTGACCACCTGAATAGCACAGGCTGGAGCATGTCAGCCAAGCCTCCTGGCATTTCCTACATAGGGTGCAGTTAAACTGCAGCAGATCTTTTGCAAGGACAGCTGCTCCTCCCCAACATGAGACACGGAGAAATAGAGAACATGCTTCTTTTCTTGCTGTCCTTGTCCAGCTGTTAATTATTCTCCATTTTTTTTGCTATCTTCTGTAACTCTTAGTTTAAACCAGCGCACTTTATTCTCCCTACCACTGCCTCCTATTCAGCCTTCAACCAATTGAAAACAGGAATTGAAACAGTCCTTTCCTGTAGCACAAGGCTTTTCCTTTTTATGCAGTCTGATCCATTTGCTCCCTTTGTTCCTGCAATAAAATCATGCTCTGCTGTTTATGTGATCCAGCTGTGAGCCTTCTACAGCATTAAACATTTTTTTCCAGCTGTACTTAGGGTCGAGTTGTTTTTCAGCCTTCTACCACTCAGAGGCACCTGTATTTGCTCTCCGTGCACCTGGAACAGTCCTGGTTCAGACCCTAGGCCCGTGGGACGACATGTTTGCTGCACTTCAGCATGGTGACCATGGCATCACAGGTACTACAGAAATACTTTCTTAGTCTCTGTGCTCAGACCAGTTGTGACATCTTATCTCTGGCCCCTTAGGAGGGTGCCATATCCAGTCCTGGATATGCCTGGAGCTGCTCATAAGGGGAGGAGAGGCCTCAGGAGCTTGGTAGCATGTTGTGAAAATGTGCCAGAGAAAGCAGCCTTGGCACTTACAGTGATTTGACAGCTGGTGGGTGTTTGTTCTACGTGACTGAATCATCGTGTACAGCACCAAATCAGCAAGCACAGTGTGGTTTCTAAGCCTTTTCTCCAGTATCTGCAAAGGACGTTTTCAGGGCAAGGGACACAAATCCAGCAATCAGCTGGTGAAAACCATTCACATTGCTCTGAGCATTTGGTTGAATGGACCTGCTAGAAGCTTTTAAGTTTCAGCATGCTGTCTGAATTGCCTACCATGTGTTTCAGCTTCAGTGCCTTAAGAAATCTAAATACTGCCCAGAAAGATTAAGATCCTCTGTTGTTCATTTGCCTCTGGCTCTCAGGTTGCTGTAAGGGCAAACACCCAGAAGGTATCCCGAACACTGTGCAGCAAACAGTTTAAGTTGAAGCTAGTAACATACTAAAGAAATTTGTAGTCTAACAAGAAAATAAAAGAGAAGGGACTGATATTCTCTGATAAATACTAAATGGCTAATTGTCTCAAGTCACTGGATTTTTTTCAACTGTAACTAAGATTCTTGCATTGTAATTGTAATAACCAAAATCAATAATAAGAAATTGGATTATAAAGAAACATTGCAGTGATATTAAATACATTATTGGCATACTGAAATCATTTACAATCTAATAATCACACCTCTAACACTGGTTACTGCTGGTTATAACAGGAAAAGTTAAACTGTGAATCATAATTCTATACAGTGCTTTATGTTTATTCCATTATTCATAAAGATAAAAGACATAACAATACATTTGTTTACCTGTAGTAGAAAGCCTATTCATTTTAATTTATTGTATTTCATTTTGGTTTTGTTTTATAGAATAGGTAGAGGATGATTCTTTGCTTGCTTACCCTTGAGCAACTAAAGATCTTTCCCCCAAAGGGGTGGGCTCATTTGAGTTTTTGTGCTATATATCAGAATGTCTATTGATCTTTCCTTTTCACATCACTATCTTCTGCTCAGCAAGTTTTATATGTTCGGAAGGTGCTTTCAGCTAAATCATAAATTAGTTTTGACAGCATGCTGTGGAGGACTTGTCAAGAAAAACTGTAGTTTGTTCAGATCTTGGCATGATCTCATCCCTTTAAAATTAATGTAGAATTATCAGAGATGACTGTACTTTAATCAGTGACATGTCTGCAGATTGCCTGATATTATAATCTGGCAGAGATCTGGAAACACAAAGTCATGACCTTTTAATGCTTCTGATATTGAAATAAGCTTGTGATCAGTATGTGACTTCCAGTACAATGATGTTTGAAAGGTTATTAGAAACAGGATGATTGTTCTTTCTTATCTAATTTGCCTTTCTACATTATTTTGAAAGTTGAAGAACAGTGTGACCTGTCACAGCTAGAACTTTAGCAACCTAATGAAGAAGAGATGAGGAAACTGAACTTGTTCAGCCTGGAGAAAACTCTGAGAGAGAGACTTCATTGCAGCCTTTCAGTACTTAAAGGGGCATTATCCATAAGATGGAGATTGACATTTTACATGTTGTGATAGTAATAGTTCAAAGGGAACAGTTTTGATCTAAAAGAGGAGAGATTTGGGTTAGATGCTAGGAGGAAAATCATTACTTAGAGGGCAGTGAGGCCCAGGTACAGCTGCCCAGAGAAGCCGTGGTGCCCCATCCCTGGATGTGCTCCAGGCCAGGTTGGATGGAACCCTGGGCAGCTGAGCTGGTGGGGGGCAGCTCTGCCCATGGCACTGGTTGGAGCTGGGTGGGCTTTGAGATCCCTTCCAACACAAACCAGTCTTTGGTTCTATGGTTTTGATTTGTTGTGTGATTAAACATTTTTGTCTCTGATTTATCCCTGCCTGTCTGTAACATAAGTTTGCTGTTACATATGGGAGAGTGGAGAAAGACAGAAGAACTAGCACATGTTGTTTTTCATTTGATAAATAAATCTCCCAGAAAAGAACCCTTCAAGAAAACTGATTCTATTCTTGAATTTTCTAAAGCACTCTGTAATACGGTTATCAGAAATTCACTTTTGTAACAATAAAATGGGGCATGTTTATATGCAAAAAATCTTCCACACAGTGCTTCTAAAAACATGCACAATGTTGTCATATTTGTCACTATTCAAATTAGGTGAATAAGAGATATCCATTTTCTTTGATACAAATATTTGTTTGTAAATCTGGCACTGAGTGTAGTCTCACAATAAGATGTGGCTGTTTTGAGTTTTACTTCTACTAGATAGTTCATGAAAGCTTTTTTCCCCTATAGGCTCTCTAATGAGATAGGAAATATCAGAACAATGTTTGACTTTTTTTCTCCCAGAGAAAGACAAGAGGTGTTTTTACCTATTAGAGTGTAAAGATAGTTTCCCCTGACTGTGGCAATGACTTCGAAGAGTGATGTGGCTTGGTACCTCAGTTTTTGAGGTACCATAGTTAATCTAGCCTTAAAAAAAACTTAAAATACCAAACCAATCAGAAGGACACTTCTAGTGTTTTTTGGAGGAGCTTCCTGCCACTACAGCCTTCAGACTTGGTTGTGGGACATGGGAGGGAATACAATAAGTCTGGATAGCTTTTACTGCCCTTGAAGCAGAGAGAGAGCATTATTCAAGAAGAACACTAGTGTATTTCTTTAGAAAATGCAAAAATACGTATTAATCTTTAAAATAATTGTTCTTGATTAAAGGAAGTGTTGGTGAGATGTTAGGTTACGGGATCAGTCTAGAACAAAGGGAATTTGGACCTTCTTTTGCTGTCTGAGCTTTAGCTGACAGAAGGATGATTAAGGCATCAAAGTATATGATTTAAAGACTGCTAGTGAAATGGCAGAATGTTTTCACATGTATGCTAATCCTTGTGGTCCCTCCAGCAGAGACAGGAAATAAACCTGTTTTGCTTTACCAGCACCTGAGTGTGCAACCTGAATCAACCCAGTGATTCCTGAATTTGTTATGTTGGAAACTAACACTGCAAACTAAGAAATCCTTATCCTGGATGTATGCTATTTTCCCCTCCAGCATATGCACAAAGAAGACTGAGAACTATTGTTCAAAAATATTAAAATTTTCACCAACACCTTGATTTGTGAAAAACGTTTTGTGACAAAGTAAAGCAAAATAAATCAAAACAAAAAAGCTCACATCATTTAGAAAGAAAGAAAAAGAAATCCTATAGGGTAGTTGGCACCTGAGACAACTTCTTTATTTTGTTTATTATTTCCCACCTCTTTACTTTTCACCATCTCATGTTCAGTCACTATCCTCAGTCTTATGTTTAAACAGTAGCTTTCCAGGGCATATGCCTCCGTTTTTGTTCCCTTCGTGTTGCACTGCAAACAGTAATATAGTGAATATGACTGTTCATTTGAGTAATTACAGATTGTTTTCAATTAAAATGATGGCATCCAAACAATTTATTCTAAGAAAGGAAGCAGATATTCACATGTACAAGCATGAAGACAAAATGAAGTGTGAGCAAATGGTAGAGCTGGTATTTATCTGCAATGAATATGGAAGTGAATGCAACTCCAAGGAAAGCAAAATTGCTTAGCTCCATTCTAGAAGAAATATTGTGCAGTTAAAAATATAATGGCTCAGAACTAAAAGACTGGTTATTGGCTGTAGCTGCACAATAGTTTCTAATAAAAATCAATCACTGATAAGCTTGTGATGTTGAAAGGGACTGAAAAGTATATCTCAAATCAGAAACTGACAACATGACCAAGAAAGCCTTGGCAAATTAATGTATTTTTCATTTGTGCAGCACTTGCTTTTCGCTGAATTTCACAACTTGTCTATACAACCAACAGCAAAAAGACCTGATGTAGAATCTCATTCCAGCTGCTAAACAAGAAAAAAGTTGAACCTATGTGAAGTACTTATAAGGTCAGGGAATCTAGATGTGAACTGATAACAAGGTTATCATGAAAAAGCTTAAACATAGATTCCACAGGCTGAGTGAATTCATTCAGTCTAAGAGTGTTAATTAACTAGTTTTTGAGTTAATTAACTGGTTTTAACCCAATTAACTAGTTTTTATAGTTTCTGTGACAGGTTAGTGGCACTTACCTTTTTTTTTTTTTTTATAGAGTTTTGATATGAAGAAATTATTATGGCCAAACAGAAAATCTTATCTTTTGATAAACTCAGGCTGCATATCTCATGTCTCATTATGTTGTTGATCTCAAAAGATCAGGGTTGTCTATGGAGTTGCTAATCAGAAACACTTAATTTTAACTGTTCTCTTTTATTAAATAATACTGATTGGTTGATATGGATGGAGCAGGGCAGACAAAGGATTTTGTTCAGAGAAATATAGGCAAGCTGACAGCATTGATCCATGAAATCCAAGTCAAGTGTTGGCTAGTTGGCTAAGAAACTGAACAATTCTTGAATTGCTTCTCAGCTTCTATCAGCTTAGCTGTTAGTCTGCCCTAAAAGGCCACAGTCTGTAAGTAAGCTTGAAATTTGAAATGCTTAGAGAGGCATCCATCATAGTCTTTGAGATTCATTGAACAGCAGGAGAAAACAGAAGGCAGCCAAGTTTGCAGGAATAGAGCAAGCTCTGGGTGAAAATTGTGTAATTTATAGAAGAGAGCCACCTGAAAAACAAACCTGTTGAAAAATATCCTTCTGGTCTCATCTACTTTAATTTAGTGTCTGTCATGATGAATTTCAAGAATGTACTCTGCATAGCTGCAGAGGGCATGGCTTCTGCTTAGTTTTTAGGCCAGATTACCCATGTCTCACACTATACCTTTTTAGCTCTTGCAGCACAGTATTTTCCAGCAAAAAGCTGACATCTTTTTGGCGTTGTCACTATGCCTGATTATACAATGGTGCAATGATGGACCTCTCTGACCTGGTAGATTATCCTTACAAGTCATTTTCTATCAACGTATGTGTCTTTCATAACATTAATTGTTTTTGAGGAGAATTCCTGGGATAGACAGTGACTCTCTGACTGATCTATTAGCAAAATGCCTTAGAAAGTTGACAGTGTTGTAGCTGAGATGGTGCTGTTATTTACAGTTTTACTTCTTTGATGGTTCTGATGCTAAGGTGTCTGTTCACAGCCTTTTGAATTCGGTTGGTTGTAATCCTGACAGAAGTACTGCTGTGCTATATGATGGGGTCTTCTCCCTGTTAGCAAGCTAATAACCTGTGCAGTAAATACGATGCACTAAGAAGTTAAGCTGCAAGTTTAACTTGTCCGTGTTGATAAACTGCATGAAGCGGATTATGCAAACTATTATTATTTATTAGTGCAGCTCAAACTTATTGTTTTGTGTTTAGTTCTAGTGTGCTATCTATAACCCACAATAACACTGTAAACTATCAGTCTGGGATTACATAACTTGAATCTCCCCCTTCCAGACAAACTAGCTGCATTCAATCTGTAGCTATGGTGACTAGGTAGGAGATTTATTTATAGATCCTAATAACATACGGGTCTAGGTTGACTTATTGTGTCTATTACTTTTTTTTACAAACGTACAGGTTCCAGAGGTTCCAGAGTGGATCAGGGAGAACAGAAATGAATACACGAACAAATTGGTCATTTGCTTCTACTGTAGATTTAAAATACAACAGCACTTAAGGAGGTCAATTAACCTTCTTCAATAAGAAGGGCTAAAAGGCAGATTAACTAGAGATGGCAGCATGAGAAATCAAGAAGAAAATGCTGTAAGAGAAAAAAATAGCAGGAAAATTAGTAAGAAATGTCTTTTAACTAAAATACCATTCTCAGTGTGACATCTGTGTTCCATGCAGATGTAGGATGGGCAGTGGATTCCTCTTTTATATCCTCCTTACCTCAATTCTGTTTCAGTTTAATAATGATTCCTGAATGTTTAGGGATGTTCTGTGGGAATTACTGGCAAAGCTGAGAGGAAACATACAGGTTTGTTTTTCATTTATTTCATAAGAAACATTTACAGGTCTTGAAACTCTAGTACATTTATTTGGTGAGTGTTTCTTTACAGTACTGACAAAAAGTCTCACACAACTTGCTCTTCTCTTCAATTGTGTGAGCTTCTCTTTCTGCAGTACTGTCACCACCTAAACTGGTAGACATAGCTACTTATTATTATCCTCAGAAAGATGTTTGCATGCAATATGGCATTTCTTCTATCTCTCATCATTGGGGTGGTGAGCCCCTGGCACAGCTGCCCAGAGAAGCTGTGTTGCCCCATTCCTGGAGGTGCTCAAGGCCAGGTTGGATGGGGCCCTGGGCAGCTGGGGGGGGGGGCAGCCCTGCTCATGGAATGGGTTGGGACTGGATGAGCTTTGACATCCATTCCAAACCAAACCATTCTAGGATTCTATGATTTCATCACATCTGCCAGCAGTTGGGTTCCTTTTTTTATTTTTATTTTTATTTTTATTTTTATTTTTATTTTTATTTTTATTTGATAAGATCTGTCCCTACTTCCTTTATTTTGTTTCACTAATAAAAGCACATTGTGTGTTTATTTGAGATATCTTGCAATAATCTTTGATTAGTCTGTGAAGAACATGAATGGGTTTCCTATAATCTCACAGTATCTTGTGTACTGTCAGGGTGATATGGTCTGTGGCTGTCAAGAAAAAATCTGAAATGTCTCTATCCAAAAGAGAATAACAAGCCTGTTGAAGTCTCTCAACTTGTTTGAACCAGGAATTTATACAGGAGAATTCAACTGAATATCTCTGGGTTAATGCCTCATAGTATAGTCCAGTGGTTGATGGCAGATTGCAGAAGAGCAGGCAGAAAGAGTTAAAGATATATTTCTCATGAGGGTTGAAGAAAAGTAATGAGGAATACATGGTTACAAATGTGCAAGCCTCCTGGATGAGCAGGGAAACAGTTTAATGCTGATATTTGAAACAAATAATAGTCCTCTGCCTGGGGCTTTAATTCTTCTCACTGTCAAGTCTTCTGTTGTCTGTCTGATTGCTTGGGGTAGGGAAAATGGAGAATGTTGAAGAGAGCAAATCCCCATTATGAAGTAACAGAAAAATGACAAGGAAAATAGCAGCAATTGTCAGGAGCATGTTTTAAACGTCTCATAAAAGGAAAAAAATATATTCAGTGAAGCATTTAGTTCACTCAGCTTTTATGGTGCTAGGCAAATAGAGTTATGACTGCAAGTAATAGAACATGTAATTGTATGCATGCTTCTCTCGGATTACCGCGATCAGCAGAATGGTGGTAATGCTAATTAAAGGTATTTTGAAAACACAAACTGTTTGGAAGAGTGCCTGGGAATGGGATTTTAGGAAATTGATTTTTCTTTTAATGGAAAATGGTTTCCATTAAATTTTCAATGGTAAACTTCAAACTAAAATGTTGCTTCACAAAATTATTTTCATGATGATACTACCAAATGACTGTCTTTTCCTTTTCTAACTCTGAGGTCTTTGCTAATTTCAAAAGTTTAACCATTTCTTGCCTTCTCTTTTTTGTTCTTGCCACATAAAACAAGAAGATTACAGGTATGGATTTTTCTTTTGTGCATTTTTCCTTTTTGCATAATAAGTCCTTCTAAGCTGACTTTTAGAAAGAATTACTCAATTCTTTTGTTCAAGAGAAAAAAAGTATAAATAAGTAGAAGGAGAGATTGCATATAAAAAATATTCAGTGTCTTGAAATCTAAGCATAGGATGTCAGTGTGAATAACTATTTTCAGTTTAAAAACAACAAACAAACAAGAAGCAATTCTTCTGTTAAGCAGTTTTGAAGAGAAGAATCACCCTTTCTTCATCAATGTGCAGCCAGACATATTCACTTTGTGTTGAGATGTCTCCATATAAAGAATCATAGAATTGCAGCATTGGTTTGGATTGGAAACAGCTCTTAAAGATCACCTAGGCTGAGACATCTTCCACTACATCAGGTAGCTCAAAGCATTGCCCAACTTGCAATGAAAGGATATCCACAACTCCTCTGGACAACGTGTTCCATTGTCTCACCACCTTCATCATAAAAAATATCTTCAATAAAAAATACATCCAATCTAAATCTACTCTCTATCAGTTTAAAACCATTGCCCCTAGTTGTGCTACTAAGAGGAATTCCATCAGCTGGAGCTGTATGACTAGAGCTCTCAACAGCACCTATGTTGTTCTTTGTTGTGGAGCAAATAAAATCAGTAGAATGAATGTGTAAGAGAACTTTCCGGAGTACATCCTGCTTCAAAGGCTTCTGTCCCTCGCATGTATACAATAAGTGTACTTCAGAACTTATCTCAAAGGGAACTTAAGAAACAGCTTAATGTTTTCTTCAAAATCCAGACAATTAATAAGAAGTTGTTCAGTTTATTTATATGTATCTGTCTCCTTACCCTTCTCATCCAGACAAACATTTTTGTGCTGCATCACCATTTCTTTTTTCAAGCCTTCCCCCAAGGCAGCTATTTTAAATGATTTATTAGAGCACAAATACTTCAGCACAAGATAAAACCATGGATTCATTCTACAACTCGGTGACAATTGGCTGAACTGTCAATTAAACAAATTGCTTGAGTATGTTTCCAAGTCTCTTAATTCTTCAGAAATAATAATAAAAAAACCTCAGAAGTCCAGAGCTGGCCTGCAGAGAGGGATTAACGTAGTGAAAAAAATCATGTTTAACCTTTTCAAGGTAAAAGCTTCATAGAGTTTAGTTACTGACTATTTTTCTGTTGATGATATTCTTATTCCTCTTGTGCTTCTGCAGCTAGAACTATTCCTAACAGATCCTTGCATAGCATTAAATTAACATTTTCCATTTCTACAGTACTTTATTCATCACTGCATCTAAAAACTTTTTACAGATGACTCAGTTATGTGCTGGCAAGTGAACATCATATGAGCTCAGTGCAAGAACATTGTATAAGAGCTGGCTTTATTTCTTGTAGTTGCCACTTACCTTACAGGAAAACTTTTAAGGATCTCTTGAAACAGCAGAAACAGATGTTGAGTTTTTCAGTCTCTCATTTGATTTTCTGAGATACTGTCTGTCTCTCACTTTCTCTCTTCCTAGTCCAAGGAAAATAGCCTAGCTCTGTGTCTGTACTGGTCAGCAAAAAAAAACACAGGATCACATTTCATCTTTGAGTGTAGATTTTGAGTCAGAATGACAAGGAGGGAAAACAAAAATTAAGAGGTCAGAATTATACTAGTACCCGACAAAAAGCAAGATTATGTTTCTGTCAGACACTTAAATGAAAATGAAAATTCTAATCATATGAATCTATAATGTCATGTTGTTCACTTCAGTGTCACACCACAGTCATATGGAAATCCTTCGTCTACCCTGGAATTCAGTTCAAGACATTCAGACTTGCAGAAGCATGCTGGTGGTCTTTCTCTTTGTACCTTCCTTTAATCTCCTGCTGCCATTATGCTTGTGTTTCCCTACTTCTCTCCACTGAGCAGCAGCTTGGTAACTTGGATAGGTATGCATGCCTCAGTGTTAGGAGGGCTTCCCATGGTACTCAAGAGGTGGGCTGGAATAGTCCTTTCCTCCTCCCTTCTTCTCTCTACTCCACTCCTTTCAGTATCTTCTCCCCTCTTTTTTCTTGCAGAAAACAAGACCATTCATCTCCTGTGATAGTGCCTGGAAATTATCTTCCTGATTCACTCACTTTGGCAGTACAGAAATGTGTTTCGTTTTGTCCACGTAATGCACAGGAGGAGCTATTTTGAAGGCAGTTTCTTCTGCAGTGTTTAGTATAAAATCAACTAAAGGTTGGAGGAAGACAGCAACAAAAGGCCATTTCCAAAAGTTTCAGAAGCTTAGGCTTAAAGTTAAGCTCTTCAAAATGAGGAAAGTTTTTGTCCCTTTTTTTAGCTAGTAGACTTGTTCTTCTTCTTTATACAAAAAGAAATGTGTGAATTTGAAGAGGTGCATATTAAACAATTAGGATCAAATCTGTTGTTGTCAGTGCCTTCAGTACAGGCAGAGCTTTTGAAAGCACTGACAACTTCTGAAAGTCTGAGGATAAACATGACGAAAGGCAGTTTTCTCTTCTCTGTTCCCTACAGAGAAACTCCATGTCCAAGAACAGAAGAAGTAGCGTGAAATGTTCTGCCAACAACAGGCTTAAATGTGGGACCAAAACTGAGGTGCAGTTTCTCTGATTAATATAAAGATTCCATTAGATCAGTAGGCGTAATTAAAAACACATGAATGTGTAACGAAAATGAGAGTTTTGCATTTGGAATAACAGCTTGTAACTTCCATAGAAATGCCTTATCTTCCCTAGTAACACTCATGCTCAATTGTGATGAGAAGTGTTCAGAATGTACCTACATACTAGTTCTACATAACAGAGTGTTCAGTGAATGCTGTAAATATAGCAGTGAAAATCAAGACTTATGCAGTCACCACTGCATCAAGCAGAAATTTGTTTGGCATATAAAATCTCAGAAATGAATCTCTGAAAATAAATCTCCTAGACTGCTAAAGAAGACAACATGCTACCACTTTTCTTTTCTTTAGTTTTAAATGGTAGGAGCTTTGTGTGTAACCTAAACTGACAGAAATTTCAAAGTACGGATTAAGGAAAAAAATAATCTGTCTCTAATACAACTAATGGCTGTATGATTTTTACTGCTTGGATGAATGTTTGCACTAAAAGATAACCTTCCTCTGAATCTTCTTAAGAAATCATGGGGAAAGAAGCTTCCAAGTTTGAAACTTAATTTCTCTTGAATCATTTAGCACTTCAATTTTGATTTTCTTAAAATACCACAGAAAGCATTTTCTGTTCATGTCATAATAATAATAGTCAAGGGACTGGCATGTGAGAAGAGATATCTTCACAAGTAGAAATGAAGGGTGTTTTGAGGGAGAGAATTGGTTGTTCGGAGAGCTGCAGGGATGTAAGAAGCACACAAGTTTTTGGAAGCTGACTGGAGATTTTAGGTGCTTAGCTTTATGGTTGCATTTTTTGCCTTCTGAATTATGTCCTGTATTCCACTTATCAAGTAAAAAGAAAAATGCAATAAATAAATAGAGTTCTGAATTGTGAAGAATTGTTTGGACATGTTATTCTCCATTTATTTTAAAGAATGAAAGCAGATATTACCAATGGTTCTTTAATCCAAACAACTGCACAGCATTTTTAATAGAGACCTTAGGAGGGGTTGTAGCAAGCATTCAGCAGTGCTCTACTTTTTTCATTGTAGAATAAAAAATATTTTACCATCTACTTCAAAAGAAGGCCTTTTTGAAATAGCATCTGTTGCTATGAATGACTGCTATTTCTTTAGGAGGTGATGGTAGAGATAGTAGGGATCATGAACTGGAAAGGTCTGGTGGTTCTCTGATTCCATATTCCTCCTGTTGCAGCATATATCATATAATGTCATATGTAGTCATAGCATATTATCTTAAAACAGCTAAATTTCTTGGCTTAGCTGTTTATGCTAACATCAGCTCTGATGCCGTACTTCAGTGGATTTTGAAACTGGAGTCTGTCATTTTGAATCCATATTATCTAGTCAAGACATAGTAGCACACCTTGGAAATTATTCCTGCCTCAGAAGAACAGTCTCAAGTCTCTAGTCTCCATTCTATCTTTGAAAAATAAGAGAACGTGAAAGAAGTTTCTTCTTATGCACCCACCAAAGTGCACAAAAGGTTTGGAATCTGGTCTTTGAACATCATCAAGACTGTTTCTGAGTCTTTGATACCTTAAAGATCTAGATAGATACATAAAGATCTAGATGGATACCTTAAAGATACTAGATTTTTTTCCCATTTAACAAGATTCAAGAATCACTTATGTTGGCAAGTGGATCATCAAGTCTAATAATCAACCTAATTCTACTAGGTTTACCACTAAACCTTTTCCTTAGTATTATTTCTATATAATACATACCTCTTGGGATGGCAATTCCACCACTTCCCTGGGAAGTCTGTAACAATGCCTGAACTCCCTTTCTGTGAAGGAATTCTTCCCCATATCCTGCCTAAACCTCTCCTGGCACAACTTGAGGCAGTTGCATGGCGTCCTATCACTTGTCACCTGAAAGAAGTGACCAAAACACCTTGCAGTCTCCTTTCAGATGGTTGATAGTTGAAAGAAAACTCCCCTCACTGTCCTTTTCTCTGGACTAAACATCTCCATTTTCCTCAGCAGTTCTTCTTATGTATAGTTTTATATTTACCTAAGTATGTGGTTTTCCAAGTCTCGCAAGAGGTAATTAGAAAAGAATTCTATATTCTTTAAATATGTTAAAGGCTTGTATACATACTGAATAATTTTATTTTTACTTTCTTCTCTCTTTCTCTCTCTCTCTCTCTCTCTCTTTTTTTTTTTTTTAATTAAGGAAAATTACTGTATATGTATGGGAGGGATATGAGGGAATGGGGAAAAAATGGGACTGGAAAAGGGCAGAATAAGAATTCAATTCAGCAACAAATCTTTATTCTGGCCTCCCTAGAATATTCATTTAGCCCTAAATTACTGACAGTTTTCTATGTTCTCTTCTATAACTCTGCTGTTTCTCAGAAATTAATTTTCTTAATTTGGAGAGAACTGAGATATTGCCTTCCACAGCAGGTCCAAGGTTATCATGCCAACTGTTTGTCTTCTTTAATGTGGCTCTGAATTATGCATTCGTATTATTAAGTTGGCAATAGACTCTTGACAGAAACGCTACAGTGTCAGATACTCCACGTTAGAGTCAGAATTAAGAAGAGATGTGCTCATTATTTTGACAATATGTTTTTTGACAATGTTAGATGCATCCTCACTTACGTGACTGATTATTAGTGTAAAAACGGAAACACAGTCCTTCTGTATGATTGTCTTCAGCTCTTAACTTTAGTTACTGTATAAATAGCATCCATGCTCATTTATTTTCAGGCAATTTCAAACCCCCTCAGCTCACTGCTACACCTCCTCACAACCTTCCAGGAGAGGTTAGCCTCATTACTCACCTAAAAATCTGATAAATCTTTATTTATTTATTTATTAAAGCTAGACTGTCTTGCAGACAAACAGTCTCTTTCTTACTGCTGAAGTAGTTTGAAGTCATTTCTGATACTCACTTTTTGGTCATCATTGCTTTGGGCAAGTCCAACAATTCATAATTCAATTATTCAATTATTTCTCAAGCATCTAGCTATGGATTACTTCTTTTCCTTCTTGTAAAGGTAGTGATGAAACGACTTACCACCCATGGAATTTGTAATGTGTTTTTCAAAGAAAGATCACTTCATACAATCAAGTTCGGAAATGTGGGTCAGCTCTCTCTGTGTATCTATAAAGAATAATGTTATAGCTTACAGCACAGATGTGAGATAAAAATTCCTCTCAGTATGCGTTCTTCTTGACTCATTTTATATTACCCAAAGAAATGGGGAGAAAAAACATGGAACCATGTTGGAATATTTTATATTTGAGTTAAGATAAGTGAGAAAATCTGTTTAGCTTGTAGGCTGTTTAGCACTGTATATTTGCTAACTTTTAAGAAATTTGTGTTTAATTTCAAGCCATAAAAATCTTGTTAAACTCAAGGTAGAACTGATAGTTCAGTCATTTAAAGGTGGAAATACTTATTATACGGAGGTAGTAACTGTCTTGGAAAGAATTCCTAGGTCTGAGTTTTAAACAGTTAGTGATGTGCCAAAGAGGAAGGCATGTCAGAGGTGGAGTACAGCTCCAAGGTACACTCTGATTAGGCCTGAATTTTAAGCTACCCTCTGGAGTTTCAAATCAGAATATGCTCATGTTGCCCTCTATTTGTAGTGAATTCTTTTTGAGCCCATACTCAGTTATTTTCTCTCTTATTCTCTTACTTCATCATCTGTTTTCTCTCCAGGACAATATGCCTCATATTCCTTAACAAAGTCAGCAGGAGCTGAGAAGGCAGGACTTCAGTGGATATGAATTCACCCCATGATCTCAATACTTCTGAATAAAGAGCTGCCCCACTCCCATCTGACCAGGCACTTTTTGCAGCCTGCCTGAAGGGGCCTGATTTAGTTAACTTTCGTTTGCTGATGTGTTTTTCAAGATATGTAACTGTTGTAAATTTGAAAACATAGTTTCTAGAAGGTAATATCTCTGCTAGAGATCATATTTGTGTCCAGAATGGCATTTATGCAGAATCAGAGGAACTTTTCATACCATTAGTTGCTAAAGAATCCTAGCATTTCTAACTCCTAAGGGAAAAAAAATGCAGAAAGAAGCCAAGTCATGATCTCCTTGCCGCATGTTTGAACTGCGAAGTTAGCATTCGGTCATTGCTATTAATGTAGTCAACAAAATTTGTTTTGTGTTTTCAAGCCAACTAGCACTTTGGGTTTGGTGTCAGGAGTGTTATGATAAAAGAGTGATAACCAGTATTATTTATTTTGTTTTATCTGTATCATTTATCTTGTCCTTTATGCTTTCTTGTCCTTTCAGGATGCAAATAGGACATCGAAACACTTTTATCCCTATGTAGCTGGATAGCCTACCCCTTACTCTTTGTGCTAATGAAGACCTGCCTTTAATGAAGATCTGCTGTGAGGATGGTGGATAGACTGAGAATAGGGAGGATGGTGTTTATCTCATCTGTTCTTTCTGAACCTGTTGTTGGAGGTCTCAGGCTCACGCTAGGAGTTGTAGAATGATCTCTGGGGTAGGGAAGCACTAAAGCATCTGCTATACCCTTCCTTGAGAAATTTTGTATTTGATTTTATGTAGACTGTTTCTTGACAAAGCTCAGCTGCTGTATCCTAGATCAAAGTTAAATTCTCATTAACATTTGAGAGGCAATTGCTATCAGAGTTTAGCCACAGATTTACTCTGCCATGTCTTTGAGAGTATGGAGGTTTGTTTGTTTGTTTATTGACCATATTACAAAAAAATTGAGATCATATTTTGAGGAAAAGCAAGTATGTTGGAAAGAAAAGAAAAAGATTGAAAAACAATTCACCTGGCACAGAGAAATGAAAGGACATAAAGGAAGCATAAATCTTTAGGTATAATTATTTACCTTCAGTAAGAACAGCAGTTGACCAGGTGGTTCAACTGTGCTGTATTAACATGCAGGTGTTGCCAGACTAAGTCCTGCATGTTTTCATCTCTGCCAGGTACTCCCACAAAAGCTGTCTTGTGTCTAGGACTTAGACCTCAGCTGAAAATTGTGCTAAAGCAGGAACTACCATACTTGAGGCTTTGCCCCTTCAACGCCCCACCTATTATACTTATTTTATTTATTTTTAATTAGGATGACACAGAGGTAAGAAGATAGGCTTTGAAAAATGGACATGTATAATTGCAGATGCTGCATTTGTGTGTAAATACACTCAGGTATTTGAAAAGCTATTTGATGATTGGTTATTATTGGGTTTGAGCTATGAGTACAGTTGTAGACTATGATACAGAGCAGTGGGAACTCGTGTAGTTGCTGAGGTTGGAAGGGATCTCCAGAGTCATTCTTGTTTTAACATCCTTGTGCAAGCAACTTCCTTCTGAGATTTAATTTCAAAGCAATTTATATTCAACACTGTGCTGCAGCTAAATGTGGAAATGCTCTGTAGAAGTTTCTGAAGAACCTTTGCTGAAGAACTGAAAGAAAAGCACATTGTTGACAATTTCAGGAAACCATTTACATTCCTTATGTTGCTGGGGTCTTTTTAGCTACCATCTGAAGATAAGAATTACTTTACCAAATGCTTTCAGGAATTCAGTTGTAGGATAGGAAATGTCATTCTCAAAGGTTACTTGAAAGAAAGAGAACACTGAGGACTTGACATGTGTTATGAGAAGAATCAGAAATTAAAAAAAACCATATTGATTTTCAGTTCTCTCATATGTGACAGTCTTATGACAGCCTTTCACAAAGTCTAGCACTGAGAACATCTGATCACTTATTCTGCCACACTTGGTTTACTGTAGAGGCAAAAACTCTGATCTCCTGTTCTCCAGGCTGAAATTCCCATGGCTCAGCCTGGTAGGGAAGCTGAGGTCCCCAAGGCAGCATGCTGTGCAAGGTTGTCTCCAGAAAGTGTATTCACAGAATCACAGAATTGTAGGGGTTGGAAGAGACCTTATAGATATGGAGTCCAACTGCTAAAGAGGGTACCATAGAGTAGGTTGTAAAGGAAAGTGTCCAGATGGGTCTTGAGCAAAGAGCAAAGGAGACTCCATCGCATCTCTGGGCAGCCTGTTGAGTGCTGCTGTACTCTCACAATAAAAATGTTCTTTATTGTGTTAACATGCAACTTTCCATGATCCATCTTCTGCCCGTTGCCCTTTGTTCTATTGCTGCACACCACCAAAGAGTCCACTCTCATTGATTTGGCTCCTGCACTTAAGATGTTTATGTACATTGATGAGATAACTTCCTAGTATTTTCTCCTTCAGGCTGAACAGTCCCAGGTCTTTCCTCATACAGGAGATGCTCCAGGTCTTTCTTCAGTGCAGTGAGCTTCCAGAAATCCTGAGATAATGAGCCGAAGGGCTTGGAGAAGTAACGAATTATGCTTTAATGATATGTCAAGCCAGAGCATCACTTCATGGACCATCCACAATGCCTCATTTTGGTATTCAAATCACCAAATTATAGAATCAAAGAATGGCGTAGGTTGGAAGGTAAATTGAAGTCCATTCAGTCCCAACCCTCTGTCATGGGCTGGCTGCCACCCACCAGCAGCCCAGGGCCCAATCCAGTCTGGCCTTGAGTGCCTCCAGGAATGGGACACCTACAGCTTCTCTGGGCAGCTATGCCAGAGCCTCACCACCCTTTAAGGAAACATCCAACCTGAATCTTCTATGTTTTGGTTTAGAACCATTTCTCCTTGTCCTATCACTGTCAGACCATGTAAAAGTTGCTCTCCCTCCTGCTTATAAGCTCCATATATGTACTGGAAGAGATCTCCCTGAAGCCTTCTCTTCTCCAGAATGAACAAGCCCATCTGCCTCAATCTTTCTTCATCAGAGAGGTGTTCCAGCCCTCTGATCATCTTTGTAGTCCTCCTTTGATGCGAAGGACTTTTCTTACTGAAACGTCTTAATTTAGTTTTGCAAGGTCAATAGTATACACCTGTATTGAATTACCAAAAGCTTTAAGATTAAAAATGTTTATTGCATATGGATGTTATCCGTGTTTAATATAGAAATAAGGTTTGAAACTGGGTTTGGCAGTAGTTTGATTTCAGTCCTTCTTGGACAGAAAGGAGACTGAAGGTCTTCAGGTTGGCTGTTGATAAATTGATTTCTTAATGTTTTTCCTCTGTGAAGCCAGTTTTTCAGGTTGTTTCAAGCTTTAGTGGGGAACCTAAGCATGCTGAAATGCTTTTATTTAAAAATTACATCAGGAACATGATAATTACAAAGGTAAATTTCCTGCCTGAGTCAAGGAACAAGACCAACTGCTTTCCTGTTATGTCATGTGTTCTCTTTAATAAGCCTAACTTCTAATGTCCATTACTAAATGCTCATGCTTTTATTTCCCTTTCTTTTTAAAACAAAACAAAACAAAACAAAACAAAAAAACAAAAAAAAAAAACACAAAACCCAACACTTTATGTTCATATCTTCTAGGGAAAATCTTAATAATGTGTATCTTCTTAAACTTAACAATATGTGTTTTAAATCTTGAGGCCTAGGAAAGCAAGCCAGGTATGTCCCCCAGATACTCAGGAACCTTCAGTATTCTTCTGAATGCTGTCCATGTCTGAGTGCTTCTACAAACCTGAGCCAGGGAAGGTGAAACTGTCCCTGTGGACAACTAAGGACAGGGAAGCCTGACTCCAGCATGCAGTGGAGGCACAAGAATTTGGGCAAGGTTGAAAGACACAGAAAGGGCATTTATTATAGTTAGGCAGAGCTGTCTGAGTTATACTGTAATTTAGAGAACTGATGGGGTGTTTTAAGCAAAGTTCCTGATGCAAAACAGAATCTCCCATGCTCCAGTTCCCTGGGGATTTAAAAGGAGCCTGCTGCTGTTTTTCACCTTGAATTTCTACCTCTTTCTGTTGTTGCTAACATCTTTCCCTACTCATCTCTTTTCCATGCTCTTCTTAGGGTTTCACAAATCCTCTCAGTGAGATGCTTGCTGTCAGCTATATATCCTCCTGTGTGGTTCTTGCTATGTGGCTGTCTTTTTCTCAAGCTCTCATGCTCACACTCTTTACTTTTCGTGTCATGCATCTGTTTTCACCAAGAGGTTTAAAACAGGCTAGTATAAGGAGCAATATTCACCTGTTGGCAGCCATGGCACATTATGACAAGTATCAAAATTTTCATTATTTGTTAACTGATACTAATGTTTTGGTAAAACTCTGGGACATCCTCCTTAAAAAAAAAAAAACAGATGAGAAATTAATTTTGTTGCTCCATGTCACAAAGTACAGTTTGACTCTGCAAGGCTGCTGTGTGCTGAAGCTCGGGATTTGGGCATGAAGTCACGTACCATGTCACATGCCACTGTGGTCAAATTAAAATAGTGAATCACATGAATGTGATGCATGAGGGTAGTGCAGGTGAACCAAGAATGTCTTTACAAATCACTCTCTGCCCTCTTCTATGTCAGTCATATACAGACTGTCCCCAGATGTCCCATAAGGCCTCTTTTGTTACAGCATTCCTCAAGCTCAGGCACACACACACACACAAAGAAAGCTAGAAGTTCCTGGTCTTTTTCATGTAGAAAAAGAATACAAAGCACATTGAAACCTTCCAGCAGTGACCAAGCTGTGGTATTGCCTACAGAACCTCACACAGGTACAAGAAGACAGAAATTAATGCAGAACAGAGAATTAATTTTTATTTATTTATTTATTTATATGGACAGAATTGTATTTCAAAATTAGGAGAAAGGAACATTTTGTTGTCTCCTTCTTCTTCTTCTTCTCTTCTGTAGATAATTTACCAAAACTTAAGTTCTGTTGTCCTTGGGCTTTGCATTCCAATTTTGGTCTCTCCAAGTAGCCTTTCACACTTGCCAGCACTGGACACAAAATATGAGCCTGTATGACATTTTCTCTGAGTTGGAGTACATTTTCTGTGTTACATAATTACTTTAATAATGCTGTAAGGATTGGATTTGAAAGAGCACTTTGAGATTTGTAAGAAACGCTTGTTATTCTCACTGGAGCAGTCGCCAGATGGAAGTGGTAAAGTCTTGTTCAGTATGCAAATGTTTCACAGCATTTCCAAGGATACTATACTTTTTTGTATGTTGCAGGTTTCTTCTGGTTTGTTAGGTATAAATGATAGAAGGTTGCCAAGTTTTTAAAATGGGGGGTTATTTGTTGAGTATTCAAACAGTATTAGGAACTGGGAAAGATTCATTGCAGTGTCACTCAGCTGTGTGCTATTTGTTCCAGAATTTGGTGGTAGATCATGCTTCTTCCTCAATATTTCTGACTCGTTTTCTTGTGCCATACTATTTTTTTTTCCCCCATATTATCCTGTACTGTTTTCAGATCATATTTAGTGTTTTTGCATTTGCAGCTCTTGGGTTACTGGAGAAACTCCTTGTAGAGAACCTTGTAGATGCAGCTCCATATCCTCTTCTGCAGTAGGAGTGTGTTCTGGAGGAAGAGCACAACATCAATTTTGACTTATTGGATTTCCTAAAGAGAAGTCTTTGCTCCTTCAGAAGAAAAGGGATCATCTGTACTGGTGTGGGCTTGTTGCTTACATGCTGGAATGCACTGTTCTCCTAGAGCCTGACTTCCAGTAAGTTCTTTGTTATGCTTGTAGTTACTGTGTGCATTTAAAACACAGGAATTTCTTCAGTCTCTGTTATTTGGACTCCGGGTCACAAACATCAAGAATGTGCTGTCTGCTATCTTCTCCTCACTGGTGAACAGAATGCTGGGGATGAGGAGGAATTGTACAAAGCCACTGTGAAAGGCTCTGATCAATGCAATGCTCTTGTTAGCTCTGTGATCATTTGTATTTTTGTCAAGAGGTCGGTAATCCTTTATACACTTTTGGTGAAAAGCACTCCAGCTGGCCTTTAAGATTGAGCTATTGAAAAGCCAAGTTTAGGCAGATAACATCCATATCTTCAGTCACTCTATCTTTCAAACTCATAGAAGAGCAGTGTACACAATTCGACTAACCAGATTCTCTGTGCCACTGAACATTTAGTTACTGCAAAGCCATTTTATTTCATGTGTACACTGAATCTGTAAGACATTTGTTAAAACTCAGTGTCTACTTACTCATATAGACTGGAATAATATAGAGGGAAGCAGGGAGGGGTGGAACATGAGTCTGTTTAAAAAGAACTCCACTCTTCATGCCTTGAGATGGGTGATCTGTATGTTACGTACTACATGGGGAGAAACATTTTGCTCAGACTCGCGTATCTCATTCTACTGGAGCTGTTTGGGATGAAAACTGGCAGAATCTGATCGTGCATTGCAAGATCAGATTTGCCAGGAAGCATGGTATGGTTATCAGGCCCCCTGTCCTCTTAGTTAATTGTTCTGCTGAATATTTGGGATTGTTAAGGATGGTTTAGTTTTTGAAGAATTCAACTCACTGATAATTACAGTGAGGATACAATCCTTTAGATAGTTGTCAAATTTTTTTTCATATGCCCTTTGCAAAAAAGAAGAGGCCAGGAAAAAAAAAACACTGAGAAGTACAACTACTGTAATTCAGACAGGATTCACTTCAATGAGCCTATAAAGGCATAGGTGTTTGTGCTGATTCTGAGGGGTGAGTACTTTCTGTGATTATTATAGTCTTTCCATGGCAGTTTCGAGAACTTCAGTGACCAGATTCTGGGCTTGCTGTAAGGTAAGGAGTGGAAGAAGACAAGGCAACCTAACCCCTCCTGCTCTTTGTGAGCTGTCTCTTCCTTGAAATCAGGGTCTTCTTCTCATTAGAGCTATGGATGGCTTGTCTGTAAATGGAAGGATTGATAAACATCTCTTCAAATAAGATACGCCTGACCTATCTCTCTCCACATTTGCTGTCAGTAAGACCTGGCCACTGTATCTATTTCATGCTCAGCTTGTGCAGTCTCATCAGTCCAAAGTGGACATGGTGAGGACTGCTTTCTGGGACCTGATCAGGTTTTGTAGGAGGTACACGGTTTTCAGTGCTGGAACTGGTTCTAATCTTGTGCATGATCTGTAGTCACATCTTGTACTGGAGTGGACCTAATTATGCTCACCCTATTGCAAAAATTAAGAGCAAATGACTGGAAACTGTTAAAGAACTAGTTCAGATCCTGGCTGCTATTTCTTAGCAAGGACCATTGGGCCTGGAACAAGTTTGATTTATCAAAAACCTGCTCTAGTTTTGCAAGAAATCCATTGCACTCTAGTTTGTAATGTGAATGTGCTGCAGTGGGATTGTATAATGCTGTGGTATAAAATTTTGATATGCAGTATAATTGGCCTTGTGTCTTTATCTCAAATAGAGAGAGAGAGAGAGAGAGAAGGGAGGACATCCAAACCTTATAAAGGAAGTGTTGCTATGACAATTTACACCATCTAAAAATACACTCCTGGAAAACTTAAGAGCACAGCTAGTAAAAGCAAGGTTCCTATTCTAGGGTGAAACTGAACGATTTACTGAGAGTTCACAAAGTGGTGATTCTGCCTGGAGAATTTTATCCTTGACTTGTACCTCTACAATAAAAGAGTTTAATGTCCACAGTGGACGGTAAACATTTAAAAACACCATCCTGAAGTTATATGGAAAATCCAGCTTTTAAATCGTAACTCTGAATTCAATTCCAATCAATATAATAGTTAAACCACAGTTACCATAATGCCACAGCAGGCATTTTGGTGGCTGGATTTTCTGTGGAGAGTTGCATGTTATCCCAATAGATTACAGCTTACAACAGGTACTCTTTTCCAGAGGTCTGTTCCACATCTACGTTATTCTTTTGCCCAGCAGCTATTCATACATGAATTACAAATAACCCTTTTTCAAATGCACATGTAATTAGCATTCAGACTGGAGACTTGTTTCATGCTACATTATTAGAAAACCAATCCTAAAGAAATGAAGCACTTTAAATAAGTCCCCTTTTTCCATGTGCATAAAAGCTGCTTTTTATTTCTGTTGACTTTCAAGTAGCTGTGATTTCATTTTGGTGTTCTTGCTGTGGAATCTAACTGTTCACAGTGCTGCACAATTACATAGTGAGATGCATGAAGTTATCCAGAACCAAGCAGAGGAAAGAAGGGTGTGGGATAATGTGGGAAGAAATGCACCTGAAGTGTTCCACTGCCATTTTGTGACAGAGTAGTGGTAAAAAAAAAAAAGCACGATCTTTATGGCTTCTTTTTGTCTGTTCTGTGTCTGTGAGGTCTCCTACAGCTATCTATACAGGCAGCAGCAGAGCTAATATGTTGGCAGTTTATAGCTCTTCTCAAAAAGGTTTGCTGTGTTAGTGGGGATAGAAATGAGGAGTGGCATTTTCACCTGTTGCAGGGCAATTCTGCCTAACTTCCTGTCAATAAAAACTCACATATGAGAGCTTAGAGAGTGTCTGGGTGTCAGACTCCTTTAACTGCATTTTATGTGAATGCAGAAGTGTTCATGTTAGTGTGCACTCCCATTAACTCTGCAGCTCAAGTAGGAGGGTAGACTGGGTTTGTCTTGACCAGTAGTAGAGATAAAGTAGTAGGTGGAAAATGAGGAAAATACCTAAGATGGCTAGGAGCACAGAAACCACACAGTGATGCCTTTTTTGCTTCCAACTGATTTGCAATTCATGCTCTTTCTGAGTAAGAGGTATAATTTAGAAATTTTATAACTCTAGGTGTATTTTTCATTGCTTTGATGAACTCATGACCTTTTATCTTCTAAACTTCCTACAGCGTCAAAAATCCACAGCTGAAGTGTTCACCAGATAACAAAAAAAAAAAAAAAAAAAAAAAAAAAAAATCTGCCTTATTTTTCTCAGAAGGTCTGCAAGATAATGTATAAAAATATATAAAAAGAGAAACACAAATAATTCTTAACCCGCCGTGTGCATATGTCAGGTGATTTTGTACTTCACATATCAAATCTACTATCTTTTTGTTTTTTTGGAGGTGAGGTAAAGGTCATAGTTTATTATTTTTTTTTTAAGTTTCTGAGATTGAAAGGGCAAGGACTGCATATGATATTCAAAGTACACATGACTGTACAGTGAAACAGAATCACAGAACCATTAACAGAGCTGCAGATTGCCCAGGGCTATGTCTAGTCAAGTTTTGAATAGCCCCATTGATACATACTTTGGGTAACCTGCTCATTTCCTTATGTTTACATGGCATTTCCTGTGTTTCAGTTTGTGCTCATTGCCTCATACTCTGGCACTGGGCACCACTGAAAAAGGCATGGCTCCATTCTTCATATCCTCCCACCAGATGTTTATAGACATTGACAAGATGCTCTCAAAGCATCCTATTTTCTGGACCAGTTCTCAACCTCTCTTTATAGCAGAGGTGCTCCAATCCCTTGATCATCTTGATGGCTCTATGCTGGACTCTTTATAATATGTCCATGTTTCTCCTGTGCTGAGGGGGACCGGAGTGAATGTAGTACTCCAAGAACAGTCTCATCAGAGCTGAGTAGGATTGGGTCGTGTCTCTTTACATTGTCTAACGAAGCCAGTAGTACTGTTAATCTTCCTTGCAGCAAGAGCATATTACTGACTTGTATTTAACCTGGTATCCACTAGGACTTCTATGCTCTTTTTTGCAAAGCTGCTTTCCATCTGTGTGGCCCTTAACATGTAGGATCCTCCTCCTTGCCCTTCTTGAGGTTCAGTGTGACATCTTGTTTCTTCCAATCCTCAGAGGCTTCCCACCGTGACTTTTCAAAGATAATTGAGAGTGGCCTTACAATAATATCAAATTATTGTAAGCTTCCTCAGCACTTACAGGTGAATGCCAGCAGAGCCTATAGGTTTGTACAAGTTCATCTTGTCTAAGTGTTCCCTAATCTTGTCTTCCTCCACTGGCACTAAATCTCCTTTGCCTCGATTTTCCCAATTGACTCAGTGGCTTGGTATGTTTGCAGACTGATCTTGTAAGTAAAGACAGAGGCAAAGAGAATACTGAGTACCTCTGCTTTTTTTCATGTCCTTTGTTTTGGGGCTCTTGCCTCCTTTGTTAGTGGGCCCACTTTTCCCTTGATTTTGCTCCCAGTGTACCTGTGTGAGTCTTTCTTGTTGCCCTTCACATGCCTTGCTAGATTTAATGCCAAATGGGCTTTGGCTTTCCACCCCTATTCCTACATGCACAGATGATGTCTCTATGTCCCTACTGGACCAGCTGCCCTTGCTTTCACCTCCCATATGCTTCCTTCTCATGCCTAAGTGTAGTCAGGAGCTACTTGTTCGTCCATCCAAAACTCCTGCTGCCTTTACTGGATTTCTTCTTGCTGGAACCTCATGTACCTGTGATAATCCTTCATGTCTTATTCTCTGTTCTTTTCTTCATTCTTGTTAGCCCTGGCTTTGTTTTTGATCACCACTAAACACCATACTGATGTCAGATAACTGCTATATTTTTGAGAAATTTTCTCTCAAATTTTTTTGAGACCATGATTAAAATTAGACCAGTATGGCATAGTTTGTGCATTACTTTTCATTTACTAAAATGCTATCAAAAAGACCTACTGTGTTTTTCTTGTCTGATTCAAATAGGACTACCATCAGGTTTTGTCATATCTATTCAATGGCCATTACTGAGCGACCATTACCACTGCAGGGTCTAACCTATGCAGAAGTGGGCAGTTCGTTATCTTTTTATGAACTTCTTTAACAAGAGAATAAATCTGCATTATGTTTTCATGTTTCTATACAAGATACTAAGAACAGAATGCTAAGGAAATCTTACTAAAGCTTATAACCATTCTCATCCAATCTCTGAAATCCACATGAGAGGGCGCAATACAGTACATAGAAGAAATTACACTGTTCCTTCTACTGGTGTTTTGAAGAAAGCATATGACAAAGAAAATGGACAAATTCACATTATAATTGAAAATAAGTGAGTCAAATTTGGAAGGGTCAACTTGTTTATTTGCAGGCTGAATTACTAGGCACAGTTCTCTGGACATCGTCAACATAAGGACCATCCACATCCCTGCAGTACTAAAAAAAAGTTTAGGAATGACCAAAAAGCACTATAATCAGAATAGTCCCTTTGTTTTCATACAGGTCAAAAGTTAGATCGTCTTTGGCTTCTTTTTCTATTGTGTCTTTCAGTTTAGGCTATGTAAATTGTTTGTAGTAAATTGCATTTTCTTAGTGAGCTCAGTTTTTAAACTGTTGTGTGGGTGGAGAAATTGGCAGAACGTTGTTTTTTTTTAACATATAGGGTATTCATTAGCAAAGATTTTCAAAATAATTATACAGTTCTTGCACTTCTGTATCATTTAATGCAACTAGAGAATGAACCTGATTATATTGCAATTTTTCTGGCCTTGATTTTATCTAAAAATCAGCAAATCACTTAGCAAAGTGAAATTTCAGTGCTTTCCTTGGATTCTTTTTTAAGAATTCTGCACTTAAAAAGTAACAGCTCTGCTGTCAGTTCTACATATATTAATAACTTACCTTTTCATTCAGCTTGAGTTTTCCTATGCACACTGAACAACTGTTATCCTTAACTGTACATTAAAAGCCACCCTGGTACATTATTTTGCTTGTACATGTAGTATTTCTTAATACATTGTAAAGGCTACTCGCACTTACGGCAAACTGTTCCATTGGATTGGAGCCCTAGTTATACAAGTAAGAGTAGAGCTGAGTCCACAGGTCTAGTGTTCTTAGCCTGAGCTTTCCTTGTATCTTTCTGCATGCTGCAAACTCCATAATCTTGTGCTGATACTTATAGTCGCCTATCCAGAGGGGTTTGTATTCTGTAAGGATAAATTGCAAAGAAATTCTTAGTGCTGTTAGCAAGTAAATCACCTGGCTGCTGAGCTGAAGGATGGATGTTCTAGCACAGTTTGGGATATAGGACTAATCAAGTAGTTTCTGGGAAGTATGATCTGAGAAATATATAAATAGTTCCAGGTCTGCAGAAAAAAATGGGGAGATGGTGGAGAAGAAAAGAAGAAAAATGAATTCATTAGGATAGATGCTTTTTTTAGAAATACATGACAAAGCAATGAATAACACTCTAATAGCATCAATTATCATCTCTTGGGGTAGCTGGATGAGGACATTCCAGTCCTCACAGCGGGTTGCACAATGCAACCTTCTCTACTTGCAACCCACTTGGTTTCTACCTCTGATCAGAACCATCCATTTCCCCTATTATATTAAGATGGTATGTACAGCTCTTTGTGAGCAAGATGACAAAAGTTTGAAGAGATTTAAATGGAAATTGAATTTTCTTTCCAAAGGCTGGAGAGGCTCTCCCTGGATGCTGCAAGGACAACAAAATCCTTGCTACAAGGGATACTTAAAACTTTAATTTGTTTGTGAGATGACCTTCAAGTGCGGGAAACCACGATATATTGGAGGATTCGTGTTAGTGTCTTGCAATTTTTATGAGTGCTGTGTGTGGGTACAGCCAGCAAAGTTTACAAAGAACCAAGGCTGGATCTTGAATTTATAAAATGAAGGAGGGAACACTGAATTACTTACAGTGTTTTGAGGTTGTCATGTGTTATTGCTTCAGAATCATATATTGAGGAGGCTTTGTGAAAAGATGTGTCCTTGGATACTTGTATTACAAAGATTTTCTTTTATATTGGAATTCTTAATAGTGGGAGGATATCTGTCAACTTGGAAAACAAGCTAAATATAAGCATACTTTCTAACTGCTTGTACTGAAGCTATTGTATCAGGAATCCAAGTATTTGGTATTGACTGCCTCAGAGAAGCATGGAGGAGCATAACATTTTTTTTCCTGAGGAAAGGAAAGCAAAGGCTCAGGAAAATACGCTGTACTGCTACAAGGACACTGGTTACACTGGATACTGTCAAAAATGGAAAACTTTATGAGACTCCTCACTGCTTGGTTGTCTTTAGAACTGAGCACAGTATTTCCTTTGAGTTGATATCACCTTTAGAAGGTAGCAGAGATAAGTAACTGTAGATATATGTTTTGTTTTGTTTGCTTTGCTTTGTTTTGTCTTGCACTGATGCTTACAGGTAGGCAGCTGGCCACCAGCACTGCAGGAACCCATGGAACCCACTCTCAGGATGGGGGCTAGTGTTAGAGGAAATGTACTCAGCACTGGTATAAATATTGGAGCAATAAATAAATAATGCATTTTGGGGCTATGTCAAGTGGATTCTATCAGCGTAAGGCTGGGAGAACAAAACACTGAATATCATAGTCTCTGTATTAAGCACAAGCAAGATTTATGGAGGTAAGTCAGAGAACTGGGTCCCCAAAATGTTTTGCTTGCAGGATGGACTTTTTATTTCCCACTTCCAACACTGTAAATGTAACCTTTTTTCCTAAACAGGCTAAGGCATCAGAGCTCAGGTGAGCCCTTTCTGATGGACCTACCAATCCTGTCCTGTCTTTGCCTTGACATATATTTTTAACTTTGTACTGACTGCACTGTCTTGTTGAATCTGATGGTGGAATCCAGGCCTGAAACTACCTGTGCTAATGCAGAGTTGAAGAAAAGCCTTCACTGATTCATGTGCAACGGCATATTTGGGATTCCAGCATATTTGGATGCCTGGGATAAGTCTACAGATAAAGGCAACGATACAGCAGCATGAAATTCAAGGGGAGGAGTTCTGATGTATTTGTTTTCCAGGGTGAGCATGGAAATGCTTCTCTCTATCCCAGGGAAAGGCAATGAGGCAAGGAGCAAAACGAGAAGCTTTGCAACAGCTGAGTAAGAGTTTCAACAGTAGTTAGGGAGTGGAGGAATGGGAAGAAGCAATAATCCTTTTTACTTCTACATAGAAGAATCTAGCAGATTCGGAACACCAGCTGTTGCCTTCCTTGCAAAAGAAAATGAGATATATTTTTGCCTTGCTTTGAAGTGTGCAGAGCAGAGCACCAAGGTCAGTGATGACTAACTCAGTGATGGTGGGTGTGGAGGGAAGGGGAAGTTACATCTCTGTTCCCACCAAGCCTGCAGACTTTGCACTCTGTAGTTAGTCAGTTTCTCTCTGACCCAGTTTCTCTGGGAGAAACTCAAATACTTTGTCCTAGGGGGATGTTGTGAAGACTGAACATTGCAAAGAGGAGACACAAGTCTGTTCCTTGGCAATAAAGTTTTTATACCCAACAGTTTTAGGATGGATTTGTGTAATCTTCTCTGCTTAGATTGTTGTACAGAGTTGGAACCTGAAGGAGAGGCTTTACCTCTTCTTTCAGCCACTGATGTCCTATTCTTGGAATTGACCTTGCCTTCCTGAATTGCTGGTAAAAATGCAGATGCCTCTGATTGATTAAAGTGGGTCTTCTTTTGGCACAGGGCATTGTCATGCTGTTCATATATGGATAGGATGTTGCAGGAGAGGCCTCTATTTTCCTCTTTCTTCTCCTTCTGTCCTCATTGAAAAGAGCAGGAGAGGCTCTGATCTGACAAACATGCACAGATTGCTCTCCTGAGGTACAACTGATGGTTTCAGCGTGACCATGTGTGTCAGTATGACTATCTGGGAAAAGGTTAGTATTGACCTGACTTGGTCTTTTAGTCCACTGCTCATGGACAGGATGTATGGGGGCAGGTTGTCAGTATTACTAAAGTATTAAAAAGAATTACTTTTATCTCAAATGCAGTGACATGACTGAGCCGTATTTGAGGTTTTATTTCTCTATCTATGATTTATATAGAGTCATGACAACTTGTGAGAGAACTTGGTTCAAAAAAGTAAAATCAGAATTCTGATACCCAGTAATTTTGGTAGGCGTTTTTGCTCCTACCTTATATGAAGATAACAAACAGTAGTGGAAGACCAAATCTGTAATCATGGCCATCATGTGTGCCATTTTATTGCTGTTTTCTAGTGCCATGTTGTGGTTTAATGCTAGGAAGCAATTCAGCACCATGCAGCCACACACTCCCATTCTACTGCAGAGCAGAAAGAGTGAAAGATAAAAGTGCAAGCGCTTCTCCACTGAGATAAAGACAACTTTCTAGGTAAAGCAAATTTATGTGTTCAAGCAAAGAAAAAACAAGGAATCCAAGGAAACTAGGGCTTGTCACAGGGAATGGCTGCTTGAGAAGTCAAACAGCATAAGTTAGATGTCTGTCTACTCCTTCTCTCCCTGCTGTTTTTACTGCTGAGCACGATGCCGTAAGAATGATGACCTCTGTAGTTATGTGGATCAAATATGTCAGCTGAAATTACACTGTCTTGCAATTGCTCCTGAAGGTGGGAGAATTGTCTGGCATTAGGAACAAATTAATACTAATTTACCATTAAGAACTTCTGTTGTACTTGTTAGTAGTTTTCTTGGGTGTGAAAGACAGATTTGTCAATGAAGACCTGCCATTGTATGACATGGTTTGCTGGTTAATATTGCAGAACAGAGTTGAGGATGTTTGCGTTGTGATCTCTTATGTGTACTCAGCATTTCATCTTATTCACTGGGTCAGTGTGAATTTCATATCTAGCAAGCTAACCATCTAGTAATGATGTGAAAAATACTGTGAGCATTGACTTCTTTTTACCTTGCCTTTGCTGTAGGAAAGTGGGAAGTGAGAAATGTGCTAAGGGAAATAAAAGGAAAATTTATTGACATTTTGACAAGCCTGCCAGGCAAACAAAAACTGTCAGTTACTCACAAATAGTCTTCTCTAGTAATTATATTATATGAACAGAATGAGAATAAAACACAGGAGCTCAAGGAATCTAACCATAGCTTATTCAGCAATGAATTTTGATTGTTTCTTTAGTAATCAAGGAATGGACTGTCAAAAATCCTTTACTTTTTGAAGGCTTGAAAATATTCAGCTGACTAAAGATAAGTGAAGCTGGCAGTGGATCGTTATCCTGAAAGTGTATGCTCCAGTACTTTGCCTTGGTGAGCACTGTGTGTATGTGTGGGAATGAAAGAGCTGGAAAAGCTGTCTGGAAAAATTGATCAATTCTTCTGCTTTTTATCAGTGTGATGGGAACTGACTGACGTACATTCTACACCAGCAGCCTGCTATTTTGTTTTCCAAGTTAGGACTGGGGAGAATTAGTTATTCTAGTTTAGAAGTCAGCAGGATGGGAAGGGAATGGGAGGAGGGATAGCTTCTGGGTTTTAAAGCAGAGAAAAATAAGACTCTCTTGTGACAAGACTTTATTATTTTGTCACTGTCCAAACAGATGATACCATATCTTGATGTCAGATTTTCACACTGGCCCTCCTGAAATTAGCAGAAAAACAGGGAAATCTCTGAGATTTTCAGTGAGATTTTTTTAATGTTGTTTTCTAATTAATATATAGGGTTTTTAGCTCAAGTATAATTTCAAATGAGTATAGCCTAATTTGATACCTTAATTATCCCGTCCACATTCTTCTCCCTGTTTTTGATAGATTGCCTTATTTCAGAATGAAGCATTGCTTCAGTAGGTACTTTGCATCCTATTATACCAATCCCAGGGGCAAGCAAGCTGTACTTCTGTTTAATTAATTCACTTGATGTTGGAAAGTTGCTTTGAAGATTGTAAGCACCCTCTAAGTGCTCATATAATTGTCACCTTACCAAGTATGTTGCCAGGTGAAAGTGTAAGACGGGTATGATTAATCCAATATGGTAACAGGCAGGAGTCTCATGGCATGTTAATTGCTTGGAAACCACAAGTTACAAAAGCATCAATAGTTCACAGTTTAAAACATACCTTAGGGAGACAAGTGTATCAACAAAAATGCAATCAATAACAAATTCTCTGTGGTGAATGTGTGCAGATACAGAAGCAAGCTGCACAATATAGCAAAAAGAATGATCTAAGTGCTTTTGAAGGGATTGGCCAACATTGCCATCTTTTTGCAACAAAAGTTGGTCTTTGTATTCTCTGCATGTGATGAGAGCATTGCTTCCATTTCTCCCTCTTGCCTTCTGACACTTCCTGCCCTACATTTTTTCATGAGCACTGCTACATGATTTAAGGCTAATGAAAAACTGGCTATATTTGCACTGCAATCTTGTATCCTCTTGGCTTAATAGTCAGGCCCAACAGAGTCTGCAACAAGGTGTGAACTCATGAATGTAATTGCTCACAGTGCGACTACTGACTGGGGCAAAGTCACTAGGCTCATCTGGAAAAGCACTGGACAATTGGGACTTCAAATAGGTGCATAACATCTTCGGATTGAAGCTAAAAACAGTAATGAATGTACAGTTCTCAGGCTTCTCTTAGAAGGCAATAAATAGAGCTGTATTTTACCGTGGGTTTGTTGGCCGTGGACCAAATCAGGGAAGCAAAGACAGCCAGTGAGGCATATATATTCACACCCTCTTGTGCTGACCTCAGAGTTTACCCTAACTGTGCATAATTTCTGCTTGATGCAGCAAACTATTTTTCATATTGCTGTGGCATGTCACCTCTGAACTCCGGTTGTACACATAGTTAATTATATAAAAAGGCCTATTAACTTCAGTAAGAGGACTACTCATGTAAAGAAAGCTGAGCAGTGCTGGGCCAGGTGCTGATCATGTTATTTCCAAAGGCAAAGACTATTTGAGTTTTGCTTATAAGTTTGAATTTTTGGAAACTGAATTAGGAGTTTCAACATCTGTGTTGGTGATAACTCTCCCACCTCCATTCTCCACCATTTGTACTCACTGGCTGCTACAGACTGGAATCTCTGTTATTTTGCTTCTCTGCGTTGTGGCATTTTATTTTTGTTGAGTACTGGGGTTCACTGTAAAATCCTCTAGCAGCACCTCTGTGTCCTGTGACAAATGCATTTAGCAGGTGGATGGAGCATATGTACAGTGTGCTCTCTTTGGAGTTGCTGTCTCTGTAAATTACTGAGCTCCAGACCAAAAACAGCTGGCATACCCTTTAGGGATTGCTTAATACTGACCAATCCTAGCAGGTCTCACAGGCTTTATCAGGAAAAAAAAAAAAAAAAAAAAAAAAAAAAGCAGTCAGGGAAAATACAGCATCAAGTATGCCTGCACATGAATGCAGTTATATAAACCAGTTGCAACTTAGGGCAAGAAGGTGACAGCACCCACACTTCCCTTAGAAACCTCTCCTGCCTGGATACATCACTGTATTCCTTGTAGCGTGGTGACATTCCAGGTCTTGCCCAAATACTAGGAAAGAATCATTATCCAGTGAAATGCGTCTTGGCATTTCAAGGATGTGATGCAAAGGCTGGGATCTTTTGAATGCGTGTGCATGGGCCAGACAATGGACAGCCATGATTTTGCACTCAAAATGTAAGCTGGGGCCTGAACGACTTCCCTTCAGCAGTTACCTGGAATCACTGCAACTGAGTTCCTGGGAACAGCGTGGACAGGACTGGGAGATGCTGAAACTGTGAGAGAAATTTTTAGATTGGAATCTCTTTTTGAAAGCAGGCCTTGGACATCATAAATGAGCTTCTTTCCCAGGAAATGCTACTGATTGTCTGCTCCCACTCCAGTGAGGAGCAATTTGTGAGTGTAGCAAGTTTGTTGGAAGGCTGATGGTGATTTGTAAATGTGGTACGGAGTTTCAAAGAAGTTGCTTCTTGAAATTATTCTGTTGAATGGAATAACAATTTGGCTTCTGCTGAATGTGCATTCACAAAGGACCCCAAAATTGGATAGTTAATGAGAGCGAGGACAAACACATTGTCTTCTTGGGAGGAAGGAAATGAACTGACATAGCACAATGATGTGCTATTCAATGACCCTTAAAATGGTGCCCACAGCAGCTAGCCAATGAGGAAGAGGATTTAACCAGGGGAAGGAGCTCCAAAGGGAAGAAACCAGAGGACATTTGAGGCTTGATGCACAAAGCATGCACAGAATCCATACATTGAGATTTCCCATTTAGTTGTTTCACTGTGTAAAGCAATTTGCAAAAACCGATAGACAGAAATTAATTGCTATTAAGAGCATATGGGTGTCTAAGCTACTAGATTTTAGCATGTGTGAGCTTCCATATTAACTCATACATATAATAGATCTGAAGTAATACGGGAAAATACTGTTTTAAAGAAGAAATTGCGTTTTAAATTTAATAACCTTGTTCAGCTCTTGCTATTTTTCCTGACAATCTTGTCTGGTGGATGCTGAAAACAAAGAAATTACAGTTCCCATAAATAGCTGCTCTATTTTAAGAGGGTGACATGGGCCAATGAGCCCGAACACAAGAGGTGAACTCTTGCCAGGTAACCCTGAGTGGATGTTTTTATAACTATGAGCTTCAAACCACCGGGTAGCTGAAAAAGGAAAGAAGGGGAGCCTTCTTGCACCTCTTGTATGTAACTATTTGAGACATGAGGAAAAAGCTCACATGTTACTGTCAAGACTGACCTGGAATTGAACATTCTGAAGCATGCTGGTTTTGATACATAATTCTTTCATCTCACCATCATCTGTAAGTGAAAACACTTGTTTCTAATCCAGATTCTTTCTGATCTGTCTGTTTAGCCTGTTTTTCAAGGTTAATGGTAAATGAATAAAAATAGCACCAAAGATACAGACAGGATTTGCTGGACAAATGGTGTAAAACTGTACTTTCCCTGTAATACCAACTGTTCATCATCTATCAGAGTCCTAAAACACAAGGGATTCCTGTTCCTCTGAAGTACGGATGTTACAGAAGAAAAGCATTTAAAATTGCCAGTCTAACCTTCTGAAACAACTGTTTGAGGACAGAAGTAGAGATTCTAAAAGTGAATTAGTTCCTTTGTATGAGGGTTGCTCCAGAAGTAGTGCCTCATATTTTATGACGTTAGCCCTCGAGATCAAAAACAGATGTTGATGGTATGACAACAGAAGCTGAACCTTCCTACCAACATTCCATTACATTTTGTTGCCACATGAAAGAGGGTCAGTCTGATAGCATGGTGTCTGACATGGAAGTGCAGATGAGGCAATGATGTGTAACTGAATTCCTCCATGTGGAAAAAATGGCACCCACTGACACACATTGATACTTGGTGAACATTTGTAGAGATGAGCACTGAATGTGAGTATAGTGAAGCAGTGAACAATGCATTTCAGCAGCGATGACAATGAAATACCATGATCCATATATATATATGCATATATATATAAGCATATGACATATATATATATAAGCTTAATGACATCAACTGTTGATCATTTCTCCCTACTTAGGGCACTGTACACCCTGTGTGTGTGTGTGTGCACTTACAAATATGTGCTTATCATTCTGAGTGCTGTTGTCACCCCACAAAAGGAAAGGTGTCTCAACCAGCTCATTCCCATGAATCAGAAGGTTATGACCAGGGAACCATACACAGAGCTGAATATTGGCTTAAATGAGTTGGAAACAATGGTGACAACATTGGAATATTGCAAAGTTTGTACCAGGTGGGTCCCATGCGTGCTCACACAGGAGCAGAAAGAACACTGTATGCAAGTTTGTTAGGGCCTACTGAACTAATTTGTGGCTAAAGGGGACAGTTCCCTGAATTGCATCATTACTGGCATCAAGATGTGGTGTCACTGGTAGGAGCCAGAGTCAAAATGGCAGTCCTCGGAATGGTGACTTGAATTCTCTATCAAATAAACAGTTCAAGACACAGCCGTGAGTGGGCAAAGAGATGTACACAGTCTTTTGGGATAAGAAACTGGTGATCCTTCTGAATTTCCTGGAATCTGGACAAACCATGAACTCTGAAGGCTCGAATGTCCAGAGTCAGGCAAGAGAAGATGACAATTTTTCTTGCAGCATGATAACACTTGACCCCCTACCAGTTTGAAGACAGTGGAGCACACTTCCAGTCTTGGCTGGAACTGTCCTACCATGCCCACTTCAGAGTCCGAATTTGGCTCCTTCTTACTTCTGTCTGTTTGGGTCAATGAAAAATGGGCTGCGTGGATGACATTTTCCTAGCAACAGTGCAATCATAGCAGCTATAAAGTGGTGGATCACCTTTGCTGGTGCAGATTTTTGTGAATGTGGTGTGCAGGTTCTTGTTCTTTACTAGTGGAAATTTGTGATTAGTTACTATTGTAACTAATTGTGATGACTGTTGAAAAACAGTGTTTTGTATAGTAGCTAAATAACTTAGCCAATATCACATAACAACTAAGAGTAAATATTTTGAGTCCTGGAGAAATATCCTACCCATCGAATCATCTGCCTTTTAAGGCACAGCTTCTGTTTGAATAATTGAAGTTATCCAGAACAAAAATTTAAAGGAATCAATTCAGGAATAAAAAGTGTTGTGCCTTAGAATAATTATGTCAGTACTAATGACACCTTGACATATTTTGGTTTTTAGATAACAAAATAGATAAATCTCAAATTAAAACCAACAGTAGAACACTGTTCTTTTAGGTACTTGTAAGAATGATGTTATTTTCTCACTTATGTGTTTTTCCACCTGCTGTCAGGGATGTACCAATAATAAGCATAATATACAAGCATAATGACATCAACTGTTGATCATTTCTCCCTATTTAGGGTACTGTACACCCTGTGTGTGTGTGTGCACTTACAAATATGCGCTTATCATTCTGAGTGCTGACAGATAGTAAGAGAATAAGGTAGCACCCCTTGGAAGGAGTATTCATGCTTTCCAGCGTTGCCCTTTTCAGAGGTTTCCAGAGAACAGCTGGTGCAGCTAGACTGCTGAATGTAGTATGGCTTGAAATACTCATGTTTTTGCAGTGAGGACAGCTCTCTTTCCCCTGAGAATTTCCATGGGATTTTTTTTCATGTGTTTATTTCCCTATAGAAATAAAGGCACTATGAGGAAGACCCTGAATGAAGAAATGGTCATGAAGTATTTGTACAGTAGTTTTCCTATAGAATACAGGGTTGGATGAAACAAATCTATGAACTATTACTAAATGAAGGTTAGAAAAGGCAGCAGTCCCAGACTCATCCTGTGCTTTCATAATTCATGGTTGCATGTCTTCCTCTTGGTGATGAATAATTACATGGAAATTATACAGATCTCTAAAATAAGTCTCTCAGAGACATCTACTTGATTTCAAATATTTAAAGATTACTCAGGGCTTTAAGCAAATCTGCATAAATTTCCTGCATCAATGCCTGCAGTTTTGGGAGCTTTGGTCCAAATATAGAGCATCATATTAGTAAGACTATTACTCAATTTGCCTTACATGCATTCATAATCTGAGTCATCATAGTTCCCATATTTTCAAAGAAGTTCATAATTTCACCTAGTAGTTTTGTCTCCTGCTTGTATTGGGGGTCTCATAAATGAGGAACTAAGTCATGCTTCTTCTATGGTGGGATCAAATAGTCTCTGATCTCATAATGAGCCTCTGACAATCTGGTTGCAAACGGTTCTGCACTCAGTCGTCTCAACCAGCGAAGGTAATCGTCTTTTCCTCCATCTGGTACCTGATGAATGTATAGATAAATAAGTTCAAAATGTGCAGTCTTCTGCAATTTCTGCCCTTTTACTCGTGTTTGAACAACTGCTGCCAGGGCATGGGGAAGAAGATTGCTGCTGGTGGCTTTTGTGTACTCTGACCGTATCTGTAAATAATTTAGTAAAGGAAGAGCACAGTAGTGAGCTGAAAAAATTGATGCTGAGATCATTTCAACATTGTATGCAATTTATTTAAGACTGAATTTAGTCTTGCTCTGAATTCAGCATCCAGATTCATGTGAATCAAAGCAGTTCTAAGCAAAAATCTTAGGTGCAAATTTTCATGTCTCCTTTAAAGTATGGGGTGTTTGCTGTGAGTTAGAGAGCACAGCTTTTGAAGGGGTTTTTTCTGTAGAGAATGCACTTCATATCCAAAACCATTCCTCATCTTGAAACTGCTCAGAAAGAAGTGCTCTGTGTCTCTCATGTAACAACTCTGCTCCTTCAAACAAAAAATGCTGATGTACCTGTAGACTCTCATGGGGATAGTCCAGGAAGCATTACAGTTGTTTGCTGCACTGACACCATAGTCAGTGACGTGGTGCCCTGACACCAGTCCTGCTAGTTGCAATGGAACCATTCCTACTGTAGCTGACAGCAAGCTCTCACAAAACTGCTTTTTTAAACATTGGCCCTCTTCAAGTCATGAACATTAATGTGATAAGAAAACTTATTCAATTTTTCCATGTGCAATCCTTCTTGTTACAAGCAACATTCTTCAGCTGACTTGGGTCTTTCCATCTGACAGATTTCATCATGGGAAAGAATCTGAGGTTTTGAAATCTGATGCATTGAATTAGTCATTGGTTCAACTTACCATGCTGTGAGAAATAAGCAGTTATTAGCAGCTGCTCTTCTGAAGAGCTGTATACCAGAAAATGATGGGTGCATATTCAACATTTTGAGTCATACGCAATTACAGAAATTGTGGTGGATTAGCTTCAAAGTCAGTAATGATGTGTAGCAAGAGTTCTGATCCATAATTAGCGTGACCTATCTAGATTGGTTTTTTACATATTTTTGAAAAGTACACATTATTAATCTCAAAAATAAGCATAATATTACGTCTGAATTTAGGTGAGTAACAGTGGCTGTAAAATGAACAAAAAAAGCTTTTCTGTAAGTTCAAATGTAATTTTGATAGCAAGGTATCTTTAGAAGCTCTGATTCTGTCTGGAAGATGGATATGATTTAAGTACTATGAGATACATGTAGAAAATTGGGTGAAAAAAAAGCAGCACTAATCCTAATCAGTGTCATTTGCAGAGTCTTACAAATGGAAACGTCAGCTATACTTTGAACCCGATCTGAAATCTTGCTTGAGAAGGGAACAACAAGCCATAAAACATGCTCATGAGGTGTTCTGTACAATCTTCAAGCTGCAAAATCTATCTTGAATTAAAAAATTTTGCTTCAAACACACCATCAACTCTTATAAATCCGAGGTTTTTTTTACTGAGTAAGTCTGCTAAAATGCTGTAACAGCAACCTTCAAATGCACACATCATATATTCAGACTACACTATCATCAAATGATAATGCTGATTGAAACAGGCAAAGAAAATCAATGGTTACACTTAAAGGAACAAATGTTTGCATGGTAAGGGAAGGCAGCTGTCCCAGGTCATGCCAGTGCACACAGGTGTTTATGAACTCTGCACATAAACATATTTATTATGTTTTTCTACAAACACAGTTGTGACAGAAACTAGGTAAAACATCATAGTGATGAAAGTCTTAGACATAAAGTCTGCCTGCCTCTTACTCCTATGTACTCTGGTCTTGTTAATCCAAGCGTGGTCAGATGAGACGGTTCTGGTCCTGAGTCAGACAGGTACCAGTTATGCAGTTAGGAGTAAAGAGTAGAGCACATAAAAGTGAATCTTAGATAGGTATCCCACTTTAAATTCAAAGCATTAATTAATCCAGATTGACCTCTCATGTATAGATAGTCTTTTAGAAAGTGAAGCAGGCAAGTTGTATTCAGTATGTTGTGGGATCCATCCCTCAAGTTCAGAGCTTGGGTTAGGGAACAGGCTCTCTAGATTGCAAGTGCTAAGTAATACTTGCTTTATGGCAAAAGTGCCAAAAAAGCTATTTAGCACCAGCTATTTATGTAAACACTGCTGTTACAGTGCCCTGTGTGCACTCCTCCAAAGAGGATGAAGTTGAAAACCTCAAAGGCATTTTTCTATGGAATTAGATAACCCCCATAAAGACTTAGAAAAGAATAATAATTGCACATTAAATTCACACCTGAGCTTATACAACAATAAATTCCCGGTATTGACATGTCAAAAGTGCACAAATCTCTTAAGTGGAGTGCATGCATAAAGTGCAGTGTGATCACAGCAGACAGGCAGCCAAGAAGTCTAGAGTGCTCCAGAGGAAGCAGCAGAGCTTTTGGTGGCTAATTAAACAATCATGCTGTTACAGAGCAAAACAAATGAAGTAAAATATAAGATGGAAACAGTTTTAAAATAGTCATGCCAGCTGGAAAGCTGTTGTATAGAACACTGAGTGATTTTGTGAAAGGGGTATAAAGATCTGCACTTAGAGATTTTAAGATATTAAGACTTCATGGAGCCTTGCAGTGTCTAATCTCTTTTTATAAAAGTAATCCTAAAGATGACCACAATTTTTTTAAAAAACAAATGGCCATGATATTTTAGTATTTTACTTGTAGTACTTCATTTTTAGTGTTTTTCTAGTATTTTTCGTGGTGTGCTGGCAAAAACAGTAACAGCAATCTTTCTTTATCCCCACTGCAACCATAAGCATTATTGTCAAGCTGAAAGTCACTTGTTTTGTGCATACTCTAGTCTGGTGCTTCAGGTTGTGCATGTGCACAGAAGTGCTGGCCTTGGTATGCTTGCAAAGCACTGTTGAGAAATAGCACTTTCTCTGCTGTTTCTCTGCTTTTTCTGTGTTCTGTTAGTGGGTTTCTGTACTTCTTTTCTTCTTCACTCATGGTTTAAAGCCCTTCCAATTATTCAGTTGAAGGTTGCTTTCCAGACTTACAAGCAACAATGCCTATTAGGAAGACAGCTCCCAGGACATCCCAGGACAGCTATGATTTCTCATTACAGATGTTTCTGAGCAGTATACAGTGCTTAAAGCACCTATTTATAGATACAGGAAAGGCACAGCCTGGAAGTCAAACACTGAGCTGACCAAAAAAGAGGTGATGTAGCAGGTGAATGCACCTGCACCAGCTAGAGGACTGAGTCTGCAATCCCAGAGATTTGTGGTGATCAGACTCCTGGATTTGAACCAATGTTTCATACTGTTGAAGAGGGGCAGATGGGCTCTGAATGAATTTCTTTGTCAGTATTTTGTCTTTGCTTAGCATAGTTTGGGCCGAAGAGCTCTTTTGAGTTTAGAAAGTTCTTGTGTTTAGATTGGCAAAGGAGAGGTGTACTGAGGAAAGCAGCCTCAGAAAAAATATTGCTCTGAGGCAATGTTCTGTACGCAGGCAATATTGCAGCACCACAGACATCCATTACTCTGCAAAGCAGCTGCTTTGCCCTCTCCGTTTTCTCAGTTACTTCTGTGCAATCTTCTGTGCAATCTTGTGCAATCTCAGTTACTTCTGAGCAAAGCTTCTTGAATTCTCTTGATCATGCTCTTGATGGCCTTGCACTGTAAATGTTTTATGTGGAAAGACATTGTCCTGGAGCTAAGAGAACAGGGAGGTGCTTATCAAGCTAACCTGCTTGGTTGAGTCTGGGTAACAGAAACCCACAGTCTGTGGGCTGTGACACTGTGGCTGAAACCCTATGCCTTGTTTAACCATAGCACTCCCTGCCTTAGCAGTGGACTGAAAGGCCAAGCTGATCTTTATGACCAGCATGTCAGGAGTTACCTGTGCATGAAGCATCCACAGTGCTGGCATGAGGGGTCTTTGCAAAAACTGTCTATCTATCCACATTCTTCAGTTCACTGTGCACTTCACTTCAGTGCACTTTCCACACAAGGAAGCAGGAAGCAAGTAAACTGGGCTTGGACTTGCTATGGGCAAAAAATGTTCCCTCAGACGCCAACCTTCTCCTCTGGCTTGAGTTTCTCAGATCCTCACGTCTGCTCTTTTGTAATTTATTTTCATTTTTTAATGAAATCCATGTGATGAAATGAGACAATGGTCCCACGTGGGACTTGGATAGGCCAGTTCATGCTTGCCATTAATTAGCTGGGATTCAGTTCCTGATTTCAAACTATTAAAAATAATTAAGTTTTTATGGAGGGTTAATCACAGAAAGTAGCCTTAATCTTACATTCAGTAATGTCAGCAAGAGTCCTATTGGATAACACATTTCCAGCTGGCCACTTCCCAGCATTGCTTCTGGTGACCTGCTTGTATCATCTAACTCATGGGTATCCAACCTTTTGATTTGTCTGGACCACATTAAGTAAACAGGAGTTGTCTTGAGCTGCCTATAAAATGTATTATATAGGTAATGTGTATCAGTAACTATACAATTCTAAGTTATTTTCATTAAAACATTAAAAAAAAAAAAAAAAAGAGAGAGAGCAACAAAAACATAAAACTAGTGTGATATTAGGCCCTTCTTTTGTGATACTAATGCATCAATGTCTGGTTCAATGGAAGGAGCCACAGTTCTTAGTGAGTTCTCAAGGTTTTCATCAGAGATTTTTAAAGAAATATTACTCTTCCTGTACTTCATCCTTGATAATAATTTCTCACAAATGTATATACTGCCAAAAAGCGATGACATTAATAAGGCATGACTATGAAGCAAGGGATATTTTTCTCTGTTAAGACAGAGATAGTCTCCTGGTATGGAGACTTGACCAAACTTTTCTTTGAGCTGAATGTCTGATTGCAACTCTATACATTCCATGTGAAAGTTTATTTATATTGACTGAAAATGGTTTCACAAATATACCAGAAAAAAAAACCAAATTTTTTCTTTTAATTTTGAAACCTATACTCAAATTCCTTTATTAAAATAGAAAGCATAGCTGCATGTTTTTTGCTGTTCACAGGTTCAGCCAATGCATCAAAACACAAAATTATTTGCTGTTAACTTTAGCTTGCCATACATAATGTTTCATTTCAACTGCTGTTGTGGTTTGAAACACAGCACAGGTGTTAAGGTGATTTTCATCTTGAAGATGAATGGTTAATTAATTTAAATAAGCAGTCAAATCCACCAAAAATGGTACATCTGAGAGCCATTTAAAATCTCCAAGTTCTGGCACAATTTTTCCTTTTGATTCCATTAAGGACTTCATTTCACTTTGCAAATCATAAAGTCTATTTAGCATTTTACCCCAGCTTGGCTACCCTCCTTCAGAAAAGTAAATGGTGTCTGCATAATCAGCATCAGTACTTCTACAGAACTAGTGATGATTCAATCCCTTGGTCTTTATGGAATTCAGTTCTTTGATGATGACATTATCCATTTTTAAATCTTTTGCACAAAATTTTTCTTGATGTCTGATGCAGTGACATTTTCTCAAATATGAGTTGCTGGTGGCAACTGCATCATCTTCTGTTGATTTTATGTCCCCCCCTTTTTACCATCACCAAGGAACCATCAGTAGCTACACCAGATTAGTTGACAAAGGTTGAAGAAAATTGCCTTAATGTATTTTTTTTAATGCTTCATAAAAACCAAGGGATTTATTATGTCTTTTAATGGCACCAAATAAGTCATTTCTTAGGTGACGTTATATTTGTTATCAGTACCTCTAATGAAAATAGCAAGTTGAGCGGTATCTGTATCATCAGTGCTCCCTTATATTGACAAAGCAAAAGATTTGGAATTGTAGGTTTACATCTCCAAAATTATTTCGACAGGTGTTCCTGTTTCTTCAATTTGCCCAGCCACAACAAAATGATTATAGAAAAAAAAAAAAATATATATATATATAAATCTTTTTTTTTAATCAGTACACACTATATCTGCCATCCTTTCCATACATTTCCTAGTAAACTCACCATCAGTAAACAGTTCTGCTTTGTTTGTTTGTTTGTTTGTTTGTTTTTCAGCCAGATTTGCTACCACATTGTTTTATAACAGAGTGTATTTGAATTTTAACTCTATTAAAAAGATTTTATTGAGGTGACAGACTTGTTTTCAGTTCTGTTATTCTATCTTTACCAAGCATTCTTCGATACACACTGAATTTAGCATCAAGTTTCTGCGTATAATGCCTTCTTAAATTGCAATCTTTGAAAAGTGACACAATTTCCTTGCAAAATAAGCATGGTGCCACATTATTTGTCTTGACGAGGTAGTACTCATCTGTCCATTTTTCCCATTTCATCCATGTTTTTTTTTTTTCTTTTTTTTTTTTTTTTTTTTTTTGAGTTCTGTTTTCTTTTGAGATGCCATTAGGTGGCATCCAGACAAGCTGGTAGGGTGGTGCCTTAGGAACTCATGTCAGTGATGTTATCTTACGTGCATCTTAAAAATACTCCTACATTCTTGGTTTAGGTAAGATGGAAACAATACTTCACAACTTAAGAGTTTTTGAGGATGTTATTCTACAACATAGATATGAGATCATTTTTCATTTTTTGTTTTGTTTGTTTGTTTGTTTGTTTTCCCTTTTTTCTCCCCTCTTACTTGGGAGAGAAAGCCATACAATGGCACAAAGGTGAAGGGAAGGGAAACAGCTCACAGTACAGTAGTAAGAATGAAAAAACAATACAGGAGAATGGGAATACTGAAGTATGAAAGCACTGGAATAGAATGTAAAACCATGCTGAAAAAAAATTTAAGTATTCCTTGGTCTGAATGTTACACCTAGGTCTATTTGATCTGCAGGGTTTTAGAAACAAGTAACAGAAATAACAAGATGTGGCAGAATGTCAATAAGTAATTGAATGTCTGCTGCGTAGAGTTAGGCAAGAGGTGGAGAGCAGTGGCAGGCCAGCCCTGCGTGAAAAAACAGCATTATACCGTGCTTGAGGGTTTCTATTCTCCCTATGGAATCATTCAGACATTCAGTTTTGGGTAAAGTGCACAGGTGACAGGCCAAAGACTAAGTAGATCAGTGTTTATGTTATGAATTGTTCTTTACACGGGCAATGTAACACTAGTGGTGCAATTGCTTTTAATTTTATTGTTTTGTACTCTCCCTCTAAGAAGATTCTACAGCTCTTCCTTTCTGTGCAGCTTTATCTCTGCTAATGGAGATTAAATCTTTGCTGGAAGAGCGGAAGTGATTCGAAGCCTATTAGAAAGCAGCAGGATATCCCTTCTCCCCCAACCACCAGGAGCTGAGAGGTGTTGTCTGCACGTTACTTTGAAGCGAGTGCAGTGAGAGATAAGAAACGTTCTGTGTCACCTTTAGCACTGCAACAATGCTTGTTACATTCGCGGGCTGCCGGGATTGGATTGCATTACTTCCAAGTGTCCATCTGAATGTTCAAACGCTCTGCCTTCATAGAAAGGTGCTTTGCATAGATAAGTGCTTAAGCAGGTTTTGGAGCGCTATTATCTGTGTTTGCCAGCATCTGGATGGACCTTTTTTCATTTTCTGTTTTTATTTCTAAGGCCTTTCTAAAAACTTTGTCAATATGCACTCGCACGCACCATGCATACAGTATACACACACAGACTGCAAATTTAGATTTCTGTTAATGTCTGTAAGGGACTCAGGGCATGCATGTGAGCTTAGTATTTTTCACTTGGGATTAGAGAGAGAGATCTCTTTTGTGGTTATGTTTCCCTTGACTTTCAGGCAATTTCTTCTGAAATGACCTCTCATGTAAATTACCTTTATTTAAACTGGCAGATACAGCCGTCCATATCCCCTTCAGTGCCCTGATGACCTTTCCTAATGTAAAGAAAAAACCGTAAAGTGGACAATCCAGGGTATGAGTGTCTCCTGTTCAGCACAGAGACACACCTTTGCTGACAGCCTCAAACATTTCTCACTTCCCATACTGACTAGAACCAGTTGTTACCACTGATGGAACGAAGTCCAATCTGCAAGGCCTTGTGCTGGATGGTGTTGCGCTGGGTTGAATTCATGGTTTTTAGGACATATTACAGGGTAGCTGTGTGTGCCCCAACAATCTGCAAAATTTGTCTTCACTGTTATCATGGCAAGCTATTAGTCAGGCATCAAATTGGAGATAGTGCTCCCAGAACTGCTGGTGTGAAAACCTGTTATTGCACTTCTGCAGGGAAGTTTGAGTGTAACGGAACAGAGCTTGATGTATCACCAGCACAGAATAAAGGGAAATAAAAATATGGAAAGGGTCTCTCATATGAGTTGTAAAGAGTGCTGTTTTCTCTCTCTGAAGGACACTGACGACTCTGGATACTAAAAATAGGCAGAAGTGCATTTCCTATTTCAGAGATGACACTTTTAATCACTTGTTCCAGGGCTGTGTTACAGCTACATGTTACTGACTGGAAAGGTGCAAACAGGACATAACTACGGATTGCCACCCACTGTTTCTGCTTGCCTGCTTTTTGCACATGATTGGGCCTATTTGCAGAGGTCCTGACTTCCTAGTCTGCTGATTAAATCTTGCTTCTGAAAGAATATCTGGAGAGAAGTTTACCACAGCACTGGGACTCTGATTATGTCTTGGTGAATCTGGTGGTTAGATTGGAGCTATGCTCCTGTTTGGCATCTCAGAAGGTCTCATGTAGTGTGCACACTGCACACAGAAATGCCACATTTGATTGTAGTGAAATCAAGCTTCCACATCCGGCTGGAAGATGATGTAAGCAGTACACGTCACTTCCTGGGTTGCTTCCCTTCATCCCTAGCACTGTCTCTTTCTAATCCTTCTCCCATAGTCTTTCAGCATCAATTTTGCTTTATTCCTGGGAAGCTGTAGTAGAAATATCCCCATTTAGTTCCTCCATCCACAGAACAACTTGTCTGAACAAACAAAATGATTTCTGTTGTTCACCTTGGACCTTTAACCAAGCCGTTGCTTTCCCAGCACTGAGAAGAGGTAGAAGGCACCTCAACCTCAGCTACTGTTGCATGGTATAATCACGCAGTCACTGGAGCTGAACCTGCTGAGACCCAGGTGCATGCAGGGCTCTGGTGGCTGGGAGTGGGGGAGGTGGTCCTGTGGGACAGCTTCTGCCATGAGCTCAGCAGGTATGGGATCAGCCCTTCTTCATCCTGAAAAGTGTGCTATGGGGGACAATTTTTATGCACAACTCTCCAGTAGCCTTTAAAACTTCTTCTAAGAACCTTGCCTTTGCTAAACTTTATGGATTGTAAAGGGAGTTCATTATTATATTACTTGATTCTCCTGGAAGAAGCATGGGAAATATTAAGTAAAGATTGTTCTGGTATCTAATAGTTATTTATTCCCCATAAGTGTTCAGATCTAGTGTTTGTATTCCCATGCCACTTTCTTTTTCACATGTATTTGAGGCTTGTGCATCTCTTCTTGCAAGGGCCTCTTCTAAACCCAAGCCATTACCAGCCACAGAAAAATGAGCACAACAAAGCAGCTGTGCAGCTCATTGCACATCTAAAGCAGGCACCAAAAATAGCTTTGTCCATGGATCAGGAAAGATGACCTCTTTTTTTTCTGAAGAAAGAGACACTGCTGCTACAGCTGCCATTACTCTGCAGGAGGTGCCTCATGTAGCAGCTCAGATAGCTGATCCCGAGAGAATGGTTCTCGCTATAAGAAATTAAAATGCATTATAATTATAGCAGTACCTGACAAATCTGCTGCTGATAAGCAGAGCTGTGGGATTTAGCAGAGCAAATAGCTTGGTTTCAAAGTGCTATTATTATTATGGGGAGAATTTTCTCTCTGAGAGGATAAATTGTATGCACAAAATCTGGGTGTAACAACACAATAAGGGAAGGGAAGGGAAGGGAAGGGAAGGGAAGGGAATGGAGGAGACGGAAGGGAAAGGGAATGAGGAGGGGATAAGGGATGAGGAGG
>NW_024884767.1:9023024-9035434 GCF_019232065.1 Centrocercus urophasianus | reverse complement strand
TCTTGCATATGCTACGTAGTCTTGGGGAAAGCAAGTTGTGGCTTGCTCTTTCTTTCTGAGATGAAGCAATATGAGGGGACTGCCATGCTGCTGTGCCATACAAAGGCTGAGGACAGCCCCTGCATCCACAGTACAATTTGCCTTCCTTGTCCATGCCTACTAGCAGGGGCTGTGGTAAAAAGTGGGGCACAGAGCTCATGTGTTAGTTTGTGCTGGGTTCTGGCATGGTGATGGCCGGACCACTTTTGCCCTGTACAGGAGAAGCATTGCATATAGCACAACCATATGAATGGAGCACTGCGGGACATGGTTAGTGGGCATGGTGGTGATGGGCTGGCGTTTGGATGTGGATAATTCAGAGGTCCTTTCCAACCTTAATGGTTCTCTGATTATGTGATCTACTTGTACTTCGTGCCCTTTAAATAGGAAGTCTTTCTATCTCATTACAGTCATCGAGGCTAATAATCACTGACAGATGGACAAAGGTCTGAACACAGCCAGAAATCACCAACACAGCAGTTACCTGGGTGGCGCAATAGCTGCTTTCAGTGACCAAGCTCTGCATGTCACCTCAGTGGGGCAACTGAGCCTCTGCTGTGCCTGTAAACTGCACACCTCGGCTCCTGGTTTGAAGCACCTCCATGTGGGAGCCGAGAGATACTGAAAGTTATCCTCCACACTTCAGTCTGTCCTTGGCCTCGCTCCCAGAATGCAGCACACTGAAATTTTGAATTTAATGTTGCAGGGAGGTTGGAAGGTTTGTTTATCAAAGGAGGAAAAAGCTTTCAAAATAAAACAAAATCATAAATAAGGTGTATTGTGGCTGGAACTGAACATAATGAAGAGACAAATCTGAAATGATAGAAGGAACATCTGATGTGTTCATATGTACAGCCTTAGTCACCTGCCTCTAATTTTTTTTTTTATTTACCAAACTTTGAGAGCTTGGTTACAATGTTACAATGGTGAATATAAGAAGTATTGAAATTTTAAAAAGAATTAATTGAATTCAATCTGTGAAGGCAATCTCCATTTGCCCCCCCCCCCCCCAGTCTGTACACACAAGACATACTGAGATAAGCTAACACTGGAAATACAAAAAGGACTGTGATCTTGAAGATTCATGAAAAACCTGTTTGCAAGTATCTCCCTTAATTAGAAGATTTCCAGTTATTCAGTGAATAATCACTTCAGGGCTAGAGAAGAAAAATCCATCTGATTAATGCAGTTTACTACATTTCAAATTGTATGTTTGATTGCTGTGTTCATAATCTCTACAATAATGTAAATCATTGTGTAAAGAGGAGAAGCAGCATAACATAAAATTTTTCACCGTGTGAATGCAGACACCTTAAAAAGCATTGTGAACAATTTCAAAGCAATTAATGAAAAAAAATGTTCCTAACTTTAGATTGTTTTAATGATCTCTGTTATTTTAAAGCACTGATCAGTCCCTCTCTGATAGTAGGTGATAACTCAGAAGCATGAAATTCTTTTAAAAATCACATTGTAGGTTAGACTCAGGAAAACAGTCAAATTGTGTCTAGTTTGTGTTACAACTGATCAGTTAAAATCAGTGGTATAATGAAAATATTGTATTCTTGGCACTACATATACTTACACAAACCAAATCGAGAGCACTGATGTGCATATGCACTGCAATCATGCACACTTGTCCTTCGATGCAAGAACGGCTGTGAATAAACAGTAGTGAATCATATTGCCTGGTGATGTTTGGAGTGCATTTCATTAGCATTACCAACCAGCTCCAAGCCTGCTGGGTGACTTGTACTTGATGTACAAGCTGGCAGAGAAACAATCACCTTTCCCAGAAAGGAAAGCTTTGTTTTATGTCTGACAGTCCACAGTGACGTTCTGCGTCTTGTAGGGCTCTATGTCAGTCTGTTGGACTACAGAAACTGTGGGGTTTCCATTAAACTGGAGGGGTCCATCACTCTAGCAGGAACAATGGGAAGTGTGTTTATTCCACTAGATGGTCTCCCAGTGTGTCTTTCAGGCAGTGCACTGCTAAGGCAAAGATGATCAGGACTACTAACATAGCCCAATATCAGTAAATATCCAGTTGCACACAGGGAGCCTCATGAGGTTCAACGAGCCCAAGCTCGTTGATCCCCCAAATTGGGGACAAAAGGATAGAGCACAGCCCTGCTGAAAAGGGCTTGGTGTTCTGGTAGGTGGCAGCTGGGCCCATGGCAGCAATGTGCCCTCACAGCCGAGAAAGCCAACTGTAGCCTGGGCTGCAGCAACAGCAGCATGGCTAGCAGGCCAAGGGATCCTGCCCCTCTGCTCTGTGCTGGTGAAGCCTCACGTGGAGTACTGTGTCCAGATGTAGAGTCCTCAGTGCAGGAGAGACATGGGCCTGTTGGAGCATGTCCAGAGGAGGGCCACAAAAATTGTGGCAGAAAATTTGTCTTCTGGTTGTTGGTATTAGTTTATTCCATAAAAGCTGAAACCCGGCATTTAAAATCAATGAAGGAATTAGTCCCTGTTTCTTTCCTCTTTCTATCTCAAAATATACAAGGTTGTATAAGGCTTGGATTATAATTCTCCTGAAAATCATTTCTTAAATAACCTGATTTAATAATGAGAAAAACTGCAGTCCCAATTTTCTGAACTAAAAAATTTTGCATGGAAAGTGATCAATATTGAATTTAGTTAAGTAATTCAGGAGCTCTGCAGCACAGGGGTCTGGGAGATGCCTGCCTTTGCTGCTGTTTTACAGGCTCCTGGAAGGAAGCCAAGTCTTCCACTCTTGTTTCTGACATAGAAAAAGGACAGGCGGTTCTTTCTGCACTAAAAATGAAAACACGCTTCATTGAGAGACACCAGCTACATTCTGAGATCATAAAAACAGTGACTATTTTATAAAAAGATGTGGATGGAAAGGGACTGGATGATAGTATAAAAAATTAGATACATTAAGTCACTGAACTTTTATTTCATCTGATGAGACATGAATTCTTCATAAAGCTTGAGGACCTGGACAGGAGGCAAGCATAGCCAGTGAATATCAGTCCTGGCAAGATCAGCACTCCCAGAATAAAGTGGAGGTGGCTCAACATCACATGAAAAACAATATGCTGTTTTGATTTTTTGCTTTGATTTGATTGTTTTGATTTTTTTGTTTGTTTTTCTCCAGCTCCAGAATTCATAAGTGGTGCCAAACTAGCCGTACAGGCCCTATCCCAGGTCATCAAGTTTCTTCACTTTCGAGCTCACACTGATCACAACTCTAGTCCAGTGTCTATGTGAGAAGCAGCATCTAAATAACTACAGAGAGCACAGCTTTCCACCCTTGAAGAAATGTGAAAGCGAATGCTTCGTGGAGTGGTGAGAGTGAAACTGTGAGACATTCACTTAACTTAAGCCAGGGATGACCAATGAGTGTTCATAGATACCAAGGCTCCCAAAGTTTCCTGCTCATCTAGATCACTTTTTACCTATTTTGCTATGCTTATGTATCATTTTTTTGGAAAACACAAGCAGAAGTTTGTTCTGGCTGCAGTATGGATCCCACAAACATACAAGCAGTTCCTTGCCATCTATCTCAGGATTAGCCACTGTGTTTCTGACCCATACTTGTTTGCCTCCTTTTCCTCACTACTGCCCTGCTCTTGTGACTAATTCTGTATGAATAAGCAGCTTTTGAGTACTAATATTTTAGGTGGTGTCTGGATTCTGCATTTGAAAATACAGTGACCAAATCTCTGCAGCCTCTCTTACTGACATTTTCTGGCTTTCTTTTCGTATTTCTAGAAGGGTACATCTGTGTTTTCATTACCTATACCCAGTTAACCATACAACAGTGGACAGTGATTCTCACATCTCTGGCATAACCTCGAGGAGCACGTTCTGATCCTAAATTATATGCTGTACTAATTGGTAATCAATTTCTAAGTGTTATCTTGTTGTTCCTTATTGTCAGATCAAAACCAGGAGAACTGGTGGATAGATAGGGTGTTGCCTTTAATCTTCAATCTTTCAAAAGCCTCAGCTATTGGGAAAGATTAATAACTTTGGCCTGCTCCACTAGTCCAGCTGCGGCTGCAAGACTTTTTGTCTGTGAAGTCTGAAATGTTATGCATGGTCAGGAGATTCTGCATTTCTTCATTGCTCCTGATTTAGGGAACAGAGCAGACTGCTGAATTCTGGCAGAAGATTTTTTTTGTTGAAGTATTTTTAAGAAATCCTTGCAACTTCAGTTATGCTAGCCATTTGAAACTGGATAGTTTCCTTAGTATGATACAGAATCAAGTCAGTGAGTACTGAACTCTTTTTCACACTTTACCAGTGGCAGCCTTAAAAAGGTGAAAAAGCTGATAGCTTCTGGGTGAATCTTCAAAATATTCAAATATGTCAAAGAAATAATGAAAACTTCCTCTCCTAGTTCACGTTTTTCAGATGACCTCTATAAGGCGAAACTCTCTTTGAGTAGTGTCATTTGAATCCATGAATCCACAGACATTTCCAATCAGATCATGCACACTATGCTTATACTTATCTCATAAACTCAGAAATATTGTGAAGTAAATGTCTGGTGAGAATTTCAAAAAAAGAGAACTGACATGGAGAATTTTAGCCCTAAAGACTACCTGTCACTTGCATGAGTGTGCAGCCTTCATCTGCATGCAGATTGCTGGTGTCAGAAGAAAAACTAGGCACTTTGGCTTTAGAGAGAAAGGCCTCAAGTATTTATACTTTTTGTCCTTTTTTGTTTGTTTCTGAGCGAAATTTTGAAAGAAAAACAATTTTAAAGCTTCAAAGATTTCAAGTATCAAAGAACAGACACACAACAGAACAGTTCCATAGTGTCATAGTCTGCTTCAGGAAATCACTGCATCATGCTGATAGCATTTCTTCCAGAATTTATCAACCTCTTATATGGGGCCACTGAAAAAATAGAACTTATCTTAGAAATAATCTCCTAGTACAGAGTTTTTGGAGAAATCTTTTAACTTAAAATCTTCCCAATGACTTCTTTCACTATAATTAAGTCTTTATTCAAGTTCACTTAAAGCAAAGTATAACATTCTCCCTTTACATCTATTTCGACCTCTACTTTAGATGATCTCTTTCCTTATCACAATTTTGCCAGCTATATTACTAGCATCGTGCTTGTTACATCGCCATCTAGTGATTTAAACGAATTGCAAACCTTTGAAGAGTTTCCCTGATGACCGACTGTAAGTCACAGCGCTGAAGACACTGTGCTTCCTTGCCAGTGCTCTTATAACCGACCATGAATGTTTTCTAAGAATCTTTTCTCCCTATGCATTTTTATATGAAATAGATGCAACTGAAGGGAGGAAATGCTCCACTGCCTGAAATACTCTTCCGAGAAAAGTACCTGCATGATCTGGCATGCTGAAACACAGCACCACTAACTGAAAATTGTATGTGTCTCAGCATGTAAGAAGTCTCCTGCATTCTGTTGACTTTTAGCACGACCTTCTGTTATCTATTTGTGTACTCTGTATTCCTGCGTCTTCTTTTCAACATATGGTTAAGAAAGTATGCAAAACAAATAAACGGCATATTTTTGAAACATACTGGTGTTTCTACTGGTCAGTACTAGGTTTATATATAAATCAGTACTTGATTTATTGCTGCTGTTTGCAAGGTGGGAAACAATGGGATGGCCATGTATGCATGGTTGTCATGTTTATAGAGGGAGATTATACACGTTAAAAGAAGGGTGCTTCTCTTCATTTGGACAGCATTTCTTCATTTGGGTAGCATTTATCAAATATTTCATAGTTAAGCAACAGATGTTAGGTCGGTTCAGGATCTCTGGTATCATTTATCCACTGCTATGTGGAATGGGCAAGATGCCACTTCTAATCTGAGAGACCAACAGCCCTTTTGTTCCTTGCAACAGCATCATTTCTCACTGTTCATCCCTCTCAGTGTTCTATATCTGATCATGTGTAAATGGAGCCATTTTTATTTGGCCTTGTCTGCAGAGAGAATTTCCAGCAAACCATGAGCAGTAAATAGAAGAGGCTTCTGCAGAGGTGATGTCTCATGGTTCTGCCAGTTTCCTGTCTAAAAGAGATTAGCAGGATGTGACAGCTCTAAATTATTCCTCAAATATTTCCTTTGCAATGCTAGGCTCTACCAAAAACAAACTACATGTAATATCAGTGGCTGAAATAACTTTCTTAATGAGTATTAAACTAGAGTGCGCCTGTCCTCATGAAGGAAGTTTATAAACAAGAGGGAGACCAATATTTTACACTGATAGTGACAGGGAAAATGGGATTGGACTTAAATTAAAAGAGGGGAGTTTGGGGTTTGGTGTCAGAAGAAACTGTTTACTCTGGCATAGCTGCCCAGAGAAGCTGTGATGTCCCATCCCTGGAGGCCCCCAAAGCCAGTTTAGATGGGGCCCTGGGCAGCTGAGATGTTGGGAGACAGCCCTGCCCATGGCAGTGTTAATGGCTGTGACTTGTATTACTGATGAAGAAAACACTGATTGCAAAAACCTTGTAATGATATGTTTTCATCAAAAGTGTGTGCGTCTGTATACCTGCAAGAATTTTCCAGAAGTGAGTGCAAATATCTGTGTTTTACAAGGCGAGAAGAGTGAGTAACTGGCTGTAGACTACAGCAACTTAAACAATTTCTCCCTGTGAACCAGGAAAAAAAAAAAAGCAAAAAAAAAAGCCAGAAAATGAGAAATTGTCTAATAGCATTATCCCCAGAAAACATACAAAAGGAGCTTCACAGAACATCTGCATATTCAAGTCTGGGGATTCCTTTTCTCCATAATAGTTAATGAGCTGTTACTATGTCCCTTTTGTGAAGTGTAAGAAAAGTTTCAACTGCCATGAGCACTGAAGTGGCTCTGGAAGTGAGGCATACCCTTACATGATGTACTGCAAAATCATACAGTTCGTCCCTGAGAAAGCACCACAGATGATTTGAAACTGAGGAATGTGTCTTCTTTTTGTCTTATTCCTGTGCTAGGTTAATTACTGGTAAGCTGACTGCACTGATGACTTGTATTGCTGTGTGGGAGTCATCAATTTGTCTGTATAACGCATTGAGTAAAGAAAGGTTTTTGTTGGTTGAGCTCAGTTATGGATTTAGAGCTACACTCCTTTTCTTTTTTTTTTTTTTTTCATATTATATTCAGGAATAAGCATTTCCATAGCTATCGCTGTGCATATAATGACTTAATTCATCCCAGGATGACAATACAAAGTTATTCTGACTTTAAACTCACTATCCAGTACAAAAGTAGTCTATGTTTGTGGAATTTTATGCAGAGATTAAGATCACAGTAGAATTTAACTGCAGACCCTTAGGAGATTATAAGATTTTTGCTGTGGGTGTTTGAGGGAAGTCTGTCCAACTGAAAATCATTTTCTGCCTTAGAAATGTGCATCTCCTTCCAGTTTAGACTCAGGACTGAGAAAAACTCTTCTCGATAAGCCGCTATCCCCTCCAGTGGAGGTTGTGGATATTTTGTCTGTAATTGCTGGTTTGCTTTAGCTGTATATTTTAGATGATTTCTTTGCCATTACCAAGTGATGGACCTCATTACCTGCTCTTGGAGAGTGGCAAAGCCAGGCCTCATGGACCTGTTCACAATTTCCTCAAAAAGCTACAGCCCTGTTTTCTCAGTCTTTGCTCTCTTGTGATGGTATTAATGTCCAACAATGCAGAGGGTCTGAGCCTTTTCCTGTTGTGAAATTCTTAAAGGCTTTTTCCTGTTAAAATTCCCTGGCATTGAAAAATCTACTCTTCCATCCTTTGCGAAAGGAACAGACTGTTGTCTGACAGCTCAATTTTGCCATCTCTTTCTCACAATTTTCTCAAGTTTTAGAACTGAGCAACTCTGAGAGCTCACTCTTGCAGTTAAACTTAGATGAGGTTGGACAAAGGGTTTGTAAGAAGTGCAAATAAGCAGCAGTTTGCTCTCAAAGGCAAGAGACAGAATGCACCTCACCTTCTTTGAATCATTACTAAAAGATAAAGCATTTCTATAGCCTTACACTGCTATATGAAACAAGTGTGTATAATCTTCTTTCATTGTCCAGAACCAAACTGTTTCAACAGTTCTTTGTACAACTATACCAACATGAAACTTTTCATATAGCTCAGGATTACTTAAGAAGTACATAGCAATGCCTTCTTTTTCCAAAAAGGAGAAGAAGCGTATTGATCACATGCATTCTTTAGTAGAAAATTGAACATAATTGCTGCATTATCTCTATTTGGGTCTCAGTCTACAGCACTAGGAATCTCTTTAAAAGATTTGACATCCTTTGTCTGGCTGCTAATTTCACCTGTGGATGTAAGCAAAATTAAAAAAGAGAACATCCTTGATGGATAGTTCTGTCCTAAGCAGTTCCACTGAGTAGTATAGCAGCAATCAGACATTTCACTTTTGTATATGTTGGGCCACGAGGCATGAAGGTGATTCTTGGAACCTTGCAATGTAAGCACCCAATACAATAATTTCTAGAGCTGTAGATTCGTTCTGCTCTATTGACTATTCAGTGAAATTAGCTGTTAAAAGTACACTGATAGGGCAGGTCACTTTCTGTCAGAAGAGATTACTCTCTTTAGCCACTTGTAAAACTCTACATGCGAATGAGCCAGGGACATCTCAGGGCTTCTTGCAGCAATCAAATAAAATACAACAGCAATACAATAAGATCAAGTTTTCTCCTGTAGTGAACTGGTTTATCATCTTTCTTTTGGATTTGTATTAATTGAGCATCATTTTAACACGGTAATGTTGAATTTACTGGAAGTTTTCTGTTTGGCTTACCTATTTACTACCATCTGTTGGCAAAGTTTGGAGTGCTTATTACTCAGTATGCAATGTTCTAACAGTGACGTTCTGTGAATAACTGCTTGATTTACCCTTTATTAACAGAAAATAGAGTGCAGAGAATTGTATGGCCTGTTTGATACAGAGACTCATGTATAAAGGCACCTGCCAATCAGAGTTCTATTGGACATGAAGATCTACAAATGTTTCATAGGAGATGACTGAGTTCAGACATGTTTATGTTATATGAAGAATGACAGATATGAAAGGAAGCAGTACTATTCCAAAAGTCATGACAGAAGTCTATGTCGGAACCAGCTCTGCTCCCTCCTCCCCTTGCTCCTTATTATCTCCATTGCATCTTGAATTACTCTGGATGTAAACAAATCCTTCAGCTAAAACACATGTGTTACAGTGAGGGGGGAGGTTCTGGGAAGGAAAATGATTGAGAAAAAAAGCAATTTGGTATCTCAAGATTTATTAAAATACATTAAAGTTTGCGTAGTGAAAGTGTTCTGGATTAAAGAGACTTCTAATACAATACAGCTACAATCTTTTAAAAAAGAAATGAGAGAGAAAAAGGCGTAACTAGTGAATTGTAGGCAATGAAAAGTTGGATTCGATTATTCATTAATTACCAGATCTTTTACAGCATTTCTTTAATCAAGGCATTTTTAGTTTAAGTCTAGCCAATAGTGCCTCCTGTTGTTCACAGTATCTTGACAGTAAACTCTTCACAGTATCCACAGGGCAGTATCTTGATCAAGCAGATCTGAAGAGTAGAGGTGATGTTTCTGACTGGGGTTTGATTTACATGTGTGAAACTCATGGGCCATAAGCAAAACAGCAACAGCACTACTGGAGAGATAAAGCTGGGTTCCTAAAAGGGGATCTGGAGGTGGAAGCGAGCTCTGAGTTGTAGGTTGCAATCATGTTGTCTTTGGAACAACACTTTGTACCAGCCTCGACCAGCACAGCTGTGACAGCACTTCTGCAACACAGTGAAAAGCATTGATTCTCTGTTTGAAACAGAAACCACACAGCACGAAGCAGAGAAAACTTTCCAATGAACTAAGCATTAGCATCTTCTTGTGTCAGTGCATCTGGTAAAAGGTAACATAATTTTCTCTAAATCCTTTGATCAGCTTCGATCCTTTGATTACAGCAACAACATAGAATTTATGGGAGTCATACTCAGAAGCAATCGACTCTCACTTCTAAAAGATCTCAGTAGTGCTACTCTTCCGAGATTTAGTGAATTTTCAGGATGCAACATAGAACACATCTTAAAATTTTGTTCATTATGAGTGACTTGCAAGTATAAGCGACACATAACCAGGAAATCTTCAAAGCATAAGAACTTGATGCTTTGCTGTTCTTAACTTCCTTCACACTATCAGGATGTTTTATTGTCTGGTAAAGTTTATTTTATGTTGACTGAGTAGCTGCACATAAATATGTGTGCTGATTTGCTTACTTCGCAAGCTCATGCTTTCTCTTAGTCTCCACTCTTCTGGAAGAGCTGGTGTGCTAAGGTCTGACTGCAAGTCATGCTGTTGCATGCTTGTACTGTAGATTTCTCTGTCTGCGGAAAATACTTGAGTTTGGAGCTCCTGGAAGTGACCAAGAGCAGAAATCAATGGGACTATAAGCAGTCCCATCAACCCGTATGCACATCATGAGTGACTTTACGACAAGTACATTGAAAGACTGAGCCACAAGGAATAAAAGTCCCTCCAGGCTTCACTTCCATCACTTCAAATGGTGCAGATTCTCAAGGACTAGGAAGGAACTGTACATGCACACTTCAGCCTTCTGCTCATTGTTCACAACAGTCAACTCTTGGTTTCCAAGCCTTTCAGCTTTCTGGCAACAGAAATTGCCAGCAGGAGGCAATGACTTGTGCATGCCTTTTCAGGCTCTCCTCCGCCAATCATGGCTAGATAATTATTTAGCCAGTAGATGGCATCATCAGTATAGGCAGGCTCCGAACCGGCTGGGAATAAATTCTCCAGATTCAGTTCTGCTGTGAATTTGAAACCTCACTGGGTTACCTGGGTTAACTGCAGAAACCACTTGGGCTGTTTCTGTACATTAAGGCAAAATTCCGAGCAGCTCCTCTGTCTGCACGCTACAGAGGGGTTTTCTGATCCAGGTTGGAAATAATGAGAGAATTGCCCAGCTGTGCTGTGTTCAACCTGATCTCTGGTGACACATCTATTTTCCTCCTGGCATTTTTGGGTGGCCAGTACTTCTGAAAGCTTCAGTCTGTAGATTTGACAGAGCTGTAATTAGCTATGTAGTGGACTTGGAGAATAACTAAATGAAGAGAAATAAAATTCGTGAGTCACTCATCACATTTTATGCTTGTCAGAGACTTGTGGTCTAAGCAGCCCTTTCCAGACCAGTATCATCTTCAAACAAGATCTTGTGCCATTGTCTAAGGCTAACTCTGCTTTCCCCAGTCTGCCATGAGGAAAATAAACTCACTGCAGAGTTTAATCTTCTCCTGGAAGCCTCCACATTGCGTGGTGGGCATCAAGACCTTTGTTGTCAGGAGTCAATGTTCAGACGTCATCCAAACTGGCATTAAGTGCAGAGATAATGCTGGTTTGCTTATCTTGAACACTTCCCGTGTTTTCACATGCATTCCAAAAAGCAAATGAAGGCATAAATATCCAAATCTTTCTAATTCTCTTTTTCTTTTTTCTTTTTTAGCTGTCTTCCAGGACACTACTGTAATTATCAAGGGTAGAAGTGGGTGTATGGGGTTGTCTTCTGCAGAAGACTGCCTCAGTGTTTCCTAGAGGAGTAGAGGCACAAGCCATCTATGTCAATTCCTTCATGCATGTGTATCTATGAATGACTTGCACTAGGTCAGACTAACAAGTTAAGCAATCTCAGCAACCATGAGAAGAAAAGACTGGTAATGCTCTCCAGCAGTAGTTTTTTGTCCCATATTAGCAAAATTGCACTAGTGATAAATTTTATCTCTGACTTGCACAATAACAGTGAATGGAAAAAGTGGATACTTCACAGAACTCCAGAAAAAAGTACCAAGCCAAGTTCCTCGTAAAGTGGGCTGTGCTTTGGCAAAAGTTGTAGTGGTTAATGAGTTCATGAGTTAGTGAAATTAATGTATTAGAATTTCTTAAGTGTTTTGAGATTGATTAGAGAACTTTACGATATCGCTAATGACCTGATGCACATACATATACATTTTAGATCCTTTTGTATTTGATTTCTGGTTTGAGTCTTTTGGGTGTACTTCATTTTTCAAGTTCTGTGCTCCATAAAAGACCAGAAACTTTTTTGAAAGGAACCTAAAATTCTTACTTGCTGTAAATCTACCCAAGAAAATTGGAGGGATGCAAATCTCATAACAGGGCAGTGAATTTGTCTTGATGGGTGGTACTGAGATACACATTCTAAGTTTAATAAATGCACCATAAGTGCTCCACCCCAGATAAATGCTTCTAGTGTCCTGACATTTGGCTGTCTTTTCCTGAGGGGGAGCTGTTGGTGCCTTTTCACAGTTTTGAACCACTGTCCTAAAAATAGGTGTTGTTTGGACAAAAACAGAAATAAAAAAAAAAAAAAAAAA
>NW_024884767.1:8959539-9022924 GCF_019232065.1 Centrocercus urophasianus | reverse complement strand
AAAAAAAAAAAAAAAAAAAAAAAAAAACCTGAGGTTTGTTTAAAAAAAATATAAAAACTACACTAAAAAAAAAAATTTTTTTTTTTTTTTTTTTTTTTTTTTTTTTTGAGCAGTTTGAGATAAGTTGAAGTTGGAGATAAGCTAAGGTACAGCCTGGAGTCAGGCTCAAAAAGGAAAGAATAACTTGGTGGGCTGTGTGCAACCTAGATGTGCATCTGCACAGCTCTCAGCAGCATGTGCATTGCACTCAGCTCAGAGAAAACTATTTTTCTAAGTTGTGTGTTTCTGAATGGGTATTTTGCAAGACCAGACAGTCTCTGGCAGAGTTTTTCTTGGAATTTTGATGTTGCCATTTCTTCATATAGGACTTTTAAAAATTATCTATGAGTTTTCTTTTGATTGCGAAGTAAACAAGTAAAGCTAACACCCAGGATGAAATCAGCTGCATTCGGGACCAAAAGCTCATTGGTTTAAGATTCCAGCAAAAGCACTTTATTATAGCTTTTTACTGTATTTTTTTTTCCCCTTCAAACATAGGCTTCGTGCTAACTGGTTTTCACTGTGGTTTTATGTTTCCACAAACCATTCAAAAGTCTAAGAATCTGAGCCAGCTTGTGGATTTCTTCCTTGTTGGTTCTTAACTCACTCACTGGCAATTTACTTTATCCTTTCACTCAGTCTTGCCAGAACATCTCAGAACCCACCAGATCAGCAGATACCTTAAAAATCGCAGAATTGCTCATCGCTGTTCGCTATAAGAAGAGCTTTTGGGCCTCAGCTTTTTTGTATTTCCCACAGTCCCTAACACAGCTAGGAAGTCTAGACACTCGCTTCTTCATGAAAATCGGGCTTTTATCTACTTACTTCAGAACCTGTGGAGAGGATGATGAAGTTCTCAGTATAATTACCAGCATTAGTAATATTGCTTTTCTGTTGCTTCTAAAGTCTCAGGCTGAAGTATTCACTGTCATCTGAACTCCCCTCGGTGTGACTGTCTATCAAAATTAATAGGAATGACCTAATTAAGAAGACTTCTGCAAGGGATATGAAAATCATATTTCATATTCAAAATTGTGCTTCATATTCATTCACACTGTTAAAATAATTCACAGTGCAAATGACATCAGAATTTATTTTGAACCATGGAAATAAATTTCAAATTCTTACTCAAGTGACAATTCTCTTCCAGTTTTTAAGACATAATTTGAATTTGCAGCTTGCAGTTCCTACATTTTCTTCAGTTTCACATGCCATCTCCGTATCATCCTTTGACAGCAGAGAACTGCTACTTTGTATCACTTCTTCAGAACAAGGTTGTATGCCATCGAGCCACAGAATAGCTTTTGAGTTGGAAGGGGTCTTTCATCTGGTCCAACTCCTCTGAAGTGAACAGGGACACCTACAGCCCCATCAGGTGCTCAGAGCCCCATGCAGCCTGACCCTGAGTGTCTCCACTCAAAGAGTGGAGCATCCACCTCCTCTCTGGGCAAACTGTGCCAGTGTCTCACTACTCTTATACTGCAAAAAACTTCTTCCATATATCCAGTCTAAATATCCCCTCTTTTAGTTTGAAACCATTTCCCCTTGTCCTTGTCCTGCTGTCCTATCACAGCAGCCCTTGTTAAAAAGTCTGTCTCCTTCTTTCTTACAACCCCCTTTTTGGGTGCTTATTTTGGGTCTCCCCGGAGCCTTCTCTTCTCCAGGCTTCTCCAGACCCAGCTCTCTCAGCCTGTCCTCCAGGAGAGGTGTTCCATCCCTTGGACAATTTTTGTGGCTCTCCTGTGGATGCACTCCAGCAGCTGCATGTCTCTCCTGCACTGAGGACTCTACATCTGGACGCAGTACTCCACATGAGGCTTCACCAGCACAGGACAGAGGGGCAGGATCACCTCCCTTGCCCTGCTGGCCATGCTGCTGTTGCTGCAGCCCAGGCTACAGTTGGCTTTCTGGGCTGAGGGCACATTGCTGACACATGCCCACCTGCCACCTACCAGTACCTGCAGCTCCTTTCCAGCAGGGCTGTGCTCTACCCTTACATTCCCCAACTTGCACAGTGGGCACTGCTGTGATCCAGGTGCAGGACCTTACACTTGGATTAAGATGCTTTAATTTTGTATCGCTGTAGGCTCAGCAGGTCTGAAGTCACAAGAGATTTTTGTGTGATTGAAAAATCTTGTGTGGGGCATCTGTGGATCACCTGTGCTATGCAAGAAGACCAGAAAGCAGTCAAAGCTGTATGATGTTACCTCTCAGTGGACCTTAACAAAAACTCACTGAAATTAAGAGCTGTCTCTCTGTTGGCTTAGGGCTGAAATTGCTGCAATACTGTGAGTGTTGTCTGTGCCATTACTGCATTATCAGAGGTGGCCCATAAGCAAAACAGCTTGCCCAAAGATGTCCAACAGAAGAGGGCTAATCAGAGAAACAGCACTGATTGTTTTCAGTCCTTTAATTTTAAACATATGCGAAATGACAAATAGTCTTTACAGACAGGAAAACACTAAACACCAGGGAAAATATATCACTGAGAAATGTTGAACCTGGTATTACCAGAAGTGCCTTTAATCTCACTGAACTGTTAATATGCAGCATTTGATGACTAGTTTGGTGCTGTCATGTTTTCTCTTTCTCAAGATTCTATGCATTTTTTAAGAAACAATTCAGTACTGCATTCTTGTTGCCTTTAACAGTAAGTTTATAAACAATTTAGTGGCAGGTATTTTTTGGCGAATGAACTTGCTAATAGTTTGGCTATGAATTTGATTTTGCATAAAGCACTTTCCCCTTTCTTTTGCTCTCATTGATGAAAGTATGCCTATTTAAAAAAAATAATTTAAAAGTCTTGAATAAGTGAGTAAGATGGCAAATAATTTTGTTATTCTACAGCTTGGCAGAGTAAACATACATTTGTCACCAATAAAATGAGCTATACAATATAAAAAATATACAATGATTGTCTTGCCTACACCAAGAATTTGACTGGTGTAACTTAAAATGTTTCGTAATGAAGAAATGAAACTATTACACAGAACTGAACTGAAGAAGGAACCAGCAGCAAGAGATACTAGGGGGTAATATTGGTTTCCCACTGGAAAAGAAATCATAGGTGAAAGCTGTGGCCACTTGCCATACCTTGTTTGCTTATGCTTATTTATGGTGTATGCACTGCTCCCAGAAGCAGTCGCAGAAAGCTCCTTACCTTCATAATCTCACCCAATACATCTGTGTCCTTTTTCAAGAAAGCTGCTTTTCCCTGAGAGTTTGCTCTGCCAGAAAGATCTGATGTGGTCATGCAATTCTCTGCTGCTTGTTGCAGCTCTCTTGCCCCACAAAAACTTCACGTCCCACTGACTAGCTGCTGAATGGCTAAGGAAAAGGAATCACAGAAATGTGTACATCACTCTATCACCTACTGACTTCTGTTTTAAAAATTCAGAAAAAGAGTGATATATTTGATGACAGCCGCACAGACTGTAAACTGGCAAGCCAGCCAGGAGTTAATCAGAGTAGAAGATGTCTGGTTATAACTGTAATATGCAGAATGAATGAATTGGATAAATCCCAAAAGCATAACGTTAAAAAAGAAGGCTGAAATGAGGCTGAAAATAAGTTGCTTAACATTTGAAATATGTGATAACAGTGCATAACACTTTTCATAAACGGCCCGCTTCATTACTTGGTAGGAAATTCCAGAATGATGAAACCGGAATAAATTCTAATGCTAAGAGATGCTTTTATCTAAAATAATAAGTACTTGAACTGAAAATATGTTCTACATAACTGGATTTTGTGCTATTTTGCTGCTCTACTGGCATGCGGATTATTGTTTTCTGGGTGTTATCTTATACTTTTCACACATAAATCATCAGAAATGATTTGAATATTCTCAGTAGACCACGTGTGCTCTACACTTACCATTTTGTGCTTTGAGAGCAGCACAGTGATGATCTATGGCAGGCTAAGTAGCTTCAGGCAATGAATCAACGAGATGCATTTTCAGGTGCAGTTTTCCAACCTGAAAAGAATAATTAGACTGATGCTTCAAAACTTGAATTCTGCAGAACACTGCAAGATGTGGCCATAGGATACAAGAATGAAAAAAAAAGTGTCACGTAATCCATTTCACAATTGTAACTCCAGTGTTGTTTCCTTATTATAATGTTTATGCATCAATGGTGTGTTTGCAAAAGGAGAAAATAAACATTCAGAATGTTCATGACTCCATTGTACCAGGTCAAATATAACTCTGAAGAGATGCTTTTGCTATTCTAATGGCTGGAAATGGAAACTAGCAGTCTTCATGCACTCACTTGCAGATGTTTGGACTAACTGGGTACTGTGCCCTGCAGAGTGTAGGCACATGTGTAGTCACAGTGTAGGCATGGACCAGGACAGAACTGACTGAAGATATCCTGTACATGAGAAGCAGCTAATTTTACTGAACTCCAAAATGTTTTCAGAATGAGAACATCAATTTACTATTGTTAATGCAGATCACATAAATCTCACCCAAAGTAAGGAAAATTTCTGTCAGTGATAGCAGAAGTTGAAGAATCATAGAATCATAGAATCATAGAATCACAGAAGACAATTAGGCTATGCAAAACCAAGCAAACATGCAAACAGACAAACAAACCCAATCTGCCTAGTCTCCTGTTTTTAACTTGATGTCAAAGTTACAAACCTTTTGTTTCAAAAAGTTCTGTTATCTTCTAATTTGAAGATGACAGTAAAACCACAGCTTAAAATGCAGGCTCATGTGATAGCTTATTTCTCTTGATTTCTTTTTGAACTTTCCCTAAACTACTGCTTTGCTATCCCTGGAGAAAATATGAATTATGATGACATCTCTTGGCAAGTGCTGTCTTCAGAATCATGTACTTATCAAAATATGTGATGAAGTCAAAATGGCTTCAAGGGAGGAAGATATCTCTCCTTTGTCATCATGACAAGTAATATATCCCTGTGAAAGAGTCTAAGAGATTAGTTTATCACAAGAATCAAAAAACTTACTTTGATAATCAAACTTCTTCACAGCATACTAGCTGTTTCCTCCCTTATCCCTTTCTTCCTCACTCTATAGTTCTCCCCAAATGGTTTCATTGATCCTGTTGAAGTGAGATTTCCATCCATAATTCAGCCTTATAGCAATGCAGGCACTGAACACATTTTAAAAGGGTCTATGATTTGTATCAGGTGAGATGCCTTTGCCATATACAATATGTCGTATGTGCTGAGTATTGATCTATGAATTGATCATGTCTAGGGAAGAAAATTGAATCAATTTCCTCTGGAAGTCATTCCCAGCATTGCTTTTCTGGGGTTCAAAAGGTCTGTTGCAGGAATGGTGAGAAATCTGCTGTGAACTTGTTGACAGTATAATATCACAGTGCAGGTCTTGTGGTGTTCACCTGCTTGAGATTCATGAAGGCTGTCGGTAAAAGATTGTTTGAGCTGCTGGTTGCAATGTTCAAGACCATTTATGTACCTTAGAATACTTCACTTTTGAGTGAAAAAGAAAAAAAAAGGGAAATGTATGAAAATTTTCACTCTAAGGGAGACAACTGACTCCAGCTTTCACTTTAGAGCAGACCTATCCCTAACTGTTCATTAGTGCAGCCTTTTCTTTTTTGAATCAGTGCTGAGCTGCAAGGCTGCACCATCCTCTGCAAATTCCAATAGGTTTTCCACTGTCTGACCTGAATCCTGCCCTGAGTCCATGGCCTGAGTCCACCTTCCTACACCACCTGCAACTGTTGAATACAGCTTTTTGTCATTCCCCTCAAATAAACTACTACTAGATCACCTCTAGCATCTTCTTTGCATTGCCAAACAAGCCCCGCACCTTTACCTTCTTCTCTGAGTTATATTCTAGGCCCTTGACCATGTTGATATCCTTAAACTCTTCTGAGCAGAAGTTTCTGAGACAGAACTAGAAGACTAGACAGTTTTGAGAAATGAGAATTTAATCCATCTCTTTATTCAATCATTAGCTGCTCTGTGTATGTTGATTAGTTTTGTTTTCCCATATGGTAGGAAGGAAAGAAAAAAGAGGTGCTACATCTGAAATGCTGATTTGGAAAGACTGCACAGGGAGAAAAGATGATCACATGAAGAGTGGTGGAGAACAGGTGTCCTCCTTCCATGGTATGCTAACAGCTAATATAGATAGAAAGATTGGTGCTGCTTGAAACTCCTCATTGTTTCCTGCTCGGTTTGTACCTCAGTTCAGAGATGCTGATGGAATTTTAAGGGACTGTTGACAGCAGTTGTGGAGTATGAGGGTGCTCTGTTTCAGCACTGAGTGTGGTACACCACGATGATGTGCTTTGGTCCAGATTTCACCTCCTCACACACTGACACAGTTTTGGAAAGGTAATGACAGGATTGGAAAGGTAATGAAGTTAAAAAATGAAGTTTAAGAAGTTGTGGCTTTTCCCAGTCTTGCAAATTAAAAAGGTGATAACAGCAAATGCTAGCATCTTTTTCAAGTCCATAAGATCACTGTCACTCTCATTTGCATACAAAAGCAGGAATGAAAGAGGTGCTGGAAGATCACTATCCCTCTGGTCATCTGGACAAACAAGATGTGTACCTCTGCTGATTAAGTAGAAACAGCCTGATGCCTCTGCTGAACTCACAGATAGTTTAAACTCCAGAGTTACTGTATTGTAAAATAAAGTTCATATCAGCAAGCAACCAGGAGAGATGCAAGAATGAGCCTGCAGGCATATGGCTTGATAATATTGAGGTTAACTTCAGAAATTCTATCCCCAGTATTCCCACTTTGCCACACAGTCATCTTGGTTAAGTTTCCTTATATTAATTCAGGGGCATGTTTGTTGAATATATGATCAAGCCAAGCTCAGCAGGATTACACCAGCAGAAAGATTTGCCTGGAAAAGGAGGTAAATGACAAAAGCATATTCATGCAACCACATGGATTACTGCCTGCAAAATTAAGGTCCTCCAGTGACATCTGTAAAAATGCACTAGGTTATCATTAACTATACTACAGTGAGCAGTGTAATTCAGAAGAAAGCTAAGCACTAAATGCCAATGTGTTGTAGTTTACAGCATCTTCTTGTTTGTTCCCATCTCAAGCATCACTTATGTGGCCATTTCTGTGCTCAGTTTTTCTCTTTTCTAACTCTTTGGCAGCCAAGCAACAAAGCTGCTATAAGCCTGAATTATGTGCCTAGGTAATAGGTCTTCTCACCCTGCTTAGTTGGTAAGTGTCAAGTGCTGCAGTAGAAAGGATTTAGCAGCAACCTATTCAAGATTATGTGTCTTGTCACATTTTGAATATGACATGTATCTGAGCTACCAGCATTTTTCATTGCAGGTAATAGGTGAGAGTGCAAGCGTTTGTATGCAGGGGAGGAAGGCTGTAAATCAGACAGTTTTCCACAGATAAAGAAAAATTCCTTTCTACAGCACTTTGCACTGACACTTCCTCAATTTGTTATAAAGGCTTGTATCGTTCTAGTATGAGAAGTCTGCTTGGATGAACAACTTGCTGGCAGTGTAACAAGGAGCCCAAGTCCAAACCTTTGTTATCTGGTAAGGCAGAGAGCTAGTGGCTCCATTGACATGCATCATTTAAAGCTACCCTGGCAACTCCAGCTATTCAGACAAGCCTGAGACATTCCTCTTGCAAAGTCATGGGTGAGTTAGTAACAGTCTCAGGGTTCTGTGAGCTTCAGCTCTTGGCTGGCTGTGTTCAATGCTCAGTCATGTAGGAAGCCTTGCGTCACTACGAAAATGCTATAAAACAGTGTTTTCTTTACAAGAAATAAGCGAGGGCACGGCAAGGATGTCAGATGTTCAAGGCAGAACCTTGGGATGCAGTGTCTGTGCACTTTGATGGGAGGAGTTTGTGGCAAGAGGACCAGCAGTGGGCATGAGAAGGAAATAGACTGGTGAGAAAAAGGCAGATCCAGCTGAGGTCTGAAACATAGTCTGGATGAGGATCAGCTTCAAAACAACTGAAAAACATATGTCTTAATGATGCAAAATAAAAATCTTTAGAAGAAAAGTACAGAGACTGCAAGAAGCAGGTGGCTTATATGAGGCATGGATGGAAAAGACAATGGAAATGTAATGAAGGAAAACACATGCAGCTGTTAACATACTCAAGCCTGTGATGCCTGTGATGCAACCTGACATAAAAGCCTGTCAGAGACACTAGACCAAGCTTCTCCTAGGCAGGATAGCCTTGGGGTGCAGAGTACATGCAAGGGTGGGAGGAGGCTGAAGGCAGGGCTTGATGCAGCCTGCTGAGTCCCAGCTGCAGGAAATTTACTACTGACATATCCTGTTGAAAAAAAAAAAATGAATTTTTAGAGGCTAAGAGGTGGCCTGTGGCACTGCATGGTACCCCAAACTGTATTCATCCTACTTGAGAACGAATATTTCCATTAACAGATGAGTAAAGTTGTGTACAGAAACGAAGTGAAGCCTTGAAAAAATAATAATCGAGTAAACCTTATCCAACAGTTACAGCTGTGAAATACAAAGAGATCACACAGTTCTGCTTTGGAGGTTTACATGTTTAGAGATTTACTGTCTTTTATGTTCAGAAATAGCCAAAACCATGTACAAAACTTCTGTAAAGAGCATGCAAAGCAAGTTTTTCAGGCATGGCTAGCAAAAGTAGCACCTCAGATGCTAGTTATCTCCTTGACACTTTGACAGAAGCTCTCAGAACTCACCCCAACCACATCAAAAAACAGCTGTGAGAAACCCAAAACCATTCTGCTAAGGAATGGGCCTAGCATTATCACTGCAGCCTGTGCCTGCCTACATGTAGCTTGCAGCTCAGCGTGGGCTGCTTGGTCTTCTTTGTGAGGGAGGCATCTTACAGAGAGCTCTCATCACTCTGTCCTATTTCACAGTACAAAAACAACCCCAGGTTGCTTGTAGAACACTATTTTGAGCCATAGAAAAGCAATTTCCATCAAAGCAAATGGCCTGAAAATGTTCCTGTAGTATGTGGAGGAGTTGGCCTTGGTATTATTGCCATTTTGTCTGTGTGCCAGGTTAAGCACTATTTTCCAGATTTATTCTTCATTTGAAATCAGCCTGGCAGGGGGAAAGGACAGAAAGAGGGAAGCTTTGCTTCCGCGATGCTCAATTCTGCCACATAGAGCTGCGCCACACAGAGCCCTTGCTGTTGCTGGCCTGCTGTGCTGCCCCTTCCCAAGGTCTTTCATGTTGCTTTTTTCCTCATAGAGGACCCACTTCTTCACCTCCCCAGTATTTTCCAGATGCTCAGCTCCCCATGCTCATTACTTTCTTTTCCATCTGATGGACTGGCTTTTCCAGGCAGTACTGAAGCTGACCAGGCTGGTATGCATTACCCTCACTCACACCATCAGATGGATTAGGTGAGGATGGTGAAAATGTAAGTCACTAACTGAAGTTCTTTCTTATGAAAGGACTTTTGGGCTCTGAACTGTTTTGGACCTGTCCTTCATCACTGGCAATTTTCTGCTTCAAGGAGATATCTGTTTTCAGATCTTTCCATGTGCTAAAAATTGTAAGAAATACATTTCCTGGGAAGAAATGTTTTACAGAAACAATTAAGCCTGCTATTCTTCTAGAATTTCTGGATTAAAAAGCCTGTCATTGCAGATAGCTAGCGTAATTGCCAGCTTATTGCACTGACATGACCCAGAGCAAATCCAGTGATGGCACCAAGCACTCAAAACCTTTTCAGCAAGAGAAGACCTTCTGATTTCATTTCCTTTAACACCCCATAATAAATTCCCCCTGTTAATTAATGTTTTGGACAGCTGAATGGCAGTAAAGCATTTTGTGTTGAACCACAGCCCAGATAAGTATGGACTGCATCTGAATTGTCAAGTTACGGCTATTTAACAAAGGAAAAAGGCTGAAATGCTTACATTTCTGTAGTACTGAGTAACAATGCATGTGGAATCTTTGCTATTAGATAGACTGACATTCATACTTTCCAAAGCAGTCAGTAATTAGGACTTAGTGATATTTCCAGTGTGTCAAATAATGATGGCTGCCATCCAAATGTGTCACTTCTGGACACTGACAGATTCATATGCTAGCAGCACAAATACTGTATTTTAGGTTGCAAGTGTGTATTCTCATGGCTCTGTCTTCTCCTATACCCAGGAGTGGATTATAACAACAAAATGTTCAAAATCATTTTAAATAATTAAAGTAGGGGAATTTGCTCCCTTGTGTGTAGTAGTTGGAAAATATAGGCTTGCTATCTGAAGTGCTTTATGGTCAGTCTGTAGGGTGTCTCAGACACTGTTCCCCTCCATCAGCCATTTTACACCAATCTGCAGCTGGGGTGGTGCTGTTCCAAAATGCCATTTTTCCTCACTTTGAGATGACCTGGTGGCTGCTGCTGCTCTCAGCTCTGCAAGTGAGCAGCACATTTTACTTTTACACTACACTTTTACATGGAGTGGAGTGCTGTAAGACAGCAGAAATGGCCAGAGACAGGTAATCTCTCTGTCCCTTGGGGTCCTTCTGTCACAGCTGAATGTCTTGAGAATAAAAAGCCTTATTTCAGCCATAAGCTATGCCGAAGTCAGTAGGTGACGCTAATGACTCCTGCATACAGCAAGTTAATTAATTTCAGACCTGTTTCTGGACTGCCGGTGTTCATATTTGGAAATTCAAAGGGAGAGGATTAGGTCCAGGCAAACTTCCTTATCAGGCACTGTATGTTGAAGCTCTGCAATTCTTCCTTTCAGGAGAATCAAACCTATTTATTTATTTATTTGAAGAAAAAAACAGTTTTCTTGAGTGTAAGAGGTGGAAAATTTCTAACAAAGTGGTTGTCTAGAGAGTGCAAAGTAGAAGGGAGATGTTCAGTGTAGCAAAAAATTCCCTTGCTCCTCTCAGAATGGCTCAAGATTGCTGAGAATAGTATGGTATACTGAGCACATGACACCAAGAAAATGTCAATGAGCAGAGTTAACTGTGTGTTACAAATGAAGCAGTAATTAAGGGCACATATTCTGGACTCTGTGGCCTTTCTAATTTCCAGGATTTTCATTCTCTGCAGTTGCAGTTATCAGCCTTTAACATAATGGGTTAAAGCAATCAGAGCCAAACCTAACCAGTAAAGAAATGCAAAATAAGAAAGTTGTGAACGGGGCTGACATCTACAAAGGTAGCTCTATCTACATGCTGATTCTTAGCTAGAAATAGAGCTATTATCAGCGTTTCTTCTTATGACATGACTTTGACTGCAGTTTGGAGTTTACACCCTGAACAAAAGGGATTGTGGGTAGGGAAAATGGATGCACAAAGCAGGGAAGTAGATTACTCAGATTTAGCACAGAATGTGAGAATTGGCACTTCAGCAACAGATGGGCCACCATGTGTTAGCACTTTTACCCATCTCACAGGCTAATAGTGCTGAGATTAAGTAGTTGCAACAGTACTTGGAATCTTTAATATGGCCACTCTTAATGACTGATGAGGCTTAAAGAAGCAAGCAGTTCCTTACTACTCCAGATATTTATCAGGGAAATGCATCCATTGATTGCCTCACACATGCTATCATGCAGCCCTGAGCTGGGATTAAGCAGGTGAGACTGACTCTAAAGTCCAATGCAAAGATTAGAAGAGATCTCCATTTACTGGGGTCAGTAGTTTTCTTGTCTCACCTCAGTTTCTATTTCTGCCTTTTGTAATGTGGTCTTGAGAAGGATATTTTGATTATGCTCCCCCAATAGAAGAATGCAGCAGAACATTACTGGAACTTTCAAAACTACATCTTTGTAGTGGCAATGTTAATCTTGCTGCTGTCTGTATTACTCAGGATGGTGGAAGTGCAATCCTGCCATGATATATGCCAGCCAAATTAGTAGCTCATCAAGAACCCAAATGTGCTTTTTCCCTGCCTCAGATGAGGGAATTTTGTGATAGATTGTCTCTGTAATGAACCGTGAGGGAACATAATTCAAGACTTTAGAAATCCATGACACAAACATGGTGGAGTTCTTTGCCTTTTCAGTTTCAGTCCTTTGAATATTTCAGTGCATTCTGTTCCAAAAGAAAAGGTGACATCACTGTTACCAGTTTAACAGAAATGAGCTAATATTGGAAAACTCTACATGCTTACCTGCAGGTATGGACCTGATTTCATGCATACCAGATGGAAATTTACTAACCACAGGAGTTCTTCTGAAGATGGCACTCCAGAATGCTTCACACTTTTTTCCACAAATTGCCAAGAATAAGCCCCCCCCCAAGGGCTTCAGCGTCTTTGTGTGTTAAGTGGCTATCATCACACTAGTTTTAAAAGTGTTCTCTTTGGATTTCTTCTGTCTCTCATGTGGCCCAGGAAAGAAACATTCCCTTACCCCTTCCCTCCCTTCCCCCTTCCCTGTCTCCTCACTCCCTCCTTTTCTCCCTTCCTTCCTTCTTCATTAATAATAAAATATAATAATAATAATAATAAAATAGTATGCTGCAGCAATCTGGAGAATTGCTGTGGTTTGAATTAAGTGTATGCTTAGAGAGCAGATGGTTTGCCTCAGTTCCTCTCTGCTTTTTGTAGGCTCTGAGCCATATAGAGTTCTCAAGCAGTTTCAGCAGGGAACTACAGTAAGCAGCATCAATGGAGTATGGAAGTGCTTGAAAGCTGGGATGTAATTCCTTTTGTGGACTCGGCTAAGGTTGTTCCTGCAGCTAACAAGCCTCAAGTGGACAGTTACCACCCTCTTACCCTTTCGGACAGGAAAAGGAGGATATGAATTTTCGAATGTGTTAGTGCAATATTAAAAGACGCTCTGGGAGTGCCATAGAAGAAGCTGTTGGGAAAACTTGTCACACAGGCAGTGTGAGGGCTCATCCCAAGTGGAAGCACGGAACATTCTCATTAAAGCAATCAGCTGAAGACCATGCATACTGTGAGGCAGCATGTTTTTTTCGGCAGACATTTGGAAATGCCTCTGCTCTAAATTCCCTTTTTTTTTTTTTTTTCTCTGACAAAGGTATTTAATGAACAATCCAAACTCACCTAGAAATTATGTATTTTGGATTTGTTGATAAATTTTACTTAAAGATGTGTCTATGTGTGCTTGAAAGTGGACTGGAACAATCTGCTTTGCTCTTCTCCAGTTGGCATTCAGAGTTTGCAATGCAAACTGAAATCAGTTTAGACAATCATGATTCCTTTTTTTTTCTTTTGCATGCATCATTCATTCCAGATTATCAGTTTTTTGTTCTTGACGGTACAAGGACATGCCTGAGCTTTTGGGATCACCTGTTAACATCTTCTATAAATGTTATTTTATTAGTTCAAGTCTTCAGTCAATAAGTGTAGAGTGAAACATGAAATTGCACAAATAACTTGCTGTACACAAAATTTGCACAGGAATGCCTGTCACTAGAGTAAGGATTAATTTTACTGTGTGTTTCAGGCCAAGAACCATCAGTATTCCCTCCTAAAAATCCCCAGTTCATCATTATGTGTTTATCATAAACATATGCACAGCACTTAACAAGCTCACCTTTGAAATGTCAAACTTCCCACAGCAGCTCAGCATTCCTATTACTTTCTGCAAGAGCAAGTGCAATTTTTGAGAGATTTTCAAGCTTGGGAAGTGAAGGTGACTTTGGCAAGGTGTTTAAGAAGACCCTTACTCCCTTACTTTCAACCTTTTTTTTTTTTTTTTTTTTTAGAACTTTAAAGCTCACAGTTATCTAACACAGGAAGGAATATGTTCTTCCTCATAAAAGCCTGTAGCCAATCCCAAATCTAAGGAGCACCTTGGGGAAGACTGGATAGAGTGAAAAAGAAAATGGCAACACTGAAGGGAGGAAACCTGGAAGTGTCTTTCTCTATCTTTCATAGAATCATAGAATCATAGAATCACAAGGTTGGAAACGACCTATGAGATCATCCAGTCCAACAGTCTCCCCATCACCATTGCCACCACAAGCACTAAACCACATCACGCAGCACGTCATCCAGGCGCCTCTTGAACACTGCCAGGACGGCGACTCCACCACCTCCCTGGGCAGCCATTCCAGTGCCTGACCACTCTCTGAGAGAAAAAGCTCTTCCTTATGTCTAATCTAAACCTCCTCTGATACAACTTGCAGCCATTGCCCCTTGTTCTGCTCGTTGTCTGGGAGAAGAGGCCAAATCCCTCTTCACCACAACCTCCCTTCAGGAGGTTGTAGAGTGCAATGAGGTCTCCCCTGAGCCTCCTCTTCTCCAGTCTTTGCTGCAGCCAGGCATCAGAAGCCTTCTCTTTCAGCAGAACAGATCTCACCAAGCAAAGTACATTCATCAGGAAATGAAGAAATATCAAGAGGTAAGATTATCTTTCATATTGGCCCAATTCTATTGGATATCGTCATTAACAATCTGGATGATAGAGTGGAGTGAATTCTCAGTAAATTCTTGAACAACAAGAAACCAAGGGGAGTGGCTGATTCTCCAGAAGGCTGTGCTACTACCTAGAGGTACCTCTACAGGCTGGAGAGTAGGGCTGGTAGAAATCTCATGAAATTCAACAAAGAGAAGTACAAAATCTCACACCTGCAGAGGAATAACCAAATCACATGTTGGAGACCATCCAGCTGAAAAGCTGTTCTGCAAAACCAGGCATGGGGATCCTGGTGAAAAAAGAAGTTGAAAGTTGACAATATTCTTGGCTGCCTTAGGCAAAGTGTTGCCAACAGGTCAAGAAAGGTCATTCTTCAGCTCTATTCAGCACTGATGAGTCTGCACTCAGAGTACTGTGCCCATTTCTGGGCCTTCCAGTACAACAAAGACATGGAAATGTCTTTCCATGACATATCTTTCTTCTAGGTCTACCAAGATTATGAAAGGACTAGAGAACCTTTCCTGTGAGAAAAGGCTGAGAGAGCTGGTACTGTTCAGCCTGGAGAAGAGGAGACTCAGGGAGATCTCATCAATGTCTATAAACACCTGAAGGGGAGGATACAAGAAGGAGCCAGGCTCTTTCCATTAGTGCACATTGCCAGGACAAGAGGAAATGGGCAGGATGTTCCCACTAAATATCAGAAAGAATTTTCTCTGTTGTGCAGGTGACAGGGTAGTGGCATGGGTTGCCCAGAAATTTTGTGGCTTCTTCTTCTTGGACATAATAAAAAAATGCTTGGATGCAATCCTTTCAAACTGTTCTACATGTCTCTGCTTGCATAGTTGTTGGACCAGATGACACTCAGAGGTCTTTCCAACTTTAACTGTTCTGTGATTCTGATTCTGTGAGGTGGGAGAGGCCTTCAAGAACTGTTACCTCTAGATAAGCAGAGAGCAGACTGTACCACTAAAACTGGCATGTCCATGCTCAGTACTCAGAATGTCCTGGAGGAGCTTATGTCATTCTCAAAGAATAGAGAGTAGGTTGGATACCTGGCAAAAACAAGGATGTGCCTTGATTTCACTGTCCATTCTCCAGGCTAGTACTGTTAAGCTCATGAATTTCCTGTATAGTTAGTCATCAGTATCTTGCAAACCTTCAAAAGAAGAGGAGAAGTTGCACTGTGACTGATAAGAGCATTTCAGCAAATTGGTGCCTGTGTGCTTTACATTCATGTCCTCAGAAGCACTGTTGACCTGGTACCATAGTCTGAGGGCTAAGAATTATATGCCCCTGAAGCCAGTGTCCACTTTTTCACCCCAGTTACACCGCAATTATTCTGTCTTATGAATTTGTTTAACTGGAGGAATACCTTTTAAGGGGTAGAGGAATCAATGAGAGAAATGGAAAGGTGCACACTGCCCTGCATTCAAGATCCAAATTGACTGTTGATCTCAACTCTAGTTTTCTATTACTGGAAACTTCAGGAATGATCCCTCTAAGGCCAATGTTGCTCCAGATTCAGGATGGTCAGCACACAAGAATGTCATCTGCCCAGTCATTTTCAAAAGCTAAAGAATTTGTATCCTCTTATCTCTGCAACATATCTGGCCCTCTGACTTAGCAAATGGAATATGTATAATTTATATATTTGTTTTACTTTTTGCAGTATATGATTTTATCATCACTTTCTTTCAAAGTTAGCTCAGCTATAAGTCTCATGAGAAACAAAATGGATGCTTCTCTGTTTGGCCTCTTAGGGGCTGACCCTATCTATCCTGTGCCTCTCTCTCTATCTCATTAATGCAAACTTCAGGAAGCAAAATACAGTCTCATCTACAAGATCTATGTCAGATAGGGTGTTTGTTGTGTTAGGCACTGTACAAAGTGAGAAACCACTTCTTGTTTGAGGAATGTAAAGTTGTAAGGAAGTCATGATTGCTCATCAGGGCTCAAACTGAACATCATTTACAGAGATGGGACAGAGATATTTTGACCTGTCTGCCCTCCTTGCCTACTGTCCAGCAGTGTTCAGCTCAGCTGTTAGAAGGGGCATGCAGGATGGCTGAAAGTACTCAAGGGCCTTAGGTGAAAAGAAGGAGCAGATGGATTTCTTCAGGAGACTTATGTGAGAAAATTGGAGGCCTCTTTTCATTCCATGTCCCGTAGTCTCCATGGGAAAAATGGAAAAATATTGCCACCTGATAATCAGTGGGATTAATCTGTAAAAAGGTTGGTTACAGGTATAGTCAGATGAGTTCTTACCTGTTTTCTAATGGTTCTAAGGTAAAAAGTTTACTGTCTGAAAATTCATCACAGCAGAGTGGTCAAGAGCTAAGTTCAGAGCCATTAAAAGGTGACCTTCCCCTTCCACTTTGTCAAGTTTTATTGCTTACATGAGGAACAAACCTTCTTCTTGGTTCCAAAGCAGGAATCCCCATGGTATTTTTCACTGGGTTACATAGTACATAGTCTCACATTTATAAAAGTCATTGAATCTGACTACCTCTGCAACTGTGTGTGCTCACTTAAGAGCTAGATACAGTGTAAGAAAGCAAATTCAAACATTAATGCAGTAATGGGCTCCAGGGGGAATAAAGACAGTGTGTATTCCAACCTAACTCAAGCATGGTTATGTTGCAATTATTATTATTATTAAAAAAAAAAAAAAAAAAAAAAAAAAAGTCATCCTGTTTCAATGCTTTTACTTTTCAAAGATTTTCAAAGAACTCATCACCTCCACAGTTTCACTGAGAAAGAATTGCTAGCTCAATAGTCAAAATTAGTCAAACTGTTTCTGTTTTCCCCTATTTGAGGTTCTTCTTCAGCCCCTCAACCTCATTTTCTCTTCAAAAATACAAAAGGTGGGGAAGGTAATGGCTTGTAAGTCAAACTTGGATCCCTCTGAATTCTTACATTTACTTTTTCTCATCTCTTTTTCCATAGCACTGGGTAAGTTATTAGTTTTCCTCACTTAAAATGTAATAATGGCCACCAATGTGTTTGTTGCTCACATCAGAGTTCTCTGAATTTGCTGCTCAATGTTTAATATCAGCACACATGTGGAAAATAAAGGTCATATTTCATTCTTACTTAATATGATACAGTGATGATTGGCTTTACAGATTTTTTGCTGGTATGATAGAGTTTGTTTGTTTGTTTGTTTTTAGTAAAGTAAATATTGGTAGACCCAATAGTAAATTTTTGAATGTGCAGATATATACAGAGCAAGACATATCCTTGGCAAAGCAGGACAGCACGTTTTCTTTGTAGACAAAAGAAAAAGCATTCAACATTGAGCTAGTATCAGCTTAGTGGGTATAAATACGTTGTCACAACAATCTAGCAGGAGATGTCCTGACATCTTTCTTCTTCAGCTTAGCACTTACTTTAATCTGCTCAATTTTCTCACTGCAAGAAACTATGTAGTTTCTGTCATCCTACATTCTGTGCATTTCTGAACAGCAAATTTCAAAGAATACACAAGTTAGTTAGGAACAGAGGAAAAAAAGAAAAGTAAACTCTTGCAATGATTCTAGTAATGATGAATGCAAATTAGGTAGATACACACATAGATCTGTCATTCAGGACATTCAAGCAATCATATTTCTAAAAGATCCCATGTAAACCTCCAATATAGCAGCACCAGATATGTGCACCAGGGTTTGCACCAGCTCTGTTCAGTTTGAAGTCTGAGATCATTTGTTCCACACATGGTTATCCTGATGACTTGCTGATCCATACAAAAAAGATTCGTGCAGCAACTGGCAGTGTTTTACAGAAATCCAAAGAGAATTTCTATCTTGGCACCAAATGTAGCCAGATTTCTCCCTGGATTTTGGTTCACAGCAGTCAGAAAGACATGGTTAGCAGCACCATACACAAAGTTTATAAAGCACTGAATGGTCTTTGCTTGGTTTAAACACTGTCTTTTGTACATGTTCCACAGTTTCATCAATCACTAATATGGTGAATGCACAATGGGCCATTTTCCTCAAAACTGTTTCTTCTGAAAAAAAAGTTGCAAAGCGTATCCACAGATTTGTAAAGGTTCGGCAAAGTTTACAGAATAGAGTAATTGCACTGAAATGCCAACAACTTCATAAATTCTTACCCATGATAAAAATGAAGCATCTTGGTTATAAAGAGGATGACATGATTACCAGATAGCCCATGTTTTTGCTCTTCTGTTTAGGCAATTTGAATGTACAGCAGGCATTCACTCCAGTATAAATGATCAGACTTTTATCTTTTGGCAAGCAGAATGCATATGTGTTGAAAGCAGCTTGTTATTCCACTTTTTTTTTTTTTTTTTTTTTTTTGTTACAAGTCCTTAAAATATTAGGGAAACATATTTATAAGCTTTGGCTCTCAGTGAAGCAGAGTTCTACTAAAGTAAATTGGAGAGTGCATTTCTTGAACTGAAGGGCTCAATTTTCAGAGGTACCCAAACCCAGCATGATCTAGATGTCAAGAGACTGTGTGAGAGCATGCAAAATCTGGATTTTTTGGGGATGTGAGGTGAAATACACAGTAAATTCCTCCAGTTTTGAAGGAGTACAGACAGGAGTTTGGAATACCAGCCAATGCAAACTCATCCTTTAACTCCTTCGTGTTTTTTTTAAGAATCCTTTTTAAAACTCTAGTTTAAAACCCTTAACATTAGCATCATAGCAATAGTGTCATTTGTCAAAAGCTTTGGGGCATTTCAACATTGTGCCCCTCCTCTCTGTTAGCACTGAAGGTCTTGGTGTGCCTCTTACAGCTTGCCTTAGCTGTTGTCTACACCACTATCCTTAGAGGAGTCCTCTACTCTGCTGACAAAAGTGCTCACAGAGGACTTCACACTGGATATCAAGAAATTAAGTGGAACAAGGAAGCCCAGCAGCCCGTGCATGTTGGCTGTGCATTCCCCAAGTCAGAACAGAACATTGTGGAGCAATGATCACTTTTCTTAAGGATCTGTTTTGTTTCTGACAAGTACAGGAAGCCCATGATCATAAGAAAGTCATTGACGTGCCATTTTACTTTTTGGCACACCTTGAAAGCAGAAGTAGAAAGGGTGTTATGTGATATTCTTCACTTCTGCAAACCCTTTATGAATTCATCTCCAAGTAGCATTTTAAACAAAGAAAGGCAGGGAAAGCACTATCAGAAGGAAAAGCAGAAGCAGTAGAAACTGCAGCTGATCCTGCCTAATGAACTCGTGATTCCCTCACAACATTGAAGTGATACTGGGGCTGTTGCGTTATAAAGATTATATGTATTCCTCTCCTGAACAGGTACTGCTTCCTCAGAAGGAATTTGGTGGGACCAAAAAGACTGATGATTTGAGGGCAGGCCATTCCTGTAGTTGTGGGCTTGTGCAGCAAGCAATGCCACAGTTGCTGGAGCAGGCATTAGGAGGAGAGAGCTCGGAGCGAGTTTTGAGTTGCAGCTCAGTGTGAGGCAGCAGGAGTAAAAAGCTACTGGAAAAATTAATTACTTCACCAAGTAGAGATGCAGAATCCATAGCTGATCCCATTTAGTCTGTCAGATGTTAAAACTTGGTGTTCTTGTTTTGTGCCTTGCCAAAACTATTCCACTGCTTTTGTGAAGGTTATAGATAAATGAAGCATAGCAGACCTGTGTGCTAATAGTGGAATAATTAAGAAAGCATAAAGTACTATGTGAGTACCTTGACAGGATGTTCCTGTTAGCCAAAGTGGTATATTGGATCAGGGAGATGACTGACCTATGATGAAGAGCCAGGTGGAGAAAGTCCCTTGTGGCTCTTTTATTCCCATGTTAGAGTAGGTTAGCTTTCAAAAAGTGACGAGCATGGCTTTGGCATAGAAACAAGCAGAGTGGGAACGCCTGGTACAACAGAGGAAAGACTGGATGTTTTTTTACAATAAGGGTGGTGAGGCACTGGCACAAGTTGCCCAGAGAGGTAGTGGGTGGCCCATCCATGGGGGCGCTCAAAGTCAGGCTGGATGGGCTCTGAGCATCTGATGTAGCTGTAGGTGTTCCTGTTCACTGCAGACAAGTTGAATTAGATGGCCTTAAAGCATTCTTTCCAGTTCAAATGATACTATGATTCTATAATCAGGAGATCACTTCAGGGAGACTTGAGTCTCCCTGTAAACACTTTGCATACACAGGGCAGGTGAGAAGCACGGAGGGAGTATGTTATTAGCCAGCTATGGTAAATTTCACAGCAGCATCTAATCCTGTCTCCAAGTGTTTCTGATACTTGAGGGCTTTGAGTCATTCTTAATTACTGGGAATTTCTTCCAGTCATTCAGTTGTCAAAGCAGCATTAAAATAATTTCCAGAGGAGTGAATAAATGATGAAGAAAGAGTATCTGTAACTTGCACAGAGTATGGAGCTAGGGAAGGCAGCAACAAATAACCTGTTGCACATAACTGAACATCATAAACTTGATTTTTTTTGTTTATTTGTTTTTCCTTTTTTTTTTTTATCTGTCAACTTTTCAACGTATTGTCTTATTTTCTTGCTTCTTTTTATGTTTCTGTAATGTCTGAGGCGTGACATATATTTAAAAAAAAAAAAAAAAAAGTGCCTAAAGAAGTAATTGTAATGTGTGAAAAAGTAAAGCAACAAAGAACATGGCATTGAGTTACATTTTTGTAGCATCATTGTTAGCAAAACAGTGGGGAGGGGATACTTCTTTGTTTATGGTCGCTGTATTTCAGCCATCAAAGAGAAGCCAGTATTAAAGATCAAGAGGAGTTCTATAGTGGGCTGTGCTGAAGTCAAGGCATGTAGAGGATCTAAGCTGCACTTTTCCCCCTTGGTGCTTTTTTCCTTTTTTTTTTTTTTTTTTTTTTTTGCATTTTGGCAATAGCTCCTCTTTCAACAGCTGAGACATGAAGTTTCTCATAGCAGAATGCAGGAATCCAGGGATGTGATGAGAAAGAATCAAGTTTTAGAATAGGCTCCAGGGATGATCTGGACATCTGTCTTCTCTTGCTTTGATCTTCTTTTATAGTTCATCTTCTTTACATCATGTGTGGTTTTAATCTAGGACATGGGAAAGTGTAACCCTGCCTTGCACAGTGTTTCTCCTTGCCAAGCCCATAATTAACACCTAAAATGTTGAAAAAATAAAAAGTTTTCAGGAGGAACTCATTCCTCATGGCGGCTGCAGCTCCTCACAGGGAGCGGAGGGCAGCACTGAGCCCTGCTCTGTGTGACAGTGACAAGGCTCAAGGGAATGGCATGGAGCTGTCAGGGGAGGGCAGCTGGAGGTCAGGGAAAGGGTCTGCACCAGAGGGACTTGTTAGGCATCCAGGGCTGGCCTACCATACAATAGGAATATAAATATTTGTATCATGTTTTGTGGATATACCCGTGAATATATACATGAAACTTTAACCAGAACTTGTGGTTATTCCTTTAGATTTGTGTTGCTGAGCTTCTCTGGGCAGCTGCCTCACTACTCTCTGAGTAAAAAATTTCTTTTTAATATCTAAGCCAAAATTCCCCTCTTTTAGTTTAAAACCATTCCCCTTCTCCCTATCACTATCAGACAAAGTAAGAAGTTGGTCTGCCTCTTGTCTGTAAGCTCCCTTCACTGAGACTGGGAAATCTCAATGAGGACTCCCTGGAGTCTTCTCTTCTCCAGACTGACCAAGCTCCACTTCCTCAGCCTTTCTTCATAAGTGAGGTGCTCCATCTCTCTCTGATCATCTTCATGGCCTTCTCTGGACCCACACCAGCAGCTCCACAACCCTCTTGTGCTCAGGACCCAGTGTCTGGACACAGTACTCCAGATGGGGCCTCAAGAGAGCAGAACAGAGAGGGAGAGTCCCTCTCTCTCCCTGTTGCCACCCCTCTTTTGACACAGCCCAGGATACTGTTGGTCTTCTGGGCTGCAAGCATACACTGCTGCCTCATTTCAAAAATCTTGTCCACCAGAACCTTCAGGCCTGTCTCTGCAGGCTGCTTTCAATGAGCTCTTTTTCCAGCCTGTACACATATCTGGACTGACTTGACTTTGCCTTGAACCTCAAGTCTGTAAATATTAATGAGACCACTGTGGAATTGATGGGAGCAGCTGCTGGGAATCCCTCCTATAAATAACTTGTGTGTGTGTGCAAATGTAATTAGCACAACTCACTTAATGCTATTTTGCTTAATAACTCTGGAATCTGACAAGACATTAGTTCAGTATTAGCTGTTTTGCTCATATCTTTTGGTTTGGGTAGGCTATGAAAAATCTCTATTAGGTGCCCCAGCACCAGGACATTTTCTGTGGCCACTGTACCCAGAAATACGCTCTGCTGCTTTTTCATATTGTGTAGAATTGGTTTGTGTCTCAATTCCACTGCACTGGTATCTGTCCTGGAAGAGACTACTGTAACTTCTTCATGGTGACTGATGTTTTTCATTCTGTTTATAACTGGACTTCAGTGCCAAAAATAACTATTCCAAGCTTTTATTGTATTGGTGATGTACTGACCTAGACATGAAAGCTGTAGCTATGTTTGAAAAACTTTGGAATGACTTAAGTATGTTGACTGCATATAGAAAAATCATAGATTGCATCTGTGTCCTTTCTCCCTGTAGGGACTAACCAGGAGCTGGAGGTGCTAGAAGGGGCAACAGATGGAGAAATATATTAACCACACTTAGGGATCTAAAATCCACTGGCTGCAAGGAGAAGTCTTCGAGTCCTGCCTGCTGTGCAGGGACTTCCCTATAGCACATGATGGGAATGAAAGCTATGCATGTTCCATCTTGAGATAATTTCTTTTCTTCTACTTCTTGGCAGTATCCTAAAATAGGTTGTGTAATAAGCACTCTAGAGTGATGTGATTGTTAACTGTGCAGAAATTCCAGTGCACTGACTCCAGAAAATTATCAGAGGAGGTGTGTAATTATTTGTAAAGTAAATCAAGCTGGGATTATGAAATGTTTGCTTGTGTAATTCCCTTGAAAAGAGAGAGCGTACTGTTACATTTCCATTGACCTTTCTGTGCAGCCCTCTGATGTTCCAAGTGGGTGGAGGGAATGTGGAGGCACTGATTTTATCAACATAGGCATAAAAGGTCCATGCTGCTGAGGATTTCAGAAGAGAAAGGGCACTTATACCTTGCACAGCAAAACAGTGCATCTTGTCAAGAGGCAGCAACCACATCCACCTCACTTCCTTGCTTGTGGAAGTATAACACCCTTGTACAATAATGCAGATGCTATTGAGAAAACCAGTTGGTCTCTGATTGCCTTTTCTAGCTCATCTTCTGTGAAACAAGAAGGAAATGTCCATAAGAAAACTGTACATAGTCACAAAATAAATGCCCACAGAAAATAGGCAGTGTAATGGGAGCTGCTTGATGTATTGAGGCCACACGAGAGAAATCTGGGTGGGTATAGGTCTTTCTTGGGGGTTATTCTACAGCACAATATTTGTGCTTGCATCAAATTCTGCAAAGTTTGAAGGGAGAATGGATTCCCCATATCTCCACACCATCAAATTTTACCAATTTGCTGTATTTTGGCAGCAGATTAGTTTCCTTTTTTTGTCACTGGAGTTACAACATAAAAGCTGCTATAAAAGAGGGTGATTTGATATAGTTAGCAATCAGGGACTGCACCATCACTTGGCGATGACACCCATAAAATACACTTGAAAAGGGTTCTGAGAAGTTGTATTTCTCATCCAAAGATAACTTCATAACATGTTCTTCTAATTCTTGGTGCGTATTAGGCATTAGGAGGAAGTTTTTCACACAGAGGGTGGTGACACACTGGAACAGGTTGCCCAAGGAGGTTGTGGATGCCCCATCCCTGGAGGCATTCATGGCCAGGCTGGATGTGGCTCTGGGCAGCCTGGTCTGGTGGTTGGCGACCCTGCACATAGCAGGGAGTTTGAAACTAGATGATGATTACAGTCCACTTCACACCAGGCCGTTCTATGCTTCTATGACTCTATCACCCTCAGGAAACCCTTGCATTACTGCTTTAGGAAGCTACCAATTTGGCTAATCATTATCTGAAAATGAATTTTTACATTTTCTTCACTCTTCTATAAGTAATACAGGATGCAATTCTTGCTTCACCCACAGCCACAGTCTGTGTCTTTCTCAGAATGTTCCATGCAGTCCAGAAGCCTACAGAGTTTGATGTGTTATTATACATTGTAAAATGTACTGAACTGAGCATCACCTAGAGTGGTATCATACAGAAAGTATAGTGCAATTTGGTGTGCATTTTAGTGTTAGCAACTCCTACTGTACAATTAATGAATATACAGATGTTATAATATAGCAGAAAGCTTGGCTACGTAGCTGTTACACCAAAGCAGGAAACAGAAAAGATAGGTACGCTCACCCATATCCTGGGCTCGCTTGGGGAATTCCAGTGGAGTGGATCTCCAGAAGAGATCCTTCCCCATTGCTAGTCAGCTCTTACATGGGTCTAGGAGAGGTGGAGCTAGGCTCCACCCCTTCCGGCAGCAGAGCTGAATTGCCTTCACCTGTGCTCCTGTGGCTGACTCATGGCTCGCCTCAGGTGATCAATCAGAGGTTCAGGCCATGATTCATCAGTTCCCATACACTCCACCCCTTCACAGTATGAACCAATGATCAGGTTGACTAAAGTGTAAACTTCTCCTAATACAGAGATCTGCTATATCGCAATGCTTATACAATTTCCATCACAACACATGTTGGCCAGTGCTCGATGATGTTACTGGAGGCATGCGGTCATGAGGTGCAGGCCCATCCTATGTTCCATCAGTCCCATATAGACCATCACTGAGTGTTGCACATTCCAGTGTTACTGTCAGATCATGCTTTTGATGACATTTCGTTCCTTCTGGTGATCTTGAAGGCTCACAGGCTCACGGGGAGTAATACAGATGTTTCAGAGGTACCAGGAGGGGAAGATCTACTCTCCAGGGCAAGATACAGGCCGTATTTCTATCTTGGGTCAACACTTCGGCTTGTACTGGGGCATGTGCTAGCTGCTTGTACCACACCTTCTGGCCGGATGTCTGTGGCTGCATAATAATAATATCAGACACCAAAGATCTGCCATAGGGACATGATGGGAGTCCCTTTAGCAATGAAGATCGGAGTGTTGACCACAATATCAGTAGGCCATGTACCTATTACTGGAGGGACTACTGAGCCTCCCACCTCCAATAATATCCCCCAAGGTGCAAGTAGGCCACACCACTTGGGTCCTACCTGCACTTTCCAAGGCCATTTTATTCTACAGGTGCCTGGATCTAAATTCTCAGGGGCAGGGAACAGAAGATTATTTTCATTACCAATCTAGGATCTTATCTGATGATCAGTCCCCATAATTTGGATCCTAAGCAAAGTGGCCCATGTTGTCTGCATCATTCTCAGGGCACTGGGTCTGCTGTCTCAGGGTCTTTCATTCACGTCTCACAAGGTTTCATACAGTCTTTTTATCCACCCCTGCAGGTACTGGGAGTCTGTCTTCAGGGCAGCCTTAAGAATGCCGTTATAACGTTCGATGAGGCCTGCTGGATTATATGGCAGGTGGAATCGCCATTCGGTGCTATTTTCTTCTGCCCAGCGCTGTATCGTTGCACCAGTAAAATGAGTCCCTTGGTCGCTTTTGATGACTTGAGGTGTCCCGTTGGCAGACATCAGTTTAGTGAGCGCTTAGATGGTATATGTCTACTTTACTGGATAGACCTGCAGTAGCCCACTTGCAGTGCCGACTCAGGTCAGGTCATATCTCACCCCCCTCAGGACCAAGGAAGGGGGACGATATCAGGCAGCTGTATGGGCAGTCCCCATGCTTTAGCAGCTGCCCACATTGTCTTCTGTCCTGCATGCCATAGCTTCTGATGTAACCAGTAGGCGATGTTCTCAGATGGTGAATTCTCAATCCATCAAGCTCAGGCTAGCATGTCTGACTGTATTCCATATATCTAACCACATGTCTTTGCTCCAGATCGGCCGGGCATGGATAGTCCATTCTGGGTGGCCCCACTGCGCAATCCAAAGAGTGAGTCCCTGGTACACAGCCCAACTACCTGTACAGATATTCAGGATACCATCACCAATTTCCTTGGTTATAACCATTTACACGGCTCACAGTTCAGCCCATTGGCTGCTCTGACCATCCCCCTCATCGAACCAGATTGTCTCAGTGGAAGGATGGTATGCTATTGCTCTCCACTTGCTCGGGTTGCCCTTGCTGACCCATCTGTGTAGCAGGCATCTTCAGGGATAGGATAATTTCCATCCTAAACAGGACTCTTCTCTGGTGGAGTGACCAATGTTTCTTTTGGTGCATCACTGTGATACATCACTGGGCCTAGGATCCTCTGAAGTTCTTCTTTCAAGGGTGATGAAGACAGACTACTCCTTTGGCTGAGGTAGGCAACCCATTGCGCCACTGTTTGTGCCTGGGCCACCCCTGTCTTAGGAAGGTGGGTCAGATCTTTCACTCACCCCTGAATCAGCAGAGTGGTCTTAACTAAAACCTAAAACTTCAGCTGTTTGAGTTATTGGCTCTACTGCCTGAAATGCCAAATAGGCAGCCAATAACTGTTTCTCAATCATACTGTATCTTTCTTCTGCTCCATGCCAAACCTGAGACCAGAAATCAATGGGAGTCTGAACAGAACTCTGGTGTTGCCACGGACCCCAGCTGAAGCCATCTAGAGTAACGTTAACATCCAACTCGGCTGGGAGGGTAGGATCAAATCTACCCAATGCCTGGGCTTGTTTAACTGCAAGTTTTGCTTGTTGGAAGGCATCCTGTTCTGTTTTCCCCCAGTCCCATAGATGCCCCTTTTTTGTGAGTCTGTACAGTGGCTTTAGCAGCTGTGCTAGGTGAGATATAAAGAATGCTAATAATCCAATATACCTAAAAACTCTTGCAGCTGCTTCGATGTTGTAGGGACTGGGAACTCCTGAACCTTATCTATAACAGCACTGGGTAGTACTTTGGTCTTTCCTGACCAAACCACCCCCAGGAATTTTACAGACAGGTCCAGACCTTGCACCTTTTAGGGATTTATAGCCCATCCCCTCTGTTGTAAATAGGTGGTTAATGAATCTGCTGCCTGTCCTACTGCCTCCAGTGAGTCGGATGTCAGCAGGAGATCATCAATGTAATGATATAAATTAACATCATCAGTTTTTTTCCAATCAGCCAGGTCACGTGCCACTAGATTATGACAATATGTTGGTGAATGCACGTACCCCTGTGGCAGGACCTGAAAGGTTCACTGCCTGCCTCCCCATGTAAATGCAAACTGATCTTGCAATTCTTCAGCAATTGGGATACTGAAGAATGCATTTGCTAGATCTAGGACACAATGATAGGTTTTTATTTCCTTACTTAAAGTGCCCATTAGTGAGGCAAATATTGTGTATGGCCTCATGAATAGGCGGTGTGACCGTATTTAATTCTCTATAATCCACTGTCATTCTCCACGTGCAATCCAACTTTCGCACTGGCCATATGGGGGAATTACATGGGCTGTAAGCAGGTCTTACAATGCCCACCTTTTCTAATTCCTGCACCATTTTCAATATTTCATCCTGCCCATCCGAGAATCTATACTGTCTCACATTAGTAATCCAGCACGGTTTCAGCAAGCAAATAGGTCCTTGTTTAACATGGCCTCTTAATATTGCCTGCACCGCCTGAATGCTGATACATCTCCGCTGAAGTCTGAACCCTCCCACGGTTGTCTGGAGAGCCAGACCCCATAGAATATCTAAGCCCAAGATGTATTCCTGGACTTGGGGAATAGATACCTTACACTCCTGGGATAGGAGACACCCAACCCCCAGTTTCAACCACGTTTGGGTGACAGGAATAGTCTGTACCCCAAAACCACCAATCATCAATCTGTCTCCATCAAATTTGGTCGGATCTCCGTAGATCATTGATGTTTCTGTTGTGGTGTCCACTAATGCCATAACTCTCTGAATATTTTTTTGGGACCAATAAATCATTAATTCTACACAGAGCCTCTGGTCCCATCTGGAGGCCCTAGGGGGACAAACATCCCTCATCATTCCATGAATTGTGCTATGGCCAATTCTTTTGCTTCCAGTTGCTCAGGCATCGTGGCCTGAGACACCTGAGGTGGCTTTTTCTTTTTTTTTTTTTCCTATTAGGAACAATGAAATCTTCTAGGTTCCAAGTCGTCGTTGATATTTTCTCTATAACCCTTACCCTTGGCTTCTGAGGGTAGTTCTGAAATTTTTCATTGTCCTTTAGTTGTCTCCAAAGCTAGAGAAGGACATAGTTGGGCTGGCAGTCAATCTTAGCAAATTGGACCCCCGCCCAAATTAAATCATTAAACATTTATTTTCAGGAGATCCTTATAGCTCCCAGTTGAGGAGCTCGAGTAGCCAGCATCGTGGTTTTAGTCACTGGCAGGACCTCAGCTTCTTCTAATGTCCGAATATTGGACCAAGTCCACAGGCATTCTGTTTCTCCTAGGTCAGCCACTAATGGGCAGCCTGCTGGACTACCGCTTTTGAGGCTACCAGAGGATTTAATATAGAGACCAAAGTACCATACAAATGAGAGGGAGCTTGCTGTAGAATTAAGATGTAGAATTAAGATTAAGATACATTAAGATGTAGAATCTCATCCCTACTGAGAATTTGACCATAACAGGGCCATCGAATGTGTCTTCATAGATAGCTTCCCTTACGCCTAGTTCACACCTAGTTTTTTGTTTTCTGAGTTACGACAGGACAGATTTCTACTGGATCTGTCAAAATCAGAGATGCAACATCTAATTTAGACTCTTTATTTTCGTGATTAACAAAGTCTGTTGATTCAGGAGCCTGGTTATTGTTTATTGAAATGTTACAAACTTGACCTATTGGAAGATGCAGAGTTGGTTTCTTCTCTGTTAATATGCCAAGTTCTTGCTCTAACTTTTCAATACGGTCTTTCAAAAGTTGGCTTTCATTCTCTGAAGTATTATTCCTCATTTCAGCGTGATTTAAAGCATTTAATAGTGGCCATGTCACCGTGGAAGCTGCTAATTGTCTTTCGTGATCAATATATGTTTGCTAAGTCCCTAAAAGTAATCTGCCATGAGATATGGGGAGATATTTCCCGTAACACATAAGGGATCCAATTTTTCAATGATAACCACTAGTTCATAATAGGAAGATCCCACAAATCCTGGGATCTGCCCTTGATTATCGAGGGGGGTAGCGTTCTCCCCCATGACCCATTTAAATTCATAGAAAGGACATAATATAAATTTTAGTATATTTGGTCTGGCTGGCTCACCAAGTGTACAATTAATGAATATACAGATGTTATAGTATATCAGAGAGCTTGGCTACATAGCTGTTACACCAAAGCAGGAAACAGAAAAGATAGGTATGCTCACCCATATCCTGGGCTTGCTTGACAAACTCTGGTGGAGTGAACCTCCAGAAGAGATCCTTCCCCACTCCTAGTCAGCTCTTTAATAGGTCTAGGAGAGGTGGAGCCAGGCTCCACACCTTCTGGCAGCACAGGTGAATTGCCTTCACCTGTGCTCCTGTGGCTGACTCATTGCTCACCTCAGGTGATCAATTAGAGGTTCAGGCAGTGATTCAGCAGTACCCTACCTACTCATTTTTACTTATTTGTTTATATAGAAATCCACTGATCTACTGCAGCTGTTTGTGTTGCCGAGTACAGGGGTTTTCTATTTCCAGACAAGTGAAATTTTAAAAAGTGTGGTGCTACAGCTCCATCTTCGGTTTCTGAGAGACCTGGTTTGCTTGGTGGAGAGAGGAGGGTAGGAGAAGTAGGATAAAAATAAGATTTGAATTCAAAACTCTGTATGTCCTTGCAGTTAACGAATATTTGATTCTTTATTCAGAATTACCTCAAACTGAGTAATTCAGAATGAAATTCTCAGATTCTTACACATCAGTGATGGCAGATAAAGCTCAGAATAGTTGTTCTAGAAAACATCCTCAAACAGAACTCCCAGAGTAACATCGCCTCCTGACCTTTGGAGGCCAGTGACACTGAAACCCTACCTGCGCAAGACCCCATCCTTCCCATGAGCAATTGTCTAGCATTCACCCCTGGACCAAGTTGACAGCTATTTTTTTTCAGACATGCTTAGAAGTTTTCAGATTCTGATATGAGAGACGGGAAATTCCCTTTGCATTTTCCATTCCATCACCTTGCAGTGTTTAAAATATGTCATTTGAAATCATGGTACTATTCTTGTTTGTAGATGAGTTACAGGGTTTCAAAAATATTGGAACTTAAAAAAAAAAAAAAAGCAATAGTCTGGGTCCTTTTGTCTTTAGATCTTGGGTTGCGAACCTCTGTGGACTCTTCTTAGCAAGAATTTCCACAGCTGAAATAGCTAGGCATTTACTGCTAAATAAAATACATACATACACATTCTTTAAAGTGTTGCTGACATTCTCATAGAGTTGTATGACTACGTACAAATGCGTAAGCTGAAAAATCATTACAAAACAAAAACAGAACTAATATTAATCTAAATGAAATAACGTGAGCAGCCAGGGCTGATTTTAATGTTTTGGTTATACGAGATCACAGATGTTTAAGTTCCCTATCAAGCAGATAAGTGGTAGCAAAGTTTTAGTTGCTTTCCACAGAAGACCACTGCCTGCTGCAGTAGACAGCAGACTTGATGACACATTTTTGACATAAATACCATCTTCCATACAGAGAAATGAAGGTGGGGATCTTTTGGTCTACTTAGAATCATAGAATCATTTAATCTTTTGGGTTGGAAGGGACCTTTAAGGGCCACCTAGTCCAACTCCCCTGCAATGAACAGGGACAATTACACTATAGTAGATGCTCAGAGCCCCTCCAGTCTGGCCTTCAGTGTCTCCAGGGATGGTGCATCCCCCAAATCATACTCAAATAGGTTATTTAACTCTTTTAAAAGATTAATTTGACATAATAGCACTTTATCTCAGTAAGACTTATTTGCACGTTGTTCAATTTAGATCAAAAGAGTCCCACTAACAGAGTGAAATTTTCCCATTGGATAATTTCTGTAAAACCAGAAAAGTCTTAAAGAAAAAAAGCAACAAAGCATATGTTTCCTGCAGCTTAACAGAAACTTGAGCCATGCAATGTGTCCCAATAAACCATCGGCCATGGTAATTAAGGTGCTTAGAGTAGCCATATGTTTCTCTGGCCACCAGCATTTTATGAAAAGAAAAACTTGCAATATAAAAGCAGAGAGAGTACCATACTTCAGAATACAGTTGGCAAAAGGCCTATGGTGGATGTAGTGCTGAACCTCCATCGGGGACCAGCAGTCACAGTCCTTGTGGCCGAGCAGGGATTGCTGGGAACAGCAAGGCAGGTATGGACATCACGGGTCAGGGTAACGTGCATCATAAATCCTCATGGCGGGTTCTCTTGTGTCCATGCCTGCTTCACATCAGCAAAAAGCAGAGTTTGTTCAGAAATGAGTTTGGTTTCTGGTGAAACCCCAACTACTGATTTTGCATAGAGAACAGCATCTCAAGGTATGACTTCACCTGGAAAACTGTTGGATTTACCTGATTCCAGGATTTTCCTGAGGAAATGGTGCTGAGTGAATGCACACTGCACACAACAGCTTCCTCGGAAGTGGGGAGCAGAAGGCTGCTTTCATCACACTGCTTGTTAGCAGCCTTTCGTGCACCATGGTGAGCAACAGCTTGGTAACTCGCTGCAAACTGTGGAGGAAATAGAGAAATACTCTAAAATCAGCAGTCAAGCTGAGCTGCACTGCAAAATCAGATATCTGATGTCAGCAATTACACTATATTGAATATCCTCTGTGTTAAAAATGGTTGATGCCTGTCAGTTATCTGTGTTTTGCAGACACAGATGTGCAGCATTTGGACTATAGAGTCTCCTGTGTTTACCATACAGCTGTTGTAATAGCAGTTATTTCCAGATTATACTTATCTTCAAGAACATCAACTCCCTGCTTCTCGTGCAGTGCATATTCTAGCAGTATTTCCAAAAGGCCAACTGCCTATTATTTATAAATAGTTCAAACCAGTAATTACTAGACCAGCTTTTAGTAGTTTTGAAAGCTGTATTTCAGGTTGTTTTTTTCCACAGATGAAGATTAAACTTGCTTCTCTCTAAGGGACTCTGCCCAAGACCCAAAGTTTTGCCAGCACTGGAGATATAATCATAAAATCATAAGTGTTGCAATTTTAGGTTGATTTTTTTGGCAACTTCCACAGGCATCTTTAGTCGTTTTAGATAATTTCTAAATTGATTGTACTGTTTGTGTCTATTTTGAAGCTGCATCAAGCACTCGGCTGGCTACACTGCACAAATTCTCCTGAACTTCTGGATAAAACCTATTCTAGAATATACTGGCTCTCAGATTTTGTTAGAGATGCCCGAAGCCACATCTAAATAGGGAATTTAATTTGGAGTAAAATAGTCTGTGGATTAAAAGCAGAGTGGCTTCTTTCAATTAACATCTTCTATTGGCACCACTCTATACATGCAGTGTAATGGAAGCCAAATTGGCATTCTTTCAAATGCAGTGAATAATGGCCTTAAAATGCATACGGTCCTGGCAGAGCACAGAGAACAGCAATTGCACTCAAAGATCTTCAGAGATTTGGCTGTCGATGCCCAAAATGTTCTCCTCTGACTGCAGCTGGCTTCAGGATGAAGATCAGCTCACTTGCTCAGGCACATGTGCCCTTCCAGACTCTTTGAAACTTGGAACTGAGTTCTTTCAATAGGTAGATTATTGAAAGAATTTCTCTATTTAAAGATGACTAAGGATCTCTGTAACAGACGTCTCTTTGGTCTCTTTGTTTTCTAGATGTTATGACAAGGACCCATCATCTCCCTGAATCTCTAGGTCACACCTTGTCCAAATCACATAGATCAAGAATGAATGTAAGGATGGAACTAGAAAAGTACAGACCTAAGGTTCCCCTTCAGCAAAGCAATGACAGCTCTTCTGCATTTCAGTTATCAACAGATTTTTAATCCTCATATGAATGGGTGTCTCCTGCTTGTGGTCATTTTCACACAGTCAGGTTTGGTGCTCTCTCTGAATGCTTTTAGATGTGTGTTGTGGCAGTTATTATATTGGTAGGTGGGATAATGTCAGGCTATTAATGAATGCATCTAGAACAGGATGGAGTATTAGAGAAGTTACCAAGTCTCCTGATATTCCTCATGTGAGTGCCTTAAGCTGTAATGATTTTCCACAACCTCCATAAATCAGGTCGAGGTAATAATCCCTTTCTATTGATCAAAATCATTCTAGCTTGATATGTGCCTGCCTGAAAGTGATAGATATGAGAATATTTACATGCCCATAATAAGCTCAGGGATGGTTTAAACTATGTTTCCTTGTCTTATTATCTTTATCTGATAAAGACCATATGTACGCCTCTATCCCTACTAACTCCTGAAGGTAGCCTGAACTGTTGAACAGCCACTGCAGGCAGGACACAGGAGTTCAAAGTTTTTTCATGGAAAAGCACAATACGCGCAAAAAAGATCTATCCACTAGCTTCTTTTTTTTTCTTCTTGTCCCAGCCATCAGGACCACAACCTCTGCCATTTAACCATGGTTTATGCTGTTTTACAGCTCCCCACAGCAAACAAAAAAACTGCTTTTCCAAGGTGTGGGTCCAGAGGACCACGAAGACCATCCAGATCTCTCTCATACTTTTTATTCCATCTCCCACATGGATCTTCCATGTGCTTGGGCCTTCCATGTGGTACGGTAGTGAGGTAGATAACATAATGGGTTGCTTGAGCGGGATGACCTTGAGTCCCAGTTGTGTACTTGCGTTAATGTCCACCCTTGGTGAAGTATGGATATTTGGAATTCAAGATCTGTAAATGTTTAAATGTTAAGTCTGTGTGTCTACAGAAAAGCTCTTTAAACAGAATAGCAGCCACCCACACAGTGGGTGATACAAGTGTGACTGGAAGATTCAGCCCAGTGAAATTAAAGAGCTTTTCTCCCAGCAGCGTTACAGACATTTTAAATGCTTCTCTTTTGAATTTTTATTTTATGTGTATTTACTTTGTGCACAAAAAGAAAAGGCTGAAAATTTCTAGGTTTTTATCATTCCCTTGCTTGTACCAATTGCAAGACATCTTGTATTAGGAAATTTGGTGAGATTCTGGATATGTCCTCGCAAAAGGTAAATAAATATATTACAAATTGTAATAGCAATACTACAGTTCAAAGGTTTTTACTCATGTTACAGTGCTCTGCATTGCTATTCTAATAAACTTCACTTTGTGAAAACTGCTGTAGCCAAACAGCTGGGTTATTTACAACCACTACAGCTTACTGATATTGTCCCAACCTATTCAGACCATATGAGAGAATAACAGCACTCATTCCTCAGGTGGCTAAGACACGAGCAGCACCTACACTACAGCTGGTGCTGTTCAGCCTTATAGTTGCCAAAAAACACCCCTACACAGTCTTACACTTTTTTTTTTTCTTTTTTCTTTTTTTTCTTTTTTTTATTTTTCTTCTTTGCTGGAAAGTTTTTATTGGAAATATAACTATGTCAAGTTGTCCCCGAATTGAAGACAAAATCCTGTCAACACAAAATTATCTCACGAAGTGTTTTCCAGTGAATATTTTTTCTGCGATCCTTTGAGGTTTTACTGCAGTAGCTTCAAGGACAAGTTGCATAACCCAACTGGAGGTAATCACGCCCATGCTGCTGGTCACATTCATTACCAGATAACTGAGAAATCTTCCAGGACTGTTTTCAGTGAATTACAGCATTTTTTACTACTGAATTAATAAGCATTGTTTCTTTCATTTGGATTTGCAGGGGACTTGAGGGAATGGATTTGGGAGCCATTAACACTTCATTGGTTCAGCCATGTTAATTTCTGTGTATATGGAACTCACACATCTGTAAAATGTACTTGCTTTCAGTACAAATGATTTAGGATGGGTATCATAAATGCACTAGCTCTGCTTATGAAGAAGTGCTAATCAGATGCAGTACCTCCTGCAGCGTGACAGCCAACCTGAGCCTCTTGCACTATGTCCAGACCCTGAAGTGTCTATATGCCACCATAATGCTAAATGTGAACATGTTATTTGTGACAGCCTCAGATAAATATCAAGCTAGACAATGGGACAGATCTTTTTTTGCTTTAGATGATACTTGCATAGAATATGAAAGAAAAGCTTTTATTTTAGGGTTAGAGGACAGTTTACTGGAGACAATTTGCTTGTATTTCACTTAGTGACCTTTTGTAAATGAAATAAACGTTTTGGGCTCACTTCTAGCCTAATTACATGTTTGGAAAGGGAATGGAATAGCAAGAAAAGATAAATGTCATTGCTAAAGGGAATTTAGGCAAAGATTTTACTTTAACTGTAAGTGGAAAGAAAATATTCCATAGTTCATTTTCACATATATTTTCTTCAGGTTGGGCACTTACTGATGTGTGTTGCCTGATGTGGAAAAAACATCAGTACAGGGTACACAGTCATGAGAATGTGGGGCCCTGGCAAAGACTGACTAAGGGATCTTAGGGAAAGCATCTGTGCTGTGCATCTGTCTTGTCTGTTTCCACTTCTTGTCTCTGTCTGTTAAATGTCTACTGTACCACTGATTCAAGCCACTACGCACTGGAAAAAACAAAATTTTCTGTTTTCTAATACCTGTCACATAACCATATGAAGTAGATACTTTGGGTCACAGGAGATAAATGTACCATATATTACCTACCACATTTCTTTGGTAATGTATATTTTCTTTTGCTTTAAAGCAGTGTGCATGGTCTAATTTTATTTAGTTCAATAAGTAGGGAACTAAAATTATGGCAAGCTAATCCCACCTTAAGTGTGATGGAATCTTAGTTGCCATAAGTTGAGGCAGATTTCAGCTGGATCTCTGCCGCTTTGCATGAGTGAATTCTATGTTTTGTTGGTTCTTTTTTCTTGAGAAGTTTGTGACCCTAATATGTTTTAATATGAATGTTCTCTTTGTTTCTGTAACATCTGCCTCAGATGAGGAGTGTCAGTCTGTCAGAACATCTTCATTTCTTCATGATGCTCTCTGTTAGAATGTTGTTTGTTTGTTTGTTTATTTTAGTAACATGAATCAAATCAAAGCCTCTGAATTATATTACCATATATAAAGCTTGCTCTTCAGCTATTTGAAAATGTTAAGATTGTGCTGTGTTTCTACAGGACCCCGCTTTATTGAATTACTCTCCTACATAGGGCTGAAATCACATTGTTATGCAGTGCCAGAATCTGTTTAACTTCAACCTGTAGATGTCTAAAAAAAAAAAAAAAAACACTTGAAAAACTGACTTTAAATGAATCTTTAGCTCAGTATTATTTTTGAGAAACCATTTATAGATTGCCACTTACCTAACTAAATCAGGCATTCTTCCATGAAAGATTTGAAGAGAATCTATTTTATCTCCTCTTTGAATTCTTGAATTGTTGGAAGCTTTTCACTGCAGAATAGTTGGATTATTGTTGCTTATAACAATGTGTCTATTTTCCAGAAAAGATGCTTACTTGCATAAATGCTATATGTTTTAAAGCTGTATTATGTTTCTCTTTGCTTATAATATCTCAGCCTCTATGTAAATAATTGTAATGCAGCAAAAATATAGACTATGACTAGACTCTTCTACTCTTTATAGAGAAAGCTACATTTAATCAGTAAAGTACGAGTCTTCAGGTCCCCTTATAGATCAGATCATTCTTACTCAAATGTTATGTTCCTCATAGACTGATATGGGATGGTGATGTCATAGCATCTTCAGATGCAGAGGAAAGGCCAAGCCTGATCATGTCTGATTAGCCTTCCACTGAAGGCATTTGGCATTTCCAAAAGAAAAAGAAGAGCTGAAGTAGAAAGTGAAATCCTCAACATAGTGGATTGTTACAACTTTTATCTTTACAGTCATTTGCTAATAATTGAGATCCCCAAGCAGTGATGAAGATGAACTAATTATGTGTATGCACAGCATAAGACAGGTTAGTCCTATAAGGCAGCTTAACACTATAATAGCAATGGCCCCATGCCATAGTACCTGGGCTAGGACTGACGAGCTCTGAATGTAATGTGAAATTGAACAACAGAGGATTAGCTTGTGAAAAACAATGCTGTTTCGCAAACACTGCTGAAGCATATGAGAATAGACAATCAAGACACCATATATACTAATAATTACATAATACATATACATAATGTATATAATATAGTACCTATTGTATATGTATTTTTATACATAAGCATATATATATTATATATATTGTATATGCATGTATATGTATACATAATATATATAATGTATTGTATATATTGTATATGTATTATATGTAGTATTGAATATGTGATATATGATATATTATATATTACGTATTATATAAACAGGAGGGAAATAAACTTTTTACATGGGTAGATCATGATAGACAAGGGAGAAAATGTTTTTAAATGAAAGAACTTTCCAATTAGATATCAGGGGGAAATTTCTCACTGAGTGGTGAGGTGGTGGAACATGTTACCCACAGAGGTTGTGGGTGCCTCATCCCTGGAGCTGTTCTAGGCCAGGTTGGATGGGTTCCTGTGCAATCTGATCTAGCGCTTGATCTCGTGGTTGGCAACCCTGTCTGTGGAACTTGATAATCCTTGAGGTTTCTTCCAACCTAAGCCATTCTGTGATTCCATGATTCTATGCTTCTACAGTTCTATGACTCTATACAGTTAAGAAATAAATGGTAGAATAACATGTAAATGTTGAAATGGGCAATGGAAACTACATTGGATTCCTTCCTTATTTTGCCAATAATTGTGCCTTTGCTCTCAGTGGGACTGTGTACATTTTTTATCAGGAAAAATAACCTACAATTAGTTAATTAAGTTGATATTTAAAGTGGAGCAGTAGCAACTTTGGACCTAAAGTTAGTGAAGTCTTCTGAAATGAAGCACGTTTCTTTAAAATGAATTTATCTTTGACAAAAAGAACTTTGAGATCAGAGAGGCACCCTACACTGACCCTAAGCAAATCTTGTCATAATCTCTACAGTAGGTTATTTTTCTCTCCATGTCATTGAAAAAGGTAAATAACACCTTAGCTGTATTTACTGACCTCTACATTTTTGTATTGTAGTTACCAGTAGATGTTTCAATTAAATTAACTCAATATTTCCTACAGACATGTCTTTCTTTCGCATAACTAAAACTTTATATGGCATGCATTCAGTTTCATCTTGGGGCAAACAATTTTTTTTTTTTTTTTTTTTTCTTCCAAAACATTTTATTTGCAGGATAACCTTGTGTCTAACAGGCAACAAGTTTTTATCCATAAGTGCTCACGTCTTTGGGGGGCTGATGATGGGACTAAATTATCTTAGTGGTCTTTTCCAACTTGAATGATTCTATGATACTATGATCTTTCTAAAATATGAAACTAGAGTGATTAATTAGAATTAAAAAAAAAAAAAGCAAATTGTAAGTGTAGTGGTCTTTAAACCTGTCAGTAAGTAATTTCAGGATGATCAATCCATCATCACATGTGGGGAAAAATAGCTAGACGTTTCTCTGCAAAGAGCTGGGAGAGTTCTAGTACTAGTGTCTGGTATTGTACTAAGCAAAAGAGGAATTTCAAACACACCAGAGTACTATTAAAAAAATATCATGTGTGGTACAAAGGGCAAGATAATAGGATATTAAGTCTTGTAGTTGCTGACCTCTTCTTGATTTCAACTAGTAACTATTTGCCCATAGCATGCAGGTAAGATTCAATGGGTTAGCCTTGGCTTTGTGTGTAAGCAGATGAAAACCAAGAAAGTTTATGTTTTGGCAAGCTTACAATTAGATACCACAAGAACCTAGCAAGTGTGTGGGAGTGTAATACGTGGGTAAAGAGAGAGAATAAACTGCAGATCACTGAGGAGTTGAGGAGTTAAAAAATGGATTAAAAGTTCGTTTTTCAAGATCTTGTTTTTTAATCTGATTTTATTCAAAGTAATTAGTTTACTCTCAGCTCTGAAGCTGTGTATGTTCTGCTCAAGGAGCCAGGAAGTTGTCTGGCAAGTTATCTGATCTTCATGATGATGACCATGGAATCCTGGAAATTCAGGCACTATATGGCAGAACTTAAGAAATTTCTTTCAGTGATAAACCCAGCAAAATAACTGTTTTCTCTTCACCAATTGATTTATCTTAAAAGGAAGCAGATCCCTGGGTACTAAAGTCCATATGAAGTTACTGAGATAGTCTTTGTCTTTTGATTTCTTCTTACTTTGTTGTTATCAGATGAAAAAAGGCGAGACATGTGGGATGATATACAGAAAGGAAAGGGAATCCTGTTGGTACATTTCCAATCAAATTTTTATTGTTTCTGCCAACATCTCCTGTCACAGTCCTACTCCAGTGTTCTCAAAAGGAGAAATATCCTGTGAGGTTTTTCTTCACATTTACCAGACTTAGATCTACCTGAATTTCTTCTTCTTTTCGATAGAGTCATATACATAAAAAATTTGTATTCAGTGAATCAGTGAAAAGAAACTTGATATCTAAATTGGCTGTCCTTGTAACCTATTTAAATTTATATTCTGAAGTTTATTAACAAAATTCACACATTCCGGTTAAAGTGTTTAATTATGTATTTGTAAAGTTCAGTTTAAGTTTTCACCACAGTGCGCTGCTAACACAGATAACTGTGTGGAAGTACTAGTAGTTATACCTTGCATGTGAGCTGGTTCTTCAGCACCATATTTTGGTGAGGGCAAATTTATCCTCTGCAGAACACATAGTAGTTGAAATCCTGGTGAATGCTAAAATAATTTGTAAGTACCACTACTGTGATGTGGCTAGAAAGGTGAATATTTACATCAGAGGAAAAGCTGTGTATCAAGTGATAGCCTCTGAAAACATCTAGCCTATTCCAGAGTCCCTAAACATGGTCAACTTTATTGACACAGTGTTCTTTCAGACTTTGAACTCTTTGAAAATGTAGCATGAACTAGGTGTTTTGTGGTACAGACAAACAGAAGGTGTAAATGATTTTGCTTTTGGTAAATGCATTTTGCTTTTGGTCAGAATTTGATTTCTGTTTTTCTTCCTCTGTCTGACTGTACTCTTATGGAGTTCATTCCTTGCACCCTTCCCTGACACATCCAACCATAGGCCTTGGTATAACCCTATTACTCTGCTTATCACAGACACACACAGCATCTGTTGTCATAGGTAGGAAAGAGGAGCTACATGGAGGCAAGTCAGCTGTTGATGTAACTGGCATCAGGCTCTGGCATCAGTCCTCTGAATTAGGTGGAGAAAGAAGAGAGCGAGACGATATTTTTGGAAAGCAGGAAGCTGGAGAAAATTACCTCACGCTTGAAGTCTCTGGGTTTTATCATATTAAACCGATAAAAGAAAATATGGAAATGGCATCTTTCTACATCTTTCCATGTCCTTATTTATCCCTCATCATTTTCCCACCCTCACTGACTTCTAGTCTTAACAACTGGATCATTTAAGACCTTTAATCATAAGCTAGTTTCACAAACATTTTGTTTTTCACCTGTCTTCTGGAAGTTAGAGGCTAATTTCTGGCTAATTGATAGAAAACAGAGCCAAGTAGAAGGATGAAGAGTTGGATTTTTAGTTGAGCTACAACAAGTAACTCTATGAATTTTGGTACTGCTCTATTACCACCAGTGTCCATGCTAAAGCAGCTGGAGATTTTAAGGAGAACAGAAGTGGGTGAAAGCTCAGCTCTCCTAACAATGCCTAAATGGGCCTGATCTGGAGCTTCTTGTGATCAGCTGGCAAAATGCATCAGAAATTGTTTTTACAGTTCTCCCAGGTTCCTGCCTCTCTTCTGCTCTGCTCTTGTTTCTCCTCCCAGGGGCCATTTTTCTTGGCTTTTTTGACTTCAGTAGTATTTGACTGACATAGCTACATTAAAAGTAGTGTACATGTTCACAGCCCCTGCACACACAGTCCCTGTTGCAAGCAGAATGCAATATTATTATCTCAGCAAATGAGTAACAGGGCATCACCTGAGGTACATTTGCTTTCCTGTGGCCTGCAGGAAAGGTTGCAGGGCAAACAGCACTAGCAGAGGGAGAGCAAATGTATTGCATTTATGTATATATATTTATACACTGGCAAGCATAACGTTTACCATCCAGGTAATGGTTACCATCCAGTGATATTCAGAAGCTGAGAGTTCAGGAAAAGGTACATCCTCAGCTGAGATTGTCCGCAGACTTTCAGGTATTATGATGAATTGGGAAAAGGTATTTTAAATGTTTAAAATACTTCTCTGGAGAATCGTTAATAATAAAAATATCACTCTATATTATAGTTTTCTAAGTAAATGAACATTAGAATGTCATGTGAAGGCGAGTACTTCAGTAAGTCTAGGTGATTTCCCTGTGTTACACAATGTTTTCACCTTCTGGTGAGTTTCAGCTAATTTTGGTGGTAGGGCTGTAATCTCCAGTCTTTTGAGATTCTTAAAGTACTTTTTCAAATAGACTAACCTATCTAGAGAACTAATATGAATTATCATAACTTCTTCACTTCGCAAACTACAGTTGTGCCCAACATTTGTAGAGCAAGGTAATGAAACCAATTATTTATCATTACAGCTCATGGATATTGGTATCTTGAGCAACATCTTGAGAAATACAAGTGATAGACTTTTATTGAAGCTGAACTCTTTATTGTTACCCAGGCACACATTTTGAAATGAACATGAATTGCTTTAGTACTCTGTAGATGAATGGATATTGTTTCCCCTGGTCACTAACTGGCCATATATTCTCCTCCAGTGACTGCAATTTGTACAGTACAAAACTGATCATGTCAGATGGCTTTGTTGTAAAACCACTGTACATATACTGATAGTCAAAGAACAAACTCTGTCTTTGTTCAGCAGTTGCAACTCCCAGTGCAGCTGTAAGGTTGTAAGTTTTGGCACTCCAGTGTGCAATGTCTTTCAGTTTTGGCTCTCAGATCAGACAGTCTTTGAATTTTAACTAACACTTGTAATCATTTTGATGGCTTTGTTGACTTAAGTAATTACACGCTTGAGTATTTTGTTGAATTAAGATCTGACCTGTAAGTTTCTTTATTTTATCTAGTGTTTTCTGATCTCTAAGGAAGGCAAGTTGAGGGAGGTGATCCTGCCGCTCTGCTCTGTGCTGGTGAGGCCTCACCTGGAGTACTGTGTCCAGATGTGGAGTCCTCAGTGCAAGAGAGACATGGACCTGTTGGAGCACATCCAGAGGAGGGCCACAAAAATGATCCAAGGGAGGAACACCTCTCTTACAAGAACAGGCTGAGACAGCTGGGGCCATTCAGCCTGAAGAAGAGAAGGCTCTGAGGTGATCTGTTAGTGGCCTTTCAATATCTAAAGGGGAGCTACAGGAAAGAAGGGGAAAGGCTCTTTAGCAGGATCTGAGGTAACAGAATAGGGGGAAATGATTTCAAGCTTAAAGAGGGAAGATTTAGCTTGGACATAAGGAAAAAATCTTTTACAGTGAGGGTAGTGAGGCACAGGTTGCCTAGAGAAGTGATGGATGCCCCATGCCTGGAGACTTTTGAAGCAAAGTCTGGATCAGACTTTGGGCAACCTGATCTAGTTGTGGTGCTCCTGTTCAGAGGAGTTGGTCTAGGTGGCCTTTAAAGGCCCCTTCCAACTCTAATGGTTCTATGATTCTATGAATACTTCAAGATTGAAAGACCTACCTAATGTGTACATACAAAGACATTCTATAAAATGTTCAAGAAAATGAATTATTTAATTAATTAGTTTTTACATCATTGGCAAAAGTAAAAAAGAAATAAAAAACAACACGTGAAAAACACTTCTGCCCCTGGCAAGAAGATTTCTGGGAGCCTACTAACTTGTTTACAATTGATATAAGTTCCATAAAAGATTGAGTCTTAAGGTAGAAATCTAGGACAGATTTAAAATAAGAACTTTAACACTGTAAAGTATGAATGGTTTACAGAAACACTAGAAACAGTGTGACAATGTGACAACAACGAACTGAAGCAGGACCACTACTTTCAGTAGAAATAAATTCTCTAAGGGAGTAGTTTGCAAGGTGTCCTGAATGTAAGCTGCCTGTGATCTAAAAGTTTCTTTGCTCCTGTACAGAGAGGTCCTCTTTACTCTACAGACACTTTTTGCAGATGGCAAGATGGAGATTGAGCTTTGAGTGAAGGATTTTTGTAACATCTGGCTTACAGACCTAGCTGGGGGAGTGGTTCAGATTCAAGTACTGCCTGCATGATGCTTTGCCTGAGGTGCTCTCAGAGAGGCAGGAGCCCCACCAAAGCATTGTGAGAGCACTGTTATTAGTGCTATTTATGACTGAACTTAAGCAGTGGTTTATCTGGACAGGACACTAGTGAGTGATGTAACTCTCATTCCTGCAGTCATGTAACCCAGTTTATTTCCCAGATATACCAAAAGGTTAACTTGCTAAAATTTGGTGAAGTGACTGAAAATCAATGCCATTCCCTGTTCTATACATTCTGTTTTCAAAACCTTTTTGACATATGGGACAGATGCTGAAACTGAAGCTGGTAATACAAATGCTAGTGTTCAGAGTCTTTTGTTTGGTCTTCATTAGCTGGATGGGTTGTCAAGAAATTTTAACTGTGTTTTGAAGGCTACTGAAAGTTATATTTCAGAAGGCTCTAAATTCTGTCATGTTTTATTTAGGTAAAATAAAAGTGAAGAGGTGGTGTAGTGGCTAATAAATATTAATGTTAGTTACAGAAGTTACTGAAATGGCCATCTCTGCTACTTGTGTGTGTCAAACGCTATTCCCTGGGATACAGACCTTTCTTTGGTTCCCTCAACAAGAGATCAGTTATGAAGGGAAAGGAAGTACTGCAGATACAAAAGAATTTGTTGAGACTGCATATACCCTTGTCCTGGAAGGCTTCACAACTTAGACAGTGAAGTGAACACTGTGCTAGTTTCAAAAAAAAAGCATACAAAGGAACTACAGCAGTGCCTTGCTTTCCATGAATGGGAAGATTTGGGTGTTAGTTTCAAGAGGGGTTAATTCACACCATAAGCCCATAGTCACATCACTAAAGCTGTGAGATATTCCATCAAAGACAACAGATATTTCAGCTTTTAAAACAGAATACTTCTTCAAACCCAGTTGTTGTGGTTTAATGCAGCAAGCAGCTCAGCACCACATATCCCTTTGTTCACTCCTCCCACTTCCCAGTGGAATCTCCTGATTCGCCTCCTTATTTCATCCTTTCCGTCAGCTGAAACAATTCTGCTATTGCATGGGAGAGGGGCTTGGATCTGGGCAAAAGAGGTTCAGGGAGAGCTTTGAGTTGTCTCAGGACACAGTACTTTTGCATTCATATGTTGGCAAATCTGGAAGAGGCAGCAGTGAGAATGTCAGTATTAAAGAACTGACAAGCTGATTTCCAGGGCTGTGTTCTTCACATTCAGTATATCTTGACTTAAAGGCTTTGGTCTTTGAGGTAACTGGTATACTGATGCCTTCTTATCTCTCAGTGACTTGCAGAACTTAATTAATCAACATTTCTGAACAGTGAATTCTTCTTCTAGTAGAAGCAATTAAATTTTATTGCAAAATAAGAATAATCTAATGTTCAAATTAGCTCTACATTGGTATTTGTGTAAACAGAATGGGTTACACTTGGTACATCATAGGGGATATCTGGGTTATTGCAAATGCTACAATCCTTTTCCTTTGGATTTCTGAGCTATTTTTAGTATACTAATTCTGATTAAAATATTAAGTCTGATTGTCAGCTCTAATCCATGCTTCCTCCCTGCGTATCTAGCAGTGTTAAATGTTATGGCTAGTCTGAAAGCATTTAAAAACACTGCCTCACTGTAGGAAATCGTGAGGAAAACATCCAAGCTACAGACATTTCTCCATCTATTTAAAGGGAAGAGTTTATGGAGCTGCACAAGCCAAGATTGTGATCGTATTTAGCATATGTCCCAATTTGTAAACAGCTGATTTATGCTTTAGCTGTTTGTTAATTCAGTGTGAGAAAGCAGAGCACAAGTGTAGTTTCGCTGATGAGAAAAATCATTTATCAGTTTTCAAGTGTCATAGTTTTTTTATTTCTCATTAACAGCAGTTGCTCAGTGCTACTTCTAATAACTGTAATGGCTGCATAAGACAGGGCTCGAAATGCCCATCCATTCCCAAAATGAGTGGAGTTGAGACTGCTGGAGTCTGGCCCTAGCCTGTTTTCTGGGCAGGGTAAATTTGTTTTGAGACTAGTCCAAATTGTATCTGGGCAACAAAAAGCTTCAGCAGGCCACTCAGCAGCATGCAGCCCATGGTAGAAATCAAGAAAAAAAACGCGATTGTAGAGTTGTCTCATGTTCTTAGGCTGTTCTGGCCCACACTGGGTTGTATTTTGGGCTCTCTGTACTGCAAATGCAAACTTACTATGCAATACTGAATGTTCATACCTAAAAAGCTCAGCTAACATCTCAGAAGTGCAGAACTGCTGTGAGAGGGCTGTCAGGCACAAAGTGTGAACTCAGTAGCACTGTTATGAAATTAAAATGAGAAAAATACCCCAAAGAAGGCTTTAAAAAATATGTAAGTCAAATTTGTTTTTCACAATCTTGCACGTAAAAGTTTTTTTCACAATTTTCTAGTGAAAGCTAACTTGCACGTGCAAAAATCTATTAAACTAGACCATGTTTTTCTGTTCTATTTGGTGTTTAAATAATTTAGAAGATGGAAATAATATTTTGTTGGTGTTATTATTTGTTCCAACAATAAAGATTTTGCTCATTACATGTGCAAATGAATTACGTGAGGCACATAAAAGCAAGGAAGAACTAATAAAGGAAGCATCTGAGGTTTGATTCTGTAGAGCTTGGCAACAATATGTATTGTGATTTTCTGATACGGCTCAAGGAGGAAAATGCTACAATAAAAATAATAAGCTAGAAATCATCAAGTTCAAGTCTCCTTCTTCAAATTGCTGTTTAAATTCTCTATTTCCTGCTTATTGCTGAATTGTTGCAATGAACGATGTCTTAAAATCTTCCTTAATAATAGAGGAGAATCAAATTTATTGGCTATAGAGATGTGTAGGAATACCCAGTCTGTATACTGCATTTCAGTTATGTGGTTAAAGCTTTAAAAGTAGTTTGAATGCAGCACTGTTATTCACTATATGCCTAGTGTCTAATGTAGGAAAAGCATGTGCACACTAATTAGAGGACAAGGCACAGATTGCTTTCTGTACTGAAAAGCTCTGCATCAGGACATGTTCACCCATGCTATTGTGGACCATCGACATATCAGATATCCACTTCAACACTACTCAACTTCAGAAAGACTTCTTCCTGCTTGTAGAGTGGGGCACAAGCTGAGAAATTAGCCTTCTGTTTCAGCATGGTATATTCACTTGAGGAAGGTTTTCCTTTGAAATGAGAATTTACATTAATTGTTTGGCTGTACAGAGGAGATGAGAGATTAATAGAAGTAGCAGCAGTCAACACAGAGCAAGTGAAGGGTGGACACAGAGAGCAGTGGAGGGATTTTGAGAGCACGTATAGAAGCTTTTTTGAGGACACTCAAAATGAGCAATCATTTTGAAAGCACAGACATGGCTGGGATATATACATTTGTGGGAAAGTGAGACTAAGAAGACAGCTTAATCACTTTTTCAAGGGGACTGAGAGTTCAGGCTTCATAGTTCTCAAGCACATCTGTTGCTCAATTTTAAAAGTGCTCTTCAGAATACGTCGTTTTAGCACTTTTGGCAATTCAATTTCCAAATAACCAAGTGATCCCTTGTGCTTCTTTTTTCTTATCCTGCCATCAAAGACAGGACTACTTTTAAAAACTGTACCCATCTACAGTAGATTTATTTAAAGTACATTGAAATACATTAAAATAAAATTTAATTTAAAATTGATATTTCTGGCATTAACTAGAGTCACCGAAATATCTTTTCTCATGATACAATGGACAAGTCTAGTCTTTCCATCCCACAGCTATGAAGCAAACAAGGCTATGTCAACATTCTGGGTTTATTTTTATCTTTCTGCAAGCTGTCGCCTCCTCCTTCTTGGCTCCTGTGTCTCCAGGCAATCAGGAGATGATGTCTTCCTCTCTCACAGTCCCACCTTTCTGCCCTAGTGGTTATACACCATCTGTTCTGGAATTCATGCTTGTTCTCCAAATAAAAATAAAGATAAGATATGATTATCAATGGTAGATATTTGAAAACCTCAGTCTCCTTAGGTGAATTCTTAGGCCAAAACTTCAACATCATACATTTCTTTCTTCTTTGAAGTGACTAATTGTTGATGTCTTGGTCGTAAAACCATTTTATTAAGAAGCATTATGAAAGCTATGTCACCCAAAAATGTTACACCAGATCAAACCAGTGTTCTCTAAACCAAATGTCTTGGCTCCAAACAGGAATTCTTGTATGAGGAATTACAAGAACAGGGAAAGCATATGGTGTTTTGACATTTCCAAAACTTTCAGAAGTAAGTGACTAAGGTACTAACAAAACTTCTTCTTTAGAAGCCCACCATAAGCTTCATTTTTTGAATCTGTCCAGTTGACTCTGGAACCTGAATATTTTTTGGTATTTAGAGTGCTTTGTGTCTGGGATTTCAGCAACTGAAATAAGGTTGCATAAATAAATACAATTCTTATGTTTTTAATCTGCTAGTAGTGGACTATTCTGGGATGAGATAGAAGTATTGACATAGTGTCAAAGAATTATAGATTACACTCACGAACTGTGTTAAAGAACATTAGTAGGATAGCATTCCAATTTTAGGAACTGCAAGAAATGAGCCTGCCTGTGCAATCTTTATCTGACCAAGTACATGCTGAGCTACTCCACTCCACTGCCTTTTACGTGGAGCCTTTTCGGATGTTAAAGGATTCTCCACAGTGAGTGTGCAACACTGAGCAAACTTTTTCCTCATCAGAGGAATTCCTGCTCTATAGTTAGAACAACCGCGACACTAGGAAAGATTTGAGGCCTGTAACTAGTTGTATTTCCCAGAGGTCAGTGCTAGGTCTGATGTTCAACATCTTCATCAACAACCTGGATGAAGGGCTAGAGCCCACCCTCAGCCAGTTTGCTGATTCAAAGCAGGGAGGAGTGACTGACACACTGCAAGGCTGTGCTGCCGTTCAATGAAACCCAGACAGTCTGGGGAGCTGGGCAGCAAGGAACCTGATGAGGCTTAACAAGTATAGAGTCTTGCACCTGGGAAGGAATAACTGCATGGATCAATAGAGGCTGGGGGGTGACTTGCTGGAGAGGAGCTCTGCAGAGAAAGACCTGGATGTCCTGGTGGACAACAAGATGGTCATGAGCAAGCAGTGTGCTCTGGTGGCCAAGAAGGCCAATGCTATCCTGGGGTGTATGAAAGGGAGCATGTCCAGCAAGTCAAGGCAGGTGATCCTCTTGCTCTACTCTGCCCTGGTCAGGCCTTACCTGAAGTACTGTATCCAGTTTTGGGCTTCCCGGTACAAAGAGACAGAGATTTCCTGGGAAGAGTTCAGTGGAAGGGCCACAGATGATAAAGGGCCTGAAACACCTCTCTTGTGAGGAAAGGCTGAGCAACCTGAGTCTGTTTAGCCTTGAGAAAAGAAGACTAAGAGGGGACCTGATCCAGGTCTATAAATATCCAAGGTATGGGAAGCAAAGGGATGAGGCCAGACTCTTTTCAGTGGTAGGTGGCAATAGGACAAGTGGAAACAACCACAAACTGAAGCATAGAAAGTTTCACACAAACGTGTGTAAGAACTTCTTCACAGTGAGGGTGATGAAACAGTGGAACAGGCTGCCCAGAGAGGTTGTGGAGTCTCCTTCTCTGGAGAAGTTCAAGAGCCGTCTGGATGCCTATCTGTGCAACCTGGCCTGCTTGGGCAGGGGGGTTGGACTCAATGAGTTCTGGAGGTCCTTTCCAGCCCCTACAGTTCTGAGGAATCTGTGAAATCTGCTATGCTTCTCTTACAGTGTTAATGAGCTGTGTAGGTACTGTCGGGTACCACAATCCACAGAGAATGACAAAGAGAGGGTAAATCCACAGTGGGGCAGAACTGGTTTGTTGTCTGCCAGAACTTCATTTTGTGCAGACCTCCAGCTATAGTGGTGCCTGAGGAGGGTTGGAGAAATTATCAATTGTCGTTTATATACTGTTTGTCTTGTTCTATTTGTGAAAATTGGTCATCTGTATCAATAATAAGCATTCCCTGAAACAGCATGCTCTTAAAATTCAGTGCAGTGAAAGACTTAGTCATTCGTCTTCCCAGCTGTAGACATCTGTACACACAAGGATTTTGATATTTACATGTTGCTGGTTACTAAATGCCGAGGTTAAAAAGCTGAAATTCTATTCTGCTAAAATTGCATTAAGCAAGAAAAACAAGACAGCATTTTGCAAGTTCACTCTTTGGTATCTGGCCCCATTCACAGTGGCTTTGACATTTTGGCCTCTAGATGCATAAATGGATGAACATTTTCAAAAAAATTCAGATGATGCTATGGAATGGTACTATCTGCTATGAGATGGGGTTTCCCCTGAGTGAAACTGGCTGCTATGGCTACTGAAGATACTGCATCAGTGCTTTCGTTGCAAGCAGAATACTGCTGTTTTTCTGTTGAGGTTAAAACCTGAAATGAGCTGGAAAATGAAAATCATGCTTCCTGGGAAGAACAGGATTTTTGTACCCTGAGGAAGAACAGCCCTTGTAAGAGAGATTTGTCCCATAGTTGAAGGGAAGTTGGATACATTGGGAAATACACTAAAATCTGGATTTTTATTTTTATTTTTATTTTTTTTAATATCCTAAGTAAAAAGCAAACTATGGAAGGATTTTCTTCAAATCCTCCAAAATATGCAACAGCTCCAAAATATACAACATGAGGTAAGCAAGCTAAAATGTCAGGGCTTGTTTTGTTTTAGGTAAATCATGATCTTTATTTTTGTTTCAGTACAGGTGATCACTTTGACCACTGAAGTGTTTGGCTTTTTAGACTCTCCTTTGTACTTTCTTATCTCTCTGGCCACAAAATTTGTATGTTGAATCCTCTAGCATCTTTTTAAACTGTGAAGCCTGTAAGAAAATTAGTATAGATGCAGATGAGGGCAAATCAATGACAACAGCTTGAATGACAATGGAAAAAGTTGTGTGGAATTTGCAAAGAATCAACTTGACTTTTACAGATGCTGGGTATATCAAACTCTTTTTAGGTTTCACTGAGGTAGTGATACTATTTTCCTGAAATATCAATGTTACACTTTGTAATTTGAGAGCAAACCCTGGCCCTTCAGAGGAATGTCAATTGGAAAAAAAACCATAACCACAATAAATTCACGTAGTATGTGTTAGAGGGTTTTTATTGTAGTTGTTTACCATGATTTCAAATAAAAGGCTGAGAATGCAGGTCTAGTCTTGTGTCTTGAGGTGACTGGAACAGTTAATGCTGGTGTGGCTGAGAGCATCTTTGCTCTTTCTTCCCCCACCAAGCTTATCTAGTTTGTCTCCCTTAGGCACAGATCCACCCCTCTGTTGGGAATGCTGGGATTTGGGCATTCTGAGAAGAGATCAGCTTCAGTGAGAAATTACCTGCTGGTGTTTGGTCATGCTGAGGCTCTGCTCATGCTCCTTGCAGCTAGCAGCAGGTGTTTTCCCTGGCTGCTCTTCTGCCCGCAGCCAACATTTTGGAGAGTGAAGGAGAAACTCTGAGTTCTGGCATGCTATCAAAAATGGCTGAGAAAGCCCTTGTATGCTGGATGTACATTTTTAGGATACCCTGCAATTTGCTTGCTGTCAAAGGCTAAAATTTTACTTGACTAGCACTGCATAAAGTTTGTGTATCCACTTTTTATAAATTCAAGATGTATACATAAATTCCTGTGTTTTTGTTTTTGTCTTAATCAGAAGATTGTTCACTGGAGGAGATTTCAGGCACAAAAATACTTCTCTGTAATCTTTTTCTTATTATTTGTATCTATCAAGACAGCATCCTTTTTGCTCTGTTTTGATCGCCCTCTGATTCTGTCTTGCATTTTGCCTGTACTGTGAACTCAAGCTATCTCCATTTGAATTACAGAGGGCACTTCATATGAAATCAGGCAGAAAATGTACTGGCTCTTCACTTTTCAGAATAAATAAATTAATAAATCTTTTGAAATCACCATGATTGGACTAGAATGAAGTTTCAGGATGACTCATTACTCAGCTGGTTATAATTTCTGATGCTCAGCTCTGAAAACTTCTGCTTGCTTTTTGATGCGTGTGATAAAAGCAATAATAGTTTAATGGAGAATGTTGGACAGTTTACACACCTTAGTAAGGAACCAAAGGCAGATCAGGTGTAAATAACTGGGAGTTGAGACACTTTGTGAGATATGAGTACTAAATGATATAAAATTTAGAGAGGCAAAGCTACTGTGAAAACAGAAGTGAGTAACAAACAGAACTTACAGATCCAAGGACTTGGGATAAAGGTGGGAAACTTCTACAAAAATCTTCATAAACAGAAAGCATGCCTTAGAAGAGGCCACTTTGGTAAACTGAGTGTGTGTGAAGGCTTAGGTAGAAATCATTATACTTTTTAGTAGATGCAAGCAGGTACTTGCCCCATCCCTGGAGGCATTCAAGGCCAAGCTGATGTGGCTCTGGGCAGCCTGGTCTGGTGGTTGGCAGCCCAGCACATAGCAGAGCGTTTGAAACTAGATGAGCATTTTGGTCCTTTTAAACCCAGGCCATTCTATGATTCCATGATTCTATTCTTCTGGAAAAGAAAGTAAAATAGTATTGAACAAAGAGTAGGTTTGAAAATTATGTAATCTTTAAAAAAAAAACAAAACAGCTGAGGAACTCAACACATCACCACCTTACTTTCTTCTCACTGAGACAATCTCTGTACTCCTGTTGCACAGGAAACTGCAAGAGAACAAGACTTCATACAAAAAAAACATTTTTCTCTGACAATTTTGGGCAATTCTGTAGATTCTGAAAGTGTTTTTGCTGTTGCTGTTTTGTTGCAAGCAGATACAAATAAACATACAAAACCCCTAAGAGATTGAAGTCTTCAGTCAAAATATCTCAAGGGAAGTATCTTAAAATTTGTGTTCTGTCAGAATTTGGATGGTTGTACTGCAATGTAGAGACTATAAATATGAAATACCTTCCTCAGTGTTTGCTCTCACAAGACACAGATTTCTTCAGTGCTATTTATCTGCATTCATGTGAATGTGTGAAACCAGTTGTCTGCAATAACTTAGCATTAACTGCTCTTTGATTAGTCTAATGCACATTTCTAGATGGTGTAATGCTCAGTTCTGTATTTCAGAGTTTTCTCAAGGTAAAGAATTAATTCCACGTAGCATCTCTGAGAGTGATATAACTAATGTGAATGCTGTTTTATCATCCATCTTAAGTGTATGTATTGACTACACAAATTCTGTGAGAACAAGAAGGGAGTTTAAAGAGAATTGGAAGCTTAATAAAGGCAGTGCTTATTTACAGAAAGACAGCTACAGTCATTCACTGTTGCCTTAATAGTCAGGCAGAGATTTAGGATTGAGGGGACAGATTTTCTCTACCTTGCTGGTAAAATCTCTTCATGTAAGCACAGCCATGTATTTATGGTACTTACGGATTCACTGCTTTCTCTGTAGCACTAGTACAGAAGGTGTTCCATGGAAAGCCCCAGAAGCCTTTAAGATTCATTGAATTGCACATGGTGTAGCACACACCTCAGGGACCTTCATGAATGCTGCAAGTAAAGCAAGATTTCATGAGTTAACTCTGATGAGAAGGCAGTGAGATCAAAAAGTGGAGAAAGAAATAGACTGGAAATCAGCACTGGTAGTCAGTATGACCTTGATTGTTAAAACTGGTGTACCCAAGTGCTCTCAATCTAAGAGGCTGCCACTCCACCTCTGGTACCTCACATACAGAGCAGTATATCTGAAACGAGGCACATCAGAATGGATTGATGGCTGCATCTCTGGACCTCCTATGCGCAGGGACTGTTCCCTGCACAGCAAATTCACAAGTGCAATCTGCTAAGGAGATATATCAGCTTAATTACATTTCTTTTTCTGACCTGAGTCAAAAATACCCTTATTAACAGAGGGGATTTGGACTATGTTTTTTCTGTGAAAACAAAGTTATTCCTACTGAGAAATACTGCCAATATACTTTTTCTGCTATGTCTGATGTCTGCTAATGAATAGGACAGCAGGGCTGAATTTCTCATGTTTAGCATTCAGGTCCTACTGCATGTGTCAGTCCTGGAAGATACGCTGAGGTGTTAACATGGGCTGACTGCCTGATCCGTAGGGATACTACATGCTAGTGAAGTCCTGTACGTAAATGTTTTTTAAGTTTTGTATTTTATGTGTCCTCTACCCTCTTTAATGACTCCAGAACAAGGTATCTTGTATGGGCTGTCAGACAGACAAGCTAGCGTCTCTGGAAGTCTTCAGGTGATTAACCTCTCGTATCTACTGGGGTACCAGAATTTGCATGTATGATTGGAGTATGTGAATGTTGTTGGGGAAAAGAATTCACAGAAGTTGTGTTAGAACAACACTGCAGGTCTGATATGTGAGTTTATCTAAATATATCCTTTTCTCCCCCTTCTCTTCCCCTTCTCTTCCTCCCTTCTCTTCTCCGCTTTACTGTCAGGAAGGGCCACCTCTGAAGGTCCAATTCAGTACAGCCTGGCACCGACACAGACGGACATCAACAGCAGTTACAACAGTGAGTCAATTTGCAATCAAGGAAGTCCTTGAAAAGATACTGTTTTATGTGCATGTGGAAGGTGCAAGAATTCTGCAATGGGCTCTGGGAGGAGGGGTGGAGAAGGTTTGTTGACCCGAGCTCCATCTGTTTGGAACAGTTCTCAGGTTTTTAATGCCTCGCTAAAAGCATTGGGTAAACCTTTCCTGAAAGTCAGAGAGAGGGCTGATATGTGAGGGCTAGTGCAATTTACTGATGCAGTAGGCTGTAGGAGCTGGATTCTCCTCCGAGAAAACTGGCCACCAAGAATGCTTAAGACACTTCGCAGACTGGAGAAGAAGACACTTGAAGCCGTGCATAAACAAGGCCCTCCATTGAATTGCCACTTGCCTGCTCTTGTTGTTCTGCATGTAAGGGTTGCTAGTCTCAAATGACTGCAGGAGTACTGGTCTGCTCTAGGACAAGAAATGATATCGTTCATGCAGGTTTGAGGTAATTTAGCTGCTACTGCTTCAATTCTGTGGTGCTACCTGGGGCACCTGACAGGGAAAGTGAGACCTTTCATAGTTTAAGTCTACCTCATCGATTATGTACACACACAATGCTATCCAATGTTTGCAATCCCAACTCTCAGCAGATATCCAGTCATGATATGTTCTGGTTATGCCCTTGGTGGTTTGGGGTGCTTTGGGGTATTGATAAGGAAAGTTTTCTGGACCTTTTCATGAAGGTACACATGTGGCTTAAAGCTCTAGGAATAGAGTCTGGACAGATGTGGTGATTTTTAATATAGTTTCTATCCTGATAGTTACAGACACTGAAATTGTATTTGTGCATACTCTACTTTTCATCTTATCTGCAAAACTTTATCCTGCCTCCATCTACTGCCTTCTTTTCATAATTTGTGCTACAGCCTTGGGTAATGAAAAATGTCAAATGACAGACATATTGATGAGTTTTACTGGTCTTAAACTGGTTTTAATTTGAGCAACTGTTTCAGTAATTTTGATCTGACAAGAATCATAGTGGATTACTTTCACCTCTTTCAGGAGTGAATGGCACCTGAAAGATGTCAAGGAACTTGAAGCCTTTGAAAAACTCAGTGATAATGGTGGTACCAGAGTCAGAAGACTTGGAAGGTTCAGTCCTCTGCTGCATTTCTGTCTAAATGCGGTCTTTTTAGTTAATAGCTCTTATTTTTCTGTGAAGATTTAAAGGAATGATGCTCCTTGTAATTTGGCATCCACCATCTTTTCCTGGCAATGAAGAGAGAACTTTTTCTGTAGAAAATTTAGGATTGCTTTCTTTAAATTTTCTATGAGAAATCAAATAATTGGTAAAGAACAAAAAAAAGTATAAGCTATGTATGAAAATGACTCTTTCTGGTACTCTTCCATACTGCTGTCATGCAAACAAATTTTAGGGCCCATTTATATAGTGTTGAGTGAACATCTGCTTTGGCAATGCCTGTCCCAGGAGGTTCAGTGGACAGGGCTGGCAGATGCAGGAGGCAGCAGCAGGTGCAGGAACCCTGGCCTCATGTTGTTGGATTTCTCTGTCTGGGTAGCCACATCAATTCCTGTGATTACAGAGGCCACTGAGGCCAAGAGGCTGCAGCTCTGTGCCAGATGGAGGCCACAACAAGTTCCTTGCAAGCAGTTGCAGCCATTGTTGAGAAACAGTGACCTTGACCCCCAACCACCACTCCTATACCAACCTCTGGGTGCCAGGGACTGCTGAGGCCTTTCCTGTCTCTCGGTGATGTTCTGCAGAGCAAGGGAGGGGAATCTCTGCTGCCCTACAGCCCGCTCAGCCTCCTGTAGAGAGCACTGATAAAGGCCATGCCCACAGCCTACCTTAAGCTGCTGTGTGCCCAGGACTTTCTCCACTGAGGCACTGTCCTCTTCCTCAGGACTCACCTAGAGGCAGCGGAGGGCCATCCGCTGGACTTCTGTTGTGCTAGCTCAGAGAACACCAGTCCCAGTCCAAGTACTTCCTTTTTCCTCAGAGCTTGCAAAAGAAGTGAGCAGTCTCAGGGAAGGGTGGTGGTGGGAGATGGCGAAGGAAAGGTGACAAGGAAGTAGCAACTGACACTGGGGCTATCTGGCAGATGGTTATACTTCAGCACTGAGATGGAAACTGAGAGCCCCTGATGTGCTGCCAATGGATATGACGACATCTCAAGGCAAGCGTGATATTATATCATTTGCCCTGCCCTGTTGGAGGAGGATCCATTTCCATTTTTTCCTCTGTGGGTAGATCCACCTCCATGGGCTCGAAGTCACCTTCAAGTTGATCAGCATCCATCGGCTCAGGTTCACTGCTGCTCCCCTGGAGCCTAAGCTTCTTTACTGGCAGAGAGAGGTCTTGCACCAAGATCTGGATGAATTCAAGGATGGTCACTATCTGCATGAATAAGTGTAAGTGCTGAGTTCTGCATCAGGGCTCTGTGTTCAATCTGGGAAACAAGAGGCTGGAGACCAGCTCCACAAAAAGGGATCATGGGATTGTCTGACAATGAGGTGAACAGGAGGCAGCAGTGTGCCCTGGAGCCCAAAGGGCCAACCATACCTTGGGATGCAGCAGGTCCAGTGCTGCCACCAGGTGAGGGGAGTGGCTGCCCCCTCTGCTCTGCGCTGTGCAGCCTCACCTACAGCACTGCATGCAGGTTGGGTGCTGCTGCAGTGCATGAAGGGCATGCAACTATTAGAGAGTGTCCAAATGAGGGCTACAAATTTGGTGAATGGCCTGGAGGGCAAGGCTGTAGACAGGGAAAATAAAATTAATTACATGAAACAAAAAGTGACATCTGATCCTCTGTGCTCCTGACATGTGTCTTCCTCTCAGTGATTCCCTGTGACCTAAGATATTTGACTTGACATCACAAATATGTGGAAGGAGCTTGTGTGCTAAAGGAGCAGTGGACAATTGGATCATCTGGACGAGATGTGATTTGGTGATGGAGACATCACCAGAAGGGATAAGAGAGAGAAAAATCCAGTGACAGCAGTTCTGGACTTCCAGAAAAGAAGTCTGGAGGGCTGAGAATGTCACAGTGACCTAAACCATCTGACTCCATTTGTGCATGCACCCCAGTCCCTTTTCAAAGTCAAGAGGACCAATAATACCTTCTGTCCTAGACTGAGTGAGAAGATATCTGTCATTTGTTTAAAACTGACCACCAGAGCTGAATGGTTTACATCATCTCATACATTCATGTAAAGGTCAGATAAAGCAGTTGCAAACTACTGCAGTGATGGGGATTGTCCCTTTGTTTTCTAGCTATGTTGTCTTCAGTACAGTTTTAACGTTCTCCATGCATTTCCTAAACACTCAGTCTTTGAAAATGCAGGTTTTTATCAATTTTTTCAACCATATTTTTTAAAATTTTGCTGACAATCTATAAATAAAATTGTAATAATGTTATCATAAGCTATACTGAAATCTGATCTTGTGCTGCATGATGAAGAATGGAAAATGTACAGCACAAACTAATATCTATTGCTTTGTGACTCTTAAGCAAATAATTGGTTGTTTCTTCTTACTATACTTTGCCTCACATGCTTGAGTGAGTCATACCGTGTTTTTCTCCCTTTTTGTTTTCTGTTGGTTTGTTTAAGTCCCACAGTTCATGATTCTGATGATTGCCTCTGTAAACAATTGGTTGGAAGTGTTGATATCCTGGACAGTACTTCAAACCAGATGTTTAAGCAGCTGTACCCTTAACCCCAAGAATAGTTCCATGTTAGTAAACATGTGGATATGGACCTTGAGATGAACAGCACGGCCCACTGTAAAGTTGCAGCATGTAGTTGAGGTATCTGGACATGCATTCATGCCAAGTGGATTTTAAAATCAAGCATATGTCTCAAAGATATCAGGCAGAGCACCTGGGGATTTTAAGCTAATGCAGATGTACTTCATGCTCAGTGAGTGCATCTGGAGTGTAGCACATGGGGCTTGCATTTTTCCAAGCTCTGGTAAGCAGTAGGAGGTAGCAACCGTCTCAGATATAAGAAGAGTCATGGTTTGGAAGAGGATGAGCTGTTATGCACTTCTGGGGAACATTAAGATTCCAAAATACTTACTTTCTTTCAATTACAACATTATAAAATATTGTGTCCTCCTGTCAGCTCACCTAGTCTTCAGATCTCTACTTGTCCAGCTCCCCTCTCCATTCCTTCCCTTTCCCCTTTCCTTTCTTTTCCCGAGGGCAAGTAGACAATATCATCCTTCCATACAGATCCTGGGGATCAGAACTGGAGGCTGTTCATTCTGACAGCATTGCTCCTATTGTGTAGCTAAATTGAATAGGCCAGATCCTGCAGTTGTCATTCCAAATAAGTTTGCATAGTATTTAGAAAAGTGATAGATGTTCTCCAAGAGCTTTCGGCCAGTGACTCTGATGCAACACTGTGATAAAGTCTAAGGCGCTTTCAGTGGGAAGAAGGTATTGTTGCATGTGTTTCTGTGATATCACATCCACTATTCTTTTATTGTGTGTTTTCAAACTATTCAGTCCTGTTAGGTTTTGATGGACACTAGTGTTTGTCTTCTGAATTTTTTTTTTTAAATCATTCTTTCTTAGAGTGATGGGAATCTAAACTGAGAGAATCTAAACCGCTGTGCAAACTGAGCTACTATTACCTGACACAAAATCTATGGGAAGAGAAAACAGCAGATAGACCAACAGATATAGATGTGAAAAACAAACTGATTTTATGACACATTAGTTCATATTCAAATCTGAAACAGCAACAGAGAATTTCAAGCAATTATGCTTCATTTTGGGTTTCTTGGCTGTTGTATTTTTCAGTTTAAGGCCTGCTTGTTCAGAATTTACTGAGGCTGATTGGGTGGCTGCGATGGATTTTGGTAGGTTTGAGGATAAGTATCAGCAGGTTTAATAGTTATACTATAGTTTATGTGCTTTTTCTTGCTGTCTGCAGCATGACTAGTGTGGGTTTTTATAGTGGTTGTTCATTAAAAACAAAAGTAGGTGACTTGCTGAGGCATGCCAGATTTCTTTTCTGCTGTATGCCAGTGATCATTAATTCTGTTGGCACAGTTCACAGGGAAAATTTAACACGTGAATCTACATTACTAGCAGTGCTACTGCAAGATGATTTGTTATTACAAGAGTTAGATCCCTTAGACATTCTGTCCTCTGATTGTGATTCCTTCATTTTGTCAGCATTCTAATCAGGTCTATCACAATAGAAATGGAAAGGAAAATCTTCCATGTGAGTTTCCTGCCCATGATTTTAGCATTAACAAGAAATAATAGTGCAGTGACTTCCATTACAACTTCTGATTTCAAAAGATTGGTTTTGTTTCATTTCATGGAAGCTGCTACAGAAGTGTCACTGGCACAGACTTTGATGTCAAGACCTGCACGACAGCGGCTACTAACACAGAGTTCAACGCTCTTACTGTGTGAGGATCTTTGAAGTAAACTGAGGTGTCTGGACATTGCTTGCTTGTGTTTACAGACTCCTAATGCGTGATAATCTTTTATAAACCCGAAATGAACAAACTTGGGGTGAATTTGTAATAAGAAAGGGGCATAACACTGCTGACTTCTTTCTGAGGTGATGCATGCCAGTGCTGGATAATGGAGCAGAGATTTGTTATCTGCAACACTAAAATGCCACAGCAAAATGGCTTTTTTTTTTCTGGTCAAGGGGGCAGTCAGAGCTGATGATAGAGATGGCAGAAGTTTTTGAGGAATGTGGACCTGGAAAAGAGCAAAGTGAGGACCCCAGAATTGAGGAGAGTGAAATTTTATCTAAAGAATTGTTGGATGAGATCCCCTGGGAAGAGTTGTTTTTAGGGACAAAGGAATGGAGCAGAGCAAACAGCTCTCTAAAGATGCCTTTCTGAGAACACAAGATCTCTTCACCCCCCAGCATGAAAAATGAAGCAGAGGAGACAGGAAAACAACACGGCTAAGAAGGAATGTGCTGATCAAAGTGATAGATAGGAAGAAAAAGTATAGAGAGTGGAGGCAGGGATGAGTGCCTGGGAAGAATACAGGGATGCTGTCTGGACAGACAGAAATGGGATTAGGAAAGCTAAGATAAAGGTGGAACTGAACTTGGCAATGGATATGAAAAATAACAAGAAGGGATTTTACAGGTGCATTAGCAAGAAGGGAAATGCCAAGGAGATTGTAACCCTTATGATAAATGAAAAGGAATAAATGGTTCCAACAGGCATGGAGAAAGCTGAGGTACTTACAAAATCTTTGCCTCAGTCTTCTGCACAAGACAGGCTTCCCATCCATGTCTCTCACATCCCATCCATGTCTCTCACATCCTTGAACCTTTACATGGGGTACAGCTGGGCAGAATAATCTTCATTGTAAAAGCAGAGCAAGTCAGAGACTACCTCATGAGACTGAATGTATACAAGTCTGTGGAGCTGGATGACATACATTTCAGGGTCTGGAAGGAACTGGCTGATATTGTTGCCAAGCCACACTCCATTATATTTGAAAAGTCATGACTGTCAGTTGAAGACACCAGAGACTGATAAAAGGGAAACATCACTCCCTTTAAAAATAAATAAATAAATGTGGAAAGTAAGAACTACAGGTTGGTGATTCTCACATCTGAGCCTGGTAAGATCTTGAAGCAGATCCTACAGAAAGTTATGCAACAGCACATGCAAAACAAGAAGGTGATCAGAGACAGACAGTGTGGCTTAATCAAGTGCAGATCATGTCTGACCAACATGGTGGCTTTCTATGATGGAAGTATGGCATCAATGGACAAAGGAAGAGCAACTGATGTAATCTACCTGATGTTATCTGCAGATCCTTTAATATGCTCCCACACACCAAATACTTATCTCTAAAACTGAGAGATATGGATTTGAAGGCCAGACTACTTGATGTATAAATAATTGGTTGAATAGTCATAGCCAGAGAGTTGTGGTCAATGGCATACATCCAAGCGGAGGCTGGTCACAGGTGGTGTCCCTCAGAAGTCTGCCTTCGGACTGATGCTCTTCAACATTTTGGTCAATAACATGGTGGGATCAAGTGCACCCTCAGCAAGTTTGCTGATAACAAGCTGAGTGGTGCAGTTGGTACAACAGAAAAAAAGGATGCTGTCCAAGGGGAGCTGGACAAGCTTGAGAAGTGGGCCCACATGAACCAAATGAAGTTCAACAAATCCAACAGCTAGGTTCTGCCTTTGTGTAGAAGCAATCCCAGATATGTGTACAGGCTGAGAGAAGAACACTTCGAGAGCAGCCCTATGGAGAAGAACTGGAGATTCTGGTGGACGAGAAAACAGAAATGAGCCAGCAGCGTGCAAATGCAGCCCAGAAGACCAACTCTGAGCTGCAGCAAAGGAGGGGTGGCAGCAGAGCAAGGAATGTGATTGTAACCCTCTACTCTTCCCTCTTGAGGACCCATCTGCAGTACTGTGTCCAGGCCTGGGGATCCTAGTACAACAATATTGGCTGGATAAGAAACCGGCTTGAAGGCCAGGCCCAGAGAGTGGTAGTGAATGGAGCTAAATCCAGCTGGCAACTGGTCACTGGTGGTGTTCCCCAGGGGTCGGTGCTGGGGCCTGTCCTCTTCAATATCTTTATTGATGACTGGATGAGGGCACTGAGTGCACCCTCAGTAAGTTGGCAGATGGCACCAAGTTGGTGGATGTGTCGATGTGCCTGGAGGTAGTGAGGCCCTGTAAAGGGATCTGGACAGGCTGGATGGCTGGGCTGAAACCAATGGGATGAGGTTCAACAAGGCTAAATGCCGGGTCCTGCACTTTGGCTACAACAGCCCCAGGCAAAGCTACAGGCTTGGGGCGGACTGGCTGGAGGACTGCGTAGAGGAAATGGACCTGGGGATATTGACTGATGCTCCGCTGAACGAGCCGACAGTGTGCCCAGGTGGCCAAGAAGGCCAATGGCATCCTGGCTTGATTCAGAAACAGGACTGCCAGCAGGAACAGAGCAGTGATTGTCCCCCTGTACTCAGCTCTGGTAAGGCCGCACCTCGAGTGCTGTGTCCAGTTTTGGGCCCCTCACTGCAAGAAAGACATTGAGGCCCCGGAGCGGGTTCAGAGAAGGGCAACAAAACTGGTGAGGGGTCTGGAGCACAGGGCTTATGAGGAGAGGCTGAAGGAGTTGGAATTGTTCAGTCTGGAGAAGAGGAGGCTCAGGGGAGACCTTATTGCTCTCTCTAACTACCTGAAGGGAGGTTGTGATGAGCTGAAGGTCAGCTTCTTCTCTTGTGTAACTAGAGATAGGACTACAGGGAATGGCTTCAGGCTGTGCCAGGGGAGATTTAGGCTGGAAGTTAAGAAATACTATTTTTCTGAAAGAGTAGACAGGCACTGGAATGGGCTGCACAGGAGGTGGTGGAGTCACCAACCCTGGAGGTGTTCAAGGAACGTTTGAATTTTGTGTTGAGGGATATGCTCTAGTGAGTACTATTGGTGATAGGTGGATGGTTGGACTGGATGGTCTTGTAGATCTTTTCCAACCTCGGTGTTTCCGTGATTCTGTGAAGAAAGATGTGGAGTTGTTGGAGCAGGTCCAGAGGAGGATCACAAAGATGATCAGAACCTGGAGCACTTTTCTTATGATGAAAGTCTGAGGGAGCTGGTCTTGTTCAGCCCGGAGAACAGAAGACTCTGGGGAGACCTCACTGTGGCCCTCCAGTAATTAATGAAATTTTGTGAACAGGAGGAAGACAGACTTTTACATGATCTGATAGTGATAGGAAAAGGGGGAATGGCTGTAAACTAAAAATGGGTAAATTTGATTTAGATGTTAAAAAAAATTGTTTACTCAGAAGGCAGTGCATCAGCTACACAGGGAAGGAAGCTCTGGTTGTCCCATCCCTAGAGGTAGTAGGTATTCAAAGCCAGGTTGGATGGGGCCCCAGGCAGCCTAATCTAGAAGTGGCAATCTTGCCCATGGCATAGGGCTGGAACTGGATGATCTTTTAAGGTCCCTTCCAATTCAAACCATTCTGATTCTATGATTAGACAAAGACACATGCCACTGCCAGTGGGAGACTGGCATGTCAGAGTCTCTAATTGTTTTTACTGCTGCTGTAAGTATGTGTGTCAAACTGGAGGGCGTACGCTTGGGATTCAGAAATGCAGAACTAAAAAGTCATGAGTAGTTAAAGGTATGAAGCATTCAGAGTTGCATCTTTTTGTGTTTTGTTTTTAATTGCTACCTCCAAAGAATGGATTTAAAAGATAAAAACTCTTCTGGTAGTTACAGCTCTTTTCCTTCCCTTCCCTTCCCTTCCCTTCCCTTCCCTTCCCTTCCCTG
>NW_024884767.1:8896270-8958989 GCF_019232065.1 Centrocercus urophasianus | reverse complement strand
CCCTTCCCTTCCCTTCCCTTCCCTTCCCTTCCCTTCCCTTCCCTTCCTTTCTCCTTCCCCATCTGAGCAAGGTTGTTCTGGCTCCATTGAGACCAGCTGAGCAAATCTCACAAAAGGAGGGTATTCACACCAAAAGAACTACTCTTCATCAGAATGGAGCTGTTGGTATGAAACATTTTCTATAGGCAGGATTTGCTTACAGGCATTTTGTTCTGCTTAAAAAAATAAATACATAAGTAAATAAAATAAAATAAAATAAAACAAAACAAAATAAAATAAAATAAAGCTCTGGTAAAATATCAGAGATGGAAAACAAAAAAGTTCTGTTTGAAATTTTCCATCACCACTACATTAAGACTTGAAGCATATTTCCTCAGCAGAATAAGTATTATCCAGTCATTCTGTACAAGAAAAGAATTCTCTAAGAGAGAATTTGGCCCTTCAACATGTAGTTATCCATGCAGATTGTGACTGTTCAGGAATTAGCTGGGTTGTAAGAAAAGGGCATAAACTGCAGACGTTTACAGAAGTATTCTTTGTTTAGACTGAGTTAAAGAAGCCTCTTTTTTCGTGTAGGAATCAAAATACTATATTTGTGTGTTAGTACTCTTGCATCTGCCTGTTTCTTTTGAAAACAGTATAAATAAGAGATGATGGAAAAAATAAAAAGGATTAATTTGGACTTGTAGGCATAGGAACTTCTGCTTGAAAACACAAGAACTAATAGAAGTTGAAGATGGCAATTTTGCAACATGTAATTAGACTGGAATACACTGCCATGGGAAGATTTCAAAGCCAAAAATTTAATTAAATTCAAAGAAGCATTAAAAACTTGCATTAGTTACAAGATACCTAGACAGGTAATAATTAATTATGATAAAAATTCTGGAAGGGATGTAAGGGATATATTAGATAATGTGCTTTGAGTATTCATCTAATCTCTATCACGAATCAACATGAGATAATCTAGCAGACAGACAACCTGCATTACGCTGAAAATTACTTGAGAAATACCTGGGATCGATCAGTATGAGACATAAGATTTAGAAGTCCTTGGGTCAGATCCAGGCTATCAATTGATCTTGTTTCCTTTTCTAGCTGCCTCATCTTTATTTTGGCAGAGTTAAGCCTTTCAGTGTCCAGCCTCTGATGAGTAATCTATTCTGCTCATACAGTTTCAGAGTGAGTCAGGAAACCTGACTTTTTAACGCAACTTTCAGAAGAATCGTGTTAAGCTTGGGGTAGCTGGAATATGGCCATATATGACAGTGTTGAGGAAGTAAGTGAGCAGGTTTAACTCTTAGTACGATGTCAGACAGTTCTGACCAGTTCTCAGCTTTCCTACTCCCTTGCTATCAACTGTATCATAGAATCAGGATAATTTGGGTTGGAAGGGACCTTTAAGTTCATTCTCGTTCCAACCCTGCTTCTGTAGGCAGGAACATCTCCCAAAAGACCAGGTTGCTCAAAGTCCCGTCCAGCCTGGCCTTGAATGTTTACAGGGAAGGGGCATCCACAGCCTCTCTGGGCAACTTGTTCTACTGTCTCATCATATTTCTTGCTAATATATAGTCTTAATCTACTCTCTTCCAGTTAAAGCCATTTCCCCTCATACTGTTGCTACCTGTTCTTATAAAATGTCCCTCCCCGGCTTTCCTGTAGGCCCCCTTCACATACTGGAAGGCCACTCTTAACGTCCTCCTGGAGCCTTTTCATCTCCAGGCCCAAGAGCCCCAGCTCTCTCAGCCTGTCCTCTAGAGGAGGTGCTTCAGCTCTCTAATCATCTTCATGTCCCTCCTCTGGACTTGCTCCAACAGCTTCCTGTTCTTCTGCCCCAAGAACTGGACACAGTACTCCAGGTGGGGTCTCACGAAAGTAGAGCAGAAGGTCAGACTCACCTCCCTCAACCTGCTGATCAGGTTTCTCTTGATGGAACCCAGGATACAGTTGGCCTTCTAGGCTACAAGCACACACTGCTTGTTCATGTTGAGTCTTTCATCAACTGACACTTACAAATCCTTTTTCTCAGAGCTGCTCTCAAGCCATTCTCTGCGCAGCCTGTATTTATGCTTGTAATTGTCCTGATCCAGGTGCACTTGGCTTTGTTCAACTTCATAAGGTTGGCATGTTCAAGTCCCTCTGAGTGGCATCCCTTCCCTCCAGAGCCTGCAGCAAAGCACAAGTGGAGGTTAGCCCTGAGGAATGAATACTGGGAGTCAGTGCAGATCAGCTATCACTCTGTAATGCAACATCTGAATGCCTCAGCACTTCAACTCTCCTTTATGTGTAAGACACACAGAAATTATCTGCAGTGTCAGGAATTAAGAGATTCCTTTCAAACATTTGTTATCTATGTGCTTTTTTTATGTCATGTTAAAGATCATTTGAACTAAACCTGTAGCCAATCTTTCTCCTGTAACTGTAACTAAGTACAAATAAAATACTTTATTGGTTAAACTACAACTTCATACACTTTCTCTGTGTATTAAATGGAGTGTCATTTTTGCTGCACAGTGTGCACAAACACCAGCTGACATTTGATGAAATCTCCACAACAGAGCTAGCCATGGGATCTCTGAAGCAGAAGTTTAAAATTTCTCAGGTTAGCTAACAAAGCTACTCTGAAAATACCTTTCTTGCTTAGAACAGCCAAGAACAACCATAATTCATTATGATGATGTTTTTGGAGGACTTTTTGTTTGGTTTTGGGGTGTTGTTTTTTGTTTGTTTGTTTGTTTGTTTGTTTGTTGAATGCAATTCTTTCACTATATCACTGTCTTCAGTTCTGCAATTAGATTCTGTCCCTTGCAGTATTTTCACATAAGGCTTTGTTCTTAAGAGGAAGCCCCTCTTCAGCCCTGGCTACTGCAGATCTCTTTCCATTCTTGCACTAACAAGGTGGGGTGCTCTAAAACATAACTTGAGTTATGTTTTCAAAGAATCAGACAGCAGAGAAGAGGAAGAGCAGAGAGGAGCAGAGAGGAGGAAGTGTGTTTGAGAAAAGCCACAAGAAACAAGGTGGATGAGAAAAACACTAGCTGCTTGCAAGCCAGCAGATGCTTAGATATATGAATTTATTCAAAGCTTGCACAGTTAACTGAAGAGTGCAACACAGAGTTAATTATCACACTTGAATCTTTAACTGGCCCTTAATTCTGAAACTTGTACTGGTAGCATCCAGAATACCAGATAGATAGCATTCAGTAGGATGAACACAATAGCAGGCTGAATATGATGAAACAGAACAGGAATGGGTTATACCTCAGGGAGAAAAAGGCCTTTCATTCTTTTCCCTGGCTCACTTTGTTCATGCATAACTACCTAAGCACTGTGGTCTGCTGGCTGTGAGAGAGCCTTCTTGCCTGTATAAAACCTAATTGCACCTATAGAGCAGTTAGTGAAGTGCACAGAGATTTTTGTTACTGATTTTGCTAAGATTTTGAAGGACAGTATTTCTCAAGAGAATTTTGGCTGGTCATGCTAGCCTGTCATTAAGGATCTTTTCCTACGTTATTCTTAGTATGCCTCATTTATAAAAGGGAGAAAGTATTTTTCCTCCCTTTTATGTCCTCATATGGTAATCACAATGCTAGTTCGTATGTATCCATTACTGTCACAGGGTAACTCTTGCTGTACTGGTGACTAAGCCTACAGAAACCTGAAGGGAATTTTGTGCATGCCACTGGCTGTAGCCCTCTCCTGGCATCCTCCCATAATCAAGGTCCTCATTTCCTCTCACTTGCAGAGTTGCAGATCAGGACTAGGTCCAGAGGGTTTACATAGGCAAAAATGGAAAAGAAAAAAGGTTTCTTATTGCAGCCAAAATAATTCATGAGGGAGAAACAAACCAAAAAATGCCACACAGTCTAATATGAAGCTGCTGTAATACAAGACTTTGTCCCCTTTCATAATTCCAGTATGAAGAAATGGATGTGTGATTTTGTATGTTCAAGAGTTATAGCCTTAACTGTCCCAGTTACTGAAGTTTTTCCAAATACCTTTCTACTACCATTTTTCAGGACCAATTATAGCAGTGATCTATTAGCATAGTTATTAGAATAATAGCAAGGTTTAGGCTGTACCATCCCCACATTGCCAGTTTACGTTGTCTACTTGCACGGCCAGCATTTCCATCTTCTAGTCCTATCTGGGATTTCTGTGCTGTATGACCAGCCCTGATTACATCTGGATATTCATAAAGATGAGCTGTTACTCTCTTCTTTCCCTGTTAGTGACCTTTTCTTCTAACCACATCTGTAAAGAAATGGGAAAGCCCTTCATGAAGGGGTCTCAAAGCACTGCTGAAGTAGACTGGCTCTGTGCATGCCTCAGCTCCCACTCACACTTAGTGGGCCTCCCTCTTGAGGGTGCTCTCCTATGCCTGCAGCTGCAAGATCTGGCTGAAAAGCTAGTCTTTCTAGCTTTCTTTTGCAGAGCATATCAGCAGATTCATGGCAAAAGAAAAACTCTATTACTAGCCTGCTCAGAGAAAGGCTGACACTTCAACCTAAACCATACTAGAAATGAAAACATCAAAATCAGAGAGATGGTAGAAAATCACTCAGAGCGTGGTGAGGCACTGGCACAGGCTGCCCAGAGAAGCTGAGAATGCCCTATCCTGGAGGTATTCAAGGCGAGGTTGGATGGGGCACTGAACAAACCCGATATAGTGCCTGATTTAGTGATGGGCAACTCTGTCCGTGGCAGAGGGGTTGGAACTAGATAACATTTAAGGTTCCTTCCAACTCAATCCAAAGAATCCATTCTGTGATTCTGTGAATGCCCTGAGTGAGTGGAAAGGCTTCTACAATTGGTCAGTCTAGCTGTGAAACAGCACCACACAGAAGCACTGTTAATATTGCTGCCTGCAATATGATAGCAATGGCAAGAGCACTTTAATTCACTGTGGAATGTTCTAATATGTGGGAGACAAGCAAGTCTCATGCCTCATGGGGTTTCATAGACTTCCCTTCTCGAGAGAATTCTTTTGTTTTTCTTCTGATTGCTTGCACTTGTTGCCAGCCAATTCTTACAACAAGCTCTTCTGCAAGACTTTTTTTCTAGGGAGAACAGGTAGTTATCTCTTATCATAGCTTCTCAAAGTGCTTTCTACTCTCCCATGTCTTCAACATTTAACACCTGCTCATGCAAAGTAATGCAAGATAATTACCCAGCAAAACAACATATGGCTGGATTTGGTGAGTTCTCTCATTCATGAGACCTTTACACCAAGACTGGAGTTTGGACAGCCAGGAACCCTTTTTTTCCTAAGTGGAATTCCACTGTGAGAAAAGATCCCCTTCTTCAGGGGTCAAGCTTAGGTTTGACCATGGAATTGGTTGTGGGGTTTTCTGACAGGGCAACCTTCCCTTTTTAAGAGAAGAGGTGGGAGTAGGATGATCATCCGGGTTATGGCTACAGATAGAGGCTACCACAAATAATCCCATATATAGCACTGTAGTAAAAAATGTACTTGTATTTAACATATGTTCACCTCACTCTCTGACCCCATCTCCATCCTGAGATAGTTTCCTCCCTGTGCATATGCTTCTTGCTCTGAGTAAATGGAGAAGTCATGTTTGACAGGTTTCTGTGATGTCTTAAGCCTAGTGTTATAAGTCAAACCTCAATACTTTTTCCATCCTTTTTCTAATGAATGCACAATGACGTCCATTTTGCTTGCAGAGAAATATCTCACTTCTCTTCTTGTCCATTTTTACTGGCTTTTGTTTTCCCCTTTGATACAGAAGGTTACCAGCATAATCTTGCCCAGCAAGCATCAGTATGCATCAGCTCTTACATTCAGAGCACATAGCTGTGCCCTCAATTTCCATTTCTTCGGAATCCTGAATGTAATAAAATTACAATAGACTGCAAACAGATGCATGATGATAACACAATCCAGCTTACTTGTTCCAACTGCAATTTCTGTTGTGAGGATTTAGTCACCGTCTAATGGGTAACCTATGCAGGGGTTCAATGAACCTGATGGACCTGGGGCGTTGGCACAAATATGTTAGATCTGAAATTTAGATTTCTGAAAGTTTTGTGTACAAAGCTAACTAAGAAGCTCAGAACTGCCCAACCCCAGGAAAATACATACTCTGGCATTCCATCCAGATGAAAATTTGACAAGTAGGGACATCACTCTTCCAGGGTGCATGAGAATAACAACAGTTAGTTTTGTTTGCCTTGCAATGCTCATGCAGAGGAAAATGGGTCATTTGGCTTCTGTATTTGGAAAACCTTCCTTAACAAAGCCTTTAGAAAAGAGCCTCCAATTTTACTTATTTTGTATCAACTGAACTTTCATGAACAAGGCCAGAAAAGGCAGGTGAGCTTAAAACTAGGGCACTTAAGATCTTTTCTGACAGTAGGCAAGAACTGGTCAGAAGATGTGACCGGAAAAGGCAGAGGTGACTATGATTGGATCTGAAGATATGTATCTGAAACAACTTTTTCATGCATTTCGTGTTGCTAGTATCAGATGTTCATGTGCCTCCAAGATTAGTTTGGATTCCCTATATCAAGACAAGAGCATCAGTGTATCTTTTCCCATAAACCTGTGCTTATGCCAGCAAGACCTGTTCTTATGCCAGCGCTCACTGTTCTGGCTTTAAAATGAAAAAATCTCATTGTCTTTTCATTCATACATTGTTGCACATCAGGAGTGATTCCCTCCATACCAGTCTGATGTGAAGAGGACCTGGACCACAACTAAAACAGCTCTCTATTCGTCTAGCTGGGGCACTACACAGTTTCAAGATGTTTGTGCAGGTCTGTAGCAGTCCTTTACTGCTCTTAATTTCATAATTGTTACTTTTGTCTTTCTACTATTCAAATTAAAACCTTAGAATCTGGATTGGTGTGCCTGACAGACTACGTGTGGCTTTTGTCTGGATTACTAAAAACATCTCCCCACAATCCACTTTTCAGTGTGAGAATCCATGAGATTCCCTTTCTCAGAGACCTGAGAGTCACTTCCCAGTGACTCTCTAGAGCTAGAGACCCCAGTAAAAGAAATGAGAGGTAAAAAGCCCTGATTCTTTGTTTTCTTGCCTATTCTGCTAAATCCTTGAATCCTGTGATAAGAAAACATGTGAGCAAAATATAAATTGGCAAGGCATGTTTTTATAACAAGAATTTCTACTTCTTTTCAGTAGTTTCAGACAAAATTAGATATGTCAGCCCACTTGCTATCATACTTAGATTTTGGTTTTTTGTACTGCCAATGTTTCTGCAGAAAATGAATATAAATGGCAACACGATAGAGGAAAGAGGAGAAAAAAACTAAGCAGGACAGTAAAGGCAGCACCACCTGGGATTTTATTTCAGGCATTTGTTTCTTACTGGAAATGTGAAAGTGGGAGATGGGAAGCATGAGAAGAGCAAGTGCATACGGTACGATGATCGTAGTTTTCAGGTGTCCTGAACTCTGTTCATTGCATTCTTTAGGTAAGACTTGAGTGATTTCAGACTGTTTGACTGTTCCCCAATCATGCCAAGCTGGTAATCTCTGTCTATCCATCTTATTTCATTAGTAAGAAGCAACCAAATCCATCATACTACAAGATATAGCTGTGAAATTTAAAAAAAAAAAAAAAAAATTTTTACTTTATAGAAGAGTTATTTAAAAGATCTTTAGTTTCTAAGCAATCTTCAGTGATACTGAAATTGGTTAATTACAGCCACTACCAAAGGAATGCAATCTAGAACTATGTTACATGACAGATAGCTATAACTTTGTATGTATTGATGTAACTCCTGTTCTAAAAGTCTAAACTGACATTAACATAAACTGACAAACTGAAGTGTTTTGAAAAAATTTAGAAAGATATTCTACAAATAATTGTCTAAAATACAAAAGTTTTAGTCTCTTCTTAAAAATTAACATTATTTGTGCATCTTCTTTGCCCCTCCAAATTGCCATGTCACTTCCATTCAGAATGGAGTTAGGAAGTCAGTTTCATGATCAGGAAGGATGCAGAAACTTTCAGCATAAAACAGTTGTTTTCAGATACCAGGAAAGTTCCAGGAAAGTACCAGGAAACCCAGAAGTTGCATTTTCCATGTTTTTTTTTGTTTGTTTTTGTTTTTAATTTAAAGAAATCTTTGCAGAACTCTATGTATAGAAACAGATCAGAAAAACAGAACTTACATGAAATTCTTTCTCCTCCTCCTCCAGCTTCTGCTCTGAATATATGAGTGAGTAAACCTCTTAAACACACCCCTGGAAGCTTAACTGTAATTAGGCTGGAATGGCTGATGCCAGAAAGTTACCATTGCTTCAACCTGAATATCAGTGAGAACTATTCCTTGACTAAGCAAAAGTTGTAATTGGCTCCAGCAACAGGAGCCAGAATATGTTACAGATTGGTAATAATCAAGATTTAACAAGCTCAACAAAGCTGAAAACTATAGCTATTCTCTGCAGAGGAATGTGTTTAGGATTGAATTATGAATCCTGGTGCTGGCAGAGGAGAGCATCCCTAATGTGACTGATTGGGGCAGCTCTCTGACAGGAAATGAACTCCTCCACTCCACAGGAGCGAAGTTCCATTGGAGCAGGACTAGCTCATGCAGTCACTATGGGAAGTGCTGCTACCCCTTTGTAGACCCTCCATTGTTTGTAGTATTCCCACTGCTTTTTCTTAAGTTAAGCAGGTCTCTACCCACTTAACTCAGGTGTTCAAGCAGTTCTCACTTTATTTCCCACTTCTCTAAATGAAGAAGAAAATTGAAATCAAATACTGGCTGCACATTCTTCCGTGCCTATTTAGAAGCATCCCTAGAATAACCTTTTGGTGCCATAAAACCTTTGCATCCAGACTTATAATTTAGGTCGGGACAGGTAAAACCACAGGAAAATAGCTGAAACATATAAACAACTAAAAATAAACTACAGTTATGCTTCCCAGGGTGCTTATCTTTTGCAGGGAATAATTATGCATTAAATTAGATGTCAGTGTGCCTTGGAGTAGATGTGGCTGCCAGGCACTCTGAAAGAAAGGGGAGAGATTTGCAAAACTGTGGTGTTTTATTTCGTGTATTGCTCATACAGGCAGCCTCTTGACTGTACTTCGCAAATACTCAACTCTTATTTACTTAAGCCTTCAGTTCTACAAGTTTCTGCGTATATCATATACTGTGTGGCTAAGTAGAGCTATCCACCAAGAGTAAGGCAGGTTACAGAAAACTGTCTTTATGTTTAGGTCCTTAAGATTGGCTTGCGAGCCTATTTTTAGGCCTCCAAATCTCCTTCACTCCCTTCTCCTTTTCTCCTCCCCTCTCCTCTCCTGAGGAGCATGTGTAGTTTATGGATGTGCTCAGTGCAGAGCAGAGGAGCTGAGGGGAGCCCTCATGGCGGCTGCAGCTCCTCACAGGGAGCGGAGGGCAGCGCTGAGCTCTGCTGTGTGTGACAGCGACAGGGCCGAGGGAACGGCATGGAGCTGCGTCAGGGGAGGGCAGCTGGGGGTCAGGGGAAGGGGCTGCACCAGAGGGCGGTGGGCACGGAACGGGATGCACAGGGCAGTGGGCACGGCCCCGAGCTGCCAAAGCTCAAAGAGCATTTGGACAGTGCCCTGAGGCACAGCGTTTGGATTTTGAGTGGTCCTGTGTGGAGTCTACCATTATTAACTTTCATTATTTGCTTGCAGATTGTACTGAAAGTGAGTTATTAGCTCTCTAATCATTCTGTTTTATCACTAGCTGATGACAGTTAGAAAATCTGCTTCAAATAGGGTGTAGGTTATAGAAGATAATCCTAACCCCACTGTCTATAAAGTCTTAATTAGATACATTGTTATTTATCATCTTAACTCTTCTTCTGGTATGCAAAGACAAAAATTACTCATTTCGTTTTTTGAAGTTCTTCTCTCTGGCATCCTAAGTACCTTAGATTGCAACTGTGTGGAACAAATACTGGTAATTTGCCTTGTAATCCATGCTCAAAGCAAGAGAAACTAAAGGGACGGTCTTCAGAAGTCTTATTCTCATTTCAGAGGATGATTTTTTCTCAGGCCTACAGAGCTTCTGGCTGCAGTTATTTCACATAAGACACCATGACCTGGTCATGGAAAGAAATAATTATTAAAAAATGTTTTAATGACTTTTTAATTAATTAAAAGGATTCCCACAACATAGGTGACTGTTCTCTGATCTGTAAACCAACCACTATGCACAAAAAAGTTCTTGGAAGGCATTAGAATACATCAGTTTTGATGGAAAATTTAATAGGAATAGTCTTTCTCATGCGAACACTACACCAGCCACTTTTGATTTTAACCTCTCTGTTCACATTAGTTCCACATGTGACTGCCTGGACTATCCCATACGAGATCATTCTACATAGTTACAGGCCATTAAATCTTGCTGAATTATTTGAGTGCTCACTTGTTTATTTCTGCCAAGATACCAACTACCAATTGCTGTGAAGCAATACCTGCAGAACATTCACTGTGAATTTTATTCTCACACGGCCCATTTAGAATCATGGAATCACCAAGGTTGGAAAAGATCTCTAAGATCATCCAGTCCATCTATCACCAATATTTGCCACTAAGCCATGTCCCTCTATATAACATCCACATGGTTCTTGAGCATTTCCAGAGACATTGATTCTACCATCTCCTACTTCCTGTGCCGGTGCCTGACCACTCTCTTGGAAAAGAATTATTTCCTAATGTCCAACCTGAATCTTCCTTGGCACAACTTGAAGCTATTCCCTCTAGTCATAGTTACATGGGAGAAGAGGCTGACCCCCACCTCACTGCAGTCTCCTTTCAGGCAGTTGTAGAGAGCAATAAGGTCTCCCCTGAGCCTGCTATCCTCCAGACTGAACAATCCCAATTCCTTCAGCCGCTCCTCGTAAGGCCTGTGTTCCACACCCCTCACAGCTTTGTCGCCCTTCTCTGAACACACTCCAGGGCTTCAGTGTCTTTCTTTAGTGAGAGACCCAAATCTGAACACGGTTCTCAAGGTGTGGCCTCACCAGAGAGTTTTCCTGTACAAAGCAGAGCCACTTCCTCTAAAAGTGGGGGGTTTCCCACCTTCTGATATTCATCTGTTCAAATAATGTTACGGATATCCTGACAGAAACATTTCTCAGTCTTGATGTGCATGTTCCCTCTAATTTCTTTGTGTGTGTATTACAAATACAGAGATATCTGGGACTGTTTAGCCTGTAGAAAAGAAGAGTAAGGGGAGGATTTTATCAGTGCTTATAAATATCTAATGGGTGAGAGTTAAGAGCTAGGCTCTTTTGGATGGTGTCCAGTGACAGGCCAAAGGGCAGTGTGTTCAAGCTGAAGCACAGGAAGTTTCATCTGCTCATGAGAAGAAAGATTCCTTACTGTAAGGGTGAAAGAGTGCTGGAACAAACTGCTTAGAGAGGTTGTGGACTCTCCTTTTCTGGAGATACTCAAAACTCACCTGGACACTTTCTTGTGTGACCTACAACAGGGAATCTGCTTGGGTTGGACTTGCTGTCTCTTCCAACCCCTTTGGTTCTGTAGTTCTGTGAAAAATGTCCAGTTGCCCAGTTGTCTGTGGTGAGAGCCAGGGTATAAGTCTCCTTTCCTTAAGCCAAGTTTTTCTCACAAGAATGCCTTTAACATGATATGAAAGTCTACCTTTTTTCCTCTGTCTACTTTCCCTCTCCATCTCATGTCTGCTGTAGCATTCTCTAGAATGGATCTTTCAAAATGTACTTCTGGCTTCACTGTCTCTCATAAAAGCATCACTCGTTCAGGCATGCATAACTAATGCAATATCGCAGAAAATTTTTCAGCTTGATATTAAAAAAATATATTTGTTGACAGAATTCTATATTAAAAAAAAAAATTCCTTAGCAAGTACTAGTATTGTGCAATCATATCCACCTGTATGTATATTTGAAACATGGACTTGACTTTTCTTTAGTCTTGTTTACCATCTAAGTCAAGAGAAATGTGAACAGCTGAAGTTGCTGTCCCTCACATTCAAAACTGAGCTCTGTGCATCTGATTTCACTCAGGCTTGAAGCAGAGAATTAAAAACAGTGTTTGCCTTTCAGTATATATGTGAGCAAATATTCACTGAAAGGTGTTCTGTTGGACAGCATTGTCCTGAGTGTGTAAAGCTTGTAGGAATGTCTATCCCATAGCAGGTAAGTAACTAAGTGTGGCTGCATGGCATGAATGCTAGAGTGGGATGTAGTGTGAATGTTCAGTTGAGGCCACATATGTAATGATTTTGAAAAGTAAGGCTGAGGAAATAAGTCATTTGCGAGGGCTGCTCTGAAAGTAATGCCTCCTATTTTATTATGTTAGCCAGTAACATCAGAGATGGGTGTCGGTTTTACAGCGGCAGAGGCTGAACCTCCTCACAAATATTCCATTTTATTGTTGTGCGACATCTGGCAGCAGAAAAGGGTTGTATGGCAAAATGGAAGTGTGGATTAAATAAAGATGTGTCATTGAATTTCTCCATGCTGGAAAAATGGCGCCCATTGGTATTAATTGACACTTACAGAACACTCATGGAAACCAACAGAGAGTGTACGACACTGAAGCAGTGGTAGTGCATTTCAGCAGTGGTGACAGCAGCATGAAAGCTAAGCCATATTCCGGACAGCTGTGCACAGCTGAAATGACAAGAGTGTTTCAAACATCTCATCCATGTGACTCATCAGATTACAATCATGGAACTGTGCACAGAGCTCAATATCAGCTTCCATTGCATTAGAACTGACAATGGCAGTGTCAGAATGTTGCAGAATTTGCGTGATGGATCTCATGAATGCTTACACAGGAACGGAAAGAATAGTCTGAAAGAAAACCTTCCTCTTGCAACACAATCACACAAGGCCCTACGCGAGCTTAAAGATCATCAAGCACATTGCCAGTCTTGGTTGGACTATCCTACCATACTCACTGAATAGTCTCCATATGTTTAGCCAATGAAAGATGGACTGTGTGGGCAACATTTTCTTAGCAGCTGTGAAAAAATGGGTCATCTCCACTGGTGCAGATTTTAATAAGCACAGCATGCAGGCTCCTGTTTCTCGCTGGTGAAAAAGCATATCTAATAGTGGTGACTATGCTGAAAAAGAAGTCTTTATAGTTTAGAGTTTTCTCTATCAGGTAGTGTTATTGTATACTCTTTGTATCCGTCATAGTTTCCATGGAAATGAACACAAGGCATAACTTTGGGAGTGACCCAAAAAGCTCCTATAAAGGAATAACGTCTTTTCCTCCTTGGGCCATTCATGTTTTAGGGGCATGGAAGCCTGGATGGAGAGCTTGTACTTCACACTTGTGAGAAAGAGGATAAAAAATAAAGAATTTGTTTGACAGCAACAGAAGGCTCAGAAAGAGAGAGTGTTACTTCAGTTAGTAATTATTGTAAGCACTACCTATAAATGTTGTAATTCTTAAAAAATGTAAGCATTCATGTACAATTCAAACAGATCAGTCTGTGCATGTGATAGTGCAGCAAAAAGTGAGCAAAAGCACTAAGATAGAAAGGTTTGGGATTTTGCTGAGCCAGCTAGTGGTAGTTTTCGTATTTAATTCATTTGTATCTGTAATTTTGAGTTTAGAAAAGACATTATTCTTATAATTCAGTGCAAGAGTTACCCAGTATCTGTCAAGATTGGCTAATGACTAAATGAAAAATTTGAAATTGGAAAAAAATACTTGCCTTACATAAAATCTGCAAGAATAAATATGTTTGAGATTTATTGAGATTTTTTTTTTCTTTAGTGAATACTGGGGAATGAGGAAAGTTCTGGTGCAGGACAGACATTTTTGTGGATCATATGTCCCTTTTCAATAGTGAATATTCTGCAGGAAGAGTAATAGCAGTGAGTGCCTAAAAGAACTGTTATGAAGCATTGCAACATATGAGGGGATGGATTCATCCCCCCTTTTTATAACTTTCTAAGGTCTGAGTAAACTGTAGAACAACACAGATACCCACCTGTGCCCAAAAACTTGAGTAAAGTGGGATGAAACACAGCTTTAGCTAAACTATTCCTTTGACTTATTACCCACTCATACAAATAACTTAAACCACATTTCAAGCTAATTTACTGCTAGGCTTAAATGTGAGATAAAGACTCACAGCTTCCACTGAAAGGGACAGCAGGAGATATTTCACCCAACCACCTTCCCAGGGCTCATGACAGTATCATGCAGACTAAAGAAACTAGTCGCTTTTTTGAAGCATGCAATATCTGGATTTCTGTGTGACATCAAGTCATGCACACCAGAAAGTATAGACAGGAATGACCCTCTGTGAAACCTAGGTGGAGGGACAACAAGAAAATTTAGTTACAATATAGATCTGATGTGTGCAACAGCTAACTGGACAAGCATTCATCAGTTAGCACCACCCCAGAGCCATTACAACTTGACCCTTCATAGAATGAATTCTCTAGATGCCTTGATCATGTGTTTGCAATAGCTGGAATTAGCATTCAGTATTCCAAAGTCACCTCATGTGGACTTTTAACTAGCCATCACTTGTAATGATGCACCTTTAGACAATGAACAGAATATAAAGAATCCTCTTTCCAGGACAGAGTATTTTTGACAAAGCTGTCACTCTGCTTGTAAAGGACAGCTTATTAAGCACCTTCAAAGGACAAGCTGAGAAATTTAACTCCTTAACTCTATTAAACAGTGAAAGTAATATGTTCCTAATAGGTATTTATTTTATTGCACATTAGTGTTTTTCTTAATCATTAGACATAATCATCATGTCTCCTGCTGCTAAAACCCTTCCCCAGCATCATGGGAGCCAAGTAGTTTGTTTCTCTTGGGTACTCTGACATATTACCGTACCTAGTAAACTTGAAAATTCTCATGTGCCAAAAAATGAGGTTTATTTTTTTCCAGCTCTATTACTTTACCAAGTGGAAGACTTAACCTCCTCCTCAAACCACACCATAATTGCACCATGAGCTTGATTACCACCAGTTATTCTAAAAAAGATAAATATGTAGAAGTCAGTGCTATCACTGCCTATTTAAAATGACACCTGGAGGACATATCAGAAAAGAATTACTCCATAATCACGTTTTAATACTTTTTCTTAAATTAGCCTTTAGTGACAGAACACTAACCAGATGGATTTTTGTTCTGAGTGAGGACTAATCAGAGCAAGGGCTCACAAATCACATACTGACAAATATCTATTTCTCAAACAATTTTTTCGTCATTTCACTGTTTGATTATATCTCTGTTAACTTAATAAATAAAAAAATAAAACCAGAGTTACGTTTCACCCTTATAAACAGGAAAAATGGGACTGTAAGGTTAGCGTCTCAAAATGGAGAGTCCAATTCCCTGAGTAAACATGCGTTTGCCATAAATACACTTTTAGAGCAAAAATAAATCAACAGTCAGAAAATAAATAACTGAACAGTTGAGTGTGGTCAAAACAAGTGTCCAAATGAATGCTTCACTAGAACTGTTTGACAACGTAAGTCCATCTTAATTATGCAATTTGTAATGTGTGCAACATGTTTCAAATGCAAGATATATACTACCTGACTACTGCATTCTCTTCACACTGTTCATGTTAACTCATTCCCGTCATTCTACATTTGACTGCCAGAAGCAATAGCACTGTTTTCCTATACACTTTTAGTTTTCTGCAGGCCCACAGGTCAGGAATCAGGCAGAGCCTTGAACATCTGATTCAAAGGAGAGAAACGCATTTCTTTGTTGTTTGTGTGTTCTTCATTCTCATTAAACTACAGGTAACTTAGAAGGCTTCCACATAGCCTTGCATTTGATGCTGTCATTCACAACAGCACAAAGCTTGAATGTAACTACCTCTCTCATTTCTTAATATTTCAAGGATTCTGTGCTGGGCAAATCAGTGAAGGATTGAGTCTTTTCTATTTATCAAGCAGCAGGCATACCAATTAGATATTTGCCTTCCCCCCTATCTCCTTCCCCTTCAACCCCCTCCCACATCCCTCCCCCCCACATTCTGATGACCCCTTTCTCCCAGTAGGGCCTGAGAGAGAGACAACTCTCTGGGCTCTTCACACAAATTCCTGAAGTTATAGGATCTAGCCACACCTCAGAAAGCATATATTCACCTCCTACCAATCATAACTTCAAAGACTGTCATTTCAAATGAAGCAATTCACAAAATACTTTTGGTAGGATAACTAAAAAGAAATCCTTATGTTGTCAAATTCTTTTTGTCCATCAACCCACTGCAACCACAGTTTTGTAAACTGAAGGAAAATTTCGGCCTACGTATACTTGAATGATTAACTTGTTTTGACAGCTATTATAAAAAGAAAATATACTATTTTTGGAGTGAAACAATTACTAAAATAATAACTGGTTTTCAAAATATACTTTTAATTCTATGCTCTTCCTTTTATACATGTTGAATATTATTGTTGAATAGTACTGACATGTCACTTCCAAAAACAGCCCATATTTTATACTTCTGCTGTGATATTTTATGTGCAATTTCTTCATTTCACTCCCATTTTTAAAACAATTTTTAGAAGAATGGTAAGTTTTACTGGAAGTACAGTAGAATCTGCTTTACCTACCTGTCCTTTGGAGAGCATAGATGGGCATGTACAGTAAATTGACACTTTCATCTATGAAATAATTATTTGTACCCCTTCAGTAAATCAAGATACATTTTCCATATACACAAGAAGACCGTTTTGCAATGGCTTGGATATCTTTCCAGCTTGTGGATCTTAGTCATCAGAGTGAAACATTCAATTCTTTAGAAAAGACTATTTTAACTGCTAATTGGAGATGAAGCAAACAAAACAAGCAAAACAGACAGAGTAATTGAGCCGCAAAGTGAATCTAATAAAACACGTAAGCACTAAATTTTTTGCACATATTTTGCTTGGTACATAGGAAATTTCAGTGTTTTATGATGTCAGAACTACTCACTGAGGAAGCACACACCAATTGAAATCCAGTTCTTTTTAGGAAAACAGATCTTCTATATGTATATAGATATACAAGTATATTTAAAACTATTTCAATCTTTTTAAAGAGGGTTCTCTGGATGATATGTTTATACTGAACTTTTAATAAAATATATTTCTTATCCAGATGTGTGAGTGTAGATGCCTTAACTCCTGTGAAAAAATGTTGCAGACATTTAAATTTTTGATCTGACATTAAATTTGCATGGAAGAATGAATTATTCTTTTTAAATGTTGGAAAAGTTAAAAGTACTTTTGCCTTCTATTCAAATCCAAAATAATGTGCCATCACATTCAGTTTTTTGCCAGTCTTTTGTGTCATAGATTACAGCATTCCAATTTTTGCCAATTTAGAAAGCCTATCTCATACATTCACTTTCAGAGTACAACTTTCACTGATCTGCTGCTTCTATAAATATTCATGCTTACTGAGAGAAGGTACAGAATTTCATTTGCATGAATATGCTTGCATGTATGTGTACAGGTGGATCTATGGAACTCTGCAGGAAACGAGAGGATTACCTTCTCAAACATAGTGAAGGCTCAGGTGGGAGTTGCAAGCTGTCTCTAAAACAAATCTGCAAGGGTTAAATGTGATTTTGTACTCCCACCTACAGGCAAGTTTCAGCTGAATGTTTCCTTCAGGCTGGGGAGGATTGCTTGAAAGCTGTATGGCTAGTGGAAGGGTTTCTGTTGGAGCATCTGGCGCACAAACCCTTTTCTGAAGGAGAATTACTGTTAAGAAGCAGATTAACTGGGCAATTCTGGCAGAAGACCGTTTTGCTTGTGGAGCAGCAGCCAGCTATGAATATGGTTCATGTCTTCTGTCCTGCTTACAACAAGCAGCTGCTCACTTGATTTCTTGCACTGTTAAACCCATGGCTTCTGATTTGCAGTGTCATACACATGGCTATGAGCTTAACTTTCCTTCTGAGCTGACTCATGGCTTCATGTCTCATCATACTGCTTGTTCTTAGTTGAGGGACAGCACACTTCTTTTCTAATACTTATTCTGATAGTGTTCCCTGCAATGCCTGGAGAGTAATTTTGTAGATTCCCAGGCTAGAGGGAACAGTTAGATCTTTTAGGCTGACCTCCGTCATAGCACAAGAAATAAAGCTCTGGTATAAATTGAAGTTAAATCACCCACACCAGCTAGATATATATATATGTATGTATACCAGAGCAGTTTATACTGATTGAGAACCACTTACGTCTTGGTTTCCTGCTCAGTAGTATGGATGTACATAGCAGGTCTGTTCATTAGGGAACGACAAGCAAATTTCTCGTTACCCTGTGGGTAATTATTTCTATGCTATTATAGTGTTCAACAAGCAGTTTCAGTGACCCTGATACTATTAAGACAGTTCATCAGAGTGTAGGCAGGAGGAACCTATCCTTTGCCCAGTACATCTCACAAGTGTCATGGCTATGTCTTTCTCTGCGCATTACCAAGAGAAGTGTTGCACTTTTGGACTCTGGTGGCCAGTCATGAGCAGCGTGTGGATTGTAGCACCCAACAAGCAGCAGTAGATGGATAAGCTCAGCCAGCCATCCTCTTTGCAATTCCAGCAAGTGGAGTAGTAGTGTTGCCTGCCAGAGGCAAGATTTGAAAGACTGAACAGACTTTCAGAGTTTGTTTTTATCTGACTAATCTAAGTTCCAACCAACTATCTCCTCCAGAGAAGGTGTTCATATGCATCTGATTTTTTGGGCAACACATATTAGTCAATATATGTCACTCCGTTTGGTTCCTCACAGAAACTTGCACTGATGCAGACTAAGTAAAATATTGCTTTGACTTGGTGGCTGAGTGCGATGTGTATAGAACTATTGGGCATATAGTCCTTATGTTTCCACTTATGCAGATGCTATATGTATCTGAGACGTATATATCAAAATAATTTTCATATCAAGATACACTGAGAAAAGTAAAGATTAACAACTACCCAAACTAATTAAAACGTCAATGGGGGGCAGTATTGGTTCAAAAGTAAGATACTAAACTAGAGACATGAAAAAACATTACAATTTCAGTTGGATATTTCACAGGAAAAATGATGATGATGAGCCTCACGTCTTTTATGCTGCTATAGGCAGAACGCCTTGAGTTGATGTTGCTGCTTCAGGTACAATGTTTTGCAGGAAGTTAACACCCCAAGATTGGCCACAGCCATCACCTTACAGAGAAAGATTCAGCCAACAAATGACAGTGAGAATGAATGTGTCCCTGCAGGGCTGGTTCAAGGTCATGGGTTTGTTTGTCTAACAGACAAAAGTATCTACATAGCCATACAGGGACAGGTTTTCAAACATGAAAACATAAATGAATCAGTAGAAAACCAAGGAATGTTACCGTTATCCTAGATTTCACAGAAGATATCTGATTCGCTGTTTTCTCTCTGAAAGAGCTCAAGTGCAGCAATCACTCATGAAATAGTAGAGGCTTGGGGAGAATTATTTTAGGCAAAGTTCATCATCATTTATGTCAAAGAAAGTGAACTGAAGAGGTACTCTATTTGTGGCTGTGAGTGAAAGGCTGAATATATGTGTCCCTTGCCTGAGCAGACAACTCAAAATTAGCAGTAAGTGAATAATTTTCACTATTTTTCCATGCTAAATAGGACTGTGTAAAATCAGCAGATAGTATCTTTGAGCAGAATGAGTCAACTTGGGATGTGACCTTTGCTAACTTTTGTTGATGGCAAGTTGAGCATGTGGCAGCAGTGTGCCCTGGAACCCAAAGCGCTGATCATAACGTGGGGTGCACCAGGTCCAGCACTGCTGCTGGGAGAGGAGAGAGGTTCTTCACCAGAGGGTGGTGGGCATGAAATGGGCTGCAGGGCAGTGGGCGCAGCCCCAGACTGCTAGAATTCAACAAGCATTTGGACACTGCTTTCAGATACAGGGTTTGGATTTGAGATGGTGCTGTGTGGAGCCAGGGGTTGGACTCAGCAATCCTTTGTGGATCCCTTCCATCTCAGGATATTCTATGATTCTATGATTCGCCTCTCCATTGGGAAGTCTTTTCCCTGCTACTTTCACCCATCTGAGCTCAAGAGGACTACCTGCAGTTTAGTGATGCTTGGAAATAAAGGTGTGGCAGCTGAAGAAGTAGTTGTATGCACTAGATATTTTCTCTCCAGCACATGTTAATGCCTACTTGGTCTTAACCTATTTCTGCACAGAAACTATTCTGAAACCATTTCCAATGTTTGAAGTTCTCTCAAATAGCATCTGTGACTTCTGCTTCTAGCATCAGGTTTCCAAAAAGTTCAGATTTGCAGTTTCAGACCCACACTACAATTTTGGGTATTGGCCTCTCATTTCAGGACACTTTCTTTTTATAACAAAAGACCAGAAACCATTATATAAGTCTGAGAAAACTCAAGGTACAGCTGATCATAGTTTTGCTTTTCACCAGGCTTCAGTGAAAAAACACAGGAGGGATGGTGTTTACCGACGGATTCTGAAGGTGTATCATCTGAATCACTTTAAGAATAAATCACATCCGGGGGATTTGCTATGGTTTCTTCCTCTTCTGTCTCTCTCTCTTATATAAGTATGTATGCATGCACCTTTGTGAGTACTCATGCTTTACAGATACTGCTACTAATTAGAACTGTAGTGAGTAGCAGAGCATTCACAAGCCTGTTTTCACTATGGAGGTGACACAAAATGTATCCAAGTGTTATCAAGCTAACATGCACAGTCTGCCCTTTCGGAAAAAAAAAAAAAAGGCAGAGTGATTGATGGTCATGAGTTAGTCATGGAAAGTATTTTTGGTAACACATACATCATTCCTCCACCAAGAAACTCCTTTGTGGCTCTATTTTCAGTTGGTGAATTTGCCAACAAAGGCTAAAACATTTTGGTTTGAAGTTTTGAAAGATGGCATCCCATATTGAAATGACAGTCCACATTTGCAAAATACGGTACCTCCACCACATAACAGAAGTGTCCAAAAGAAGAAACAAAATATAAATAGGATTATAAGTTTATATTTTCTATCTTTTTTTCTGGTGCAGTCTGCATTTGCACAAAAAACATCTGACTGAGGCCAGACTTGAAATGGATGGGCTTGAAATAAACTAAAAGTTCTTTCCACTTCTCTTAAGAAAAATAGAAAAGCTCCAGTAATTGATGGTGAAAGAGCTCCATTAGATAACTTTTGTGGGCATTAAATCCAGCATCCAATCTTTAAAATAAAGGCAAGTTTTAAAAGAACACAAATTTTTGTGTGGTTTTGCCAAGCAAATACATTTTCTTAGATGAAATATGTGAAAGGTCTCCTTGAATTGACTAAGTTGCAGCTCATTGATTAAGTACAAGATCTTTGTGGTGCTAGAGCTCTGCTTGCAATCTCCCTTTCTACTCTTGTTCCAGATTTCCTGGGTTTGCATCTTAACTTTGCTTTGACATCGTTGGATTGAAAGGACTTGGGCAGGTCACTTCCCTGTCCACATCTCTACTTCTTCTGCCCTTTTCTATTGAAACAATGTTGAATTATATCTTTGAATCATTCATCATCTGGACATTTGAGATTCTGGGACATGACAAAATTAATTATTTTAAGAAACTAATAAGTTTGTGTGACTTTGTTGACTGTAAGAGTGTAGGACCAAACTTCCTGATACATGTATCATGTAATCATGCTTTTCCTGTTTCGTTATATTTTGGGTTGTATTTGAGAGAGATTTGGTATTTGTGTCCATAGGGTGTGTTTTAACAGGAAAGTGAAGAACTAGGCAGACTGCTAAATGGGGAGTTTTAGCTGGATGAGGATTTTGACATACAAATTCTCCAAAAACCAAACTCTTGGAATTACTGAAGCTGCCTACACAGGTTCAGAAGTGGGGCTGTATAATGCCTTGCCACAACCCTTTAGGCTGTGATGATATGCAGCTGTGTTATCTGCACTCTGAAGGGGCTTAGGAGAGGAGAGCATGTGCCTCCTCTGTGCCACAGATGGCTGTTTGGGAAAGTGCCTCATTAAATCCCTGAGAGGCAATGCTAAAAAGTACATGGGACTTCAGCACAGGCTGTTCTTCCCACTCCCTGCCCTGACTGAATGGTATTACATACAACTGACTGCCTGAAAAATTACTGTTTGACAGCCTTTTATTTGTGCTTTGATGAAGAGTGGGTATGCTGGGAATTTATGTCTACATCCAAGAAAGGGATCGCTGAATCTTAACAGATACCTCACATTTTAAGGGCACAGAGTTGATCCCATGGCTGCAGGAGGAAAACACTGCTTTTTCCTCCTTGTTCCCTGGGCAACACTCATACATTTTTGTATTCAGCACCACTCTAGCAGTCTAGAGAGCGTAATTGGATAAGTGAGGTGGTGGGAGTGAGTGAGGGATAGCACGTCATGTAATTAATTCTGAGCATGTTTTGCAAAGGATGGCACACTTTCAAACTCTGCTGTAACACCTCCATCCTCAGCCAAAGGAGTTAGTAAAAAAAAAGGGGGGGCTAGGGGGGGGAGGGGCTTGGGTGAGGAGAGAGGGCAGAGATTAACTAGATTTCCAAAGGGAGAGCTGTGATTTCCAAAAATATCCTACCCAGTGATTGAGCTACAGATGTTTCACTATTTATCAGCAGACCAAACCATCTGCTGTAGTGTTTCCCTGGAAACTCCTTGTCTTTTTCCCCTCATTCCCCCTCTCTCACCACCCTCTGCTATCAGAGTGGGCGAGTGCCCTCCCATGCACAAACCATGGAAGTGAAATGAAACAAGTTCTCAGTGATGTCATTGACACTTTCTTACCCAGGGAATCCCTAAGCAGAAAGAAATTCTCTCAAGCACCGGAGTCAAGTAGTAAATCTACATCCATAAAAAATTACAGGAGAATAGGAGCTGCCATAGTCCACAAAGCGAAGTCTTCATTGCTCCTTTTGTTTATAGATACTATTCCCTCCTGCAGATTTCTCTGGGGGAAAAATAAAAACAGAACTGATGTACATAAATGCTTCCTGAGCAGCGATGTCAACTCTGTTGCAGATTACTTTAATTTTTCCATTAGCTGTTTTGGAAATGTTGAACAACTGATACAGAATACAGGGAATTTTTAGGTCTTCCAGACCCTAGATCAGCTGCCAGATACCAAAACCCCATCTTGCAAGTGTTCTTAATGCAGAAGTTTACTCCAGAATTAAATTTTCTTTCTAATCAAAAGAATTGATAGAGGCATGTTAATATGTCTTTATTTGCCTCTCTTATATATGTATTTTTATAATGCGAAAGGTACCTACAAGTAGTGGCCCCTTGGTGCTACGTGAGGTACTAGAATGCTGAAGGGATATGTGTTTCTGTCAGAAATTCCTAAAGGCAACAAATGTTCCCAGAACATCCTTTCTGTACCAAATACAAGGATGCTGAGAAAATCATCGACATTGCTAGCAACCAGTCACTAACTGGTCTGCTGAAAGCACACACCTCAAGGAATACAAAAGAAGTTGGGTTTTGACTTGTCTTGTATAATGGCCCTTTCCTCTCTTTCAGGATAACTAGTCTGATGCATCAAGTTCAATGTATCCCTCTCCTTCCCATATAAGCTCAGAAGAAATGGAAAAATCCAATTTGAAGTGTGTTCCAAAACTTGCTATACCAAAAATTCAGAATTTTAAAGATGAATTGAATAGAGGTATTACTCTGATCTATGGGTGCAGTTTGCTTTGAAATTAATACGTTAATTTGATCTTAACTGTATTTTTCATTTAATTAATTGTAAAATTTTTTTTTATGTATTTAAGCCCTTTACTCTAGCCAATGCTGCAGATTTGTGACTTTTTTAACAAATGCCTCAAATTATTATTCCAGTCCCATAAAAATAAAAAATAGGGCCTGCAGACTTAAATCCAAAATTCTTATTATCCAAAATAGATCTTAACAAAGTTTTTGATCTTTCTCCAAGGAAGAACAAAGAAATAGATTTCCTTTCTTATGGTTGGTCTGGCATGCTTGCTGTCTTTTCATTTTTACTTCTGCTCCTCAAAAACAATACATTTATTTGTCAGTTTATTTCATTTTCTCATTTTTAATGTTGGAGAATCAAGTATGAAAATTCAGACAATAAAATCTTACAGTTTTATTCCTTTTGAAATTTGTAATGACGCAATCGTGTCCTTACTCTAAGTGAAATATTGGATGATAACTTAATTGCAAAGTTCAAATAAGAAAATATTTCCTTCGATAAGTATGGCCTGAATGAAACAGGGGGTTTTTGAAATCTGTTATGAGGCTGCTCACGTTTTATTGGTCCTATTGGATTATTACAAAATGCATACCTGAGAAGATCAAAACTGAGTATGCATTGCTCATATTCTGCCTATTTTACGTGTTCCAGAGGGTGTCAGTATTGTCTTCTGATTTACTTTTAAGACATTGCTGTCTGCATGTTCTTCTTCTAATTAAAAAAAATTACTATTGAGCATGTGGCAGACAGAAGTAACGATTCAACAAATGCTAGGTGTGTGACAGAAGAGTGGTTTTGTATTCAGAAGTTCTCTACATCCATGGTCATAAGTAACTTCCTTACTTGGAAGAAGACTATAGGTTCTGTATGCTTGTGTTTGAGAAACAATCATTTTGCTAGGTATATCTCTTTTGATGCAGTTTTTAATATTTTTTTAACACCGCTGTATTTCAGTCACACTAAAACTCATAATTATAGTACTGTTAGCACATTACTGATAACATACTAGTGCTGATCAATAACTCAAGGCATAAACATTTGAGTATTAGCCACCACCCAACTTCAGTTTATTGAGTAGGTGATATAATCACTGATTTCTTTGCATGGGCTCACCAGGAATAAAGAAGCCAAGTTTGATTTATTACCAGCAAACAAGGGGAGGTATGTGAGCCACGAAAAGTGAATACTGACAGTGTAATGGCCATTGGCAATCTTCAGTTGGACTCATCCACAGAACAAAACTGTGGTTAGTTTTTAAAGCAAAATTCAAATTTCTTGCGAAAGAAAGTATGGAGTAATTTGCTAATAAGTCAGCAATGCCTATGGCTTCAGAGTTGTTTCATTCAATTTAACAACAATTAGCAAAATGGTTGCTAACAAAGGGCTAGACATTATTACTCCTACTATAACTTAACTCTTTTAATCCACCCATTTGAAGATGTGTGCAATTTACAAGCCTCATGAAGAGTCCCTGCCTCTCTTAAGTAAGAGGTTTGTACTAAGTGGAAGTGCTGGTGTCTTTGGTACCTTGCACATAATTTCTAAACCTCTACTGAGGCTCGACTGAGATGACCATGTTGTTTTCTAAGAAGTTTTCATTTAAGAGGGTTGGTCTTTCCTTTGCAACTTGCTGTGCTTGCTCATTCTGGATGTTAGATGTTGGCAGAGTGGTTTGCTCTAAACTTCCTCAGGATAGTTTTCTTTGGCTGCTGTCCTTGCCAGCCAAAATGGAGAAAAATTGGTCAGCTGCTGTATCCTTCCATATGCAGACTGGGACGATGTCCTGGCAGTTTACACTACACTGTTGTTGGTGAGTTCACTGCCTTTTCAACCAGGGTTGTCCTTAGTCCTTGTTTTCACGTTCCCTGAAGAGTTTAGTTTTATGTCTAGCTGCATGAAGGCACCCTGTAGCCATGAATTAGGAGATGAGTGTTTAAAAATTCAAGTTGCAGCAGATAGTCTGTAGTAAGAGTATGAAAAAACATCTCTGTTAGCTATCAATTTTATGACAGAAAGATCTGAGAATTTGAATCTGAGCAAAACACCCTAAGGTGTTTAACATGGGCTAAGGTGACAATCAAATAATATCATAAAGAAAAAAACTCAGCCTTGAGAGTAGTGTAAGTGCCCTACCACAATTTTGTCTGACTAAACAAACTGCACTGTTGCTGCAACATGAATAAGCAATTTATGCAGGCGTTATGTGGCTGTATATTTGAATATTTTTCAATCTACAACATGGTGAATGAGGTTTCATCTTCTGATTGCTTTACATAATGCAATATTCAGGATATGCAAGACTTTCCTTGAGTGCTGGACATGTTATGTCCAGATGTGCCACTCATAAAAATCGTAAATAGCCTTCAGAACATACGTCCTACAGTACAGAAATAATCACGGTAGTACAGGTAGCCTACACATTGCACAAGAGTAGTGTTTCTGTAATCCTTCATAATGTAGTAATTGTTACTTCACTGTTGAGTACACCACACTTCCTTCCTATGTGATTCGTGATTCAAACATTGCAACTGGTGTACGCATGAACTTCCGATGTTGTGAGCATGGTTAAGTATGCTGTTTATAGCAGTACAAAGTTCAGATTTTAGTGGTTGCACAACAACACATTACATAGGAGCCTTGTAGGCACAATTTTAAGATTGCTCATTCATTTATCTATTTCTGCAAGGAAACTGTTTTTACCTCTATGGAGCAAAGACCACATGGAGTTTAGGTCATTGAGCACTTGTTTAGCTTTGAAACCAACATAACAGGTTTCAGTGCCTAAAGCACTGCAAGATTGATTCAAGTCACTGACATATTTGTTTCAACATCAGAGGCTGTCACATAGATTTGAAAATCTATGTATGATCTTTCCCATTCATAGTGACCAGGAGCTTGGTATAGCCAGTAGCCATTTTCTGTCAGCAGTGTCCAGGTGAGTTTATTGTTTTCACTTCAATTGTGTGCATGAGATCAAAAGACCAAAGTACCTTAGTAGAGAAGAGCTGAAATTAGAGCACATGTAAAAGAAGCTCTCATTAAAAAACAAACAAACAAATCAAAACAAAACAATAAAGGACAGTATCAGAAATCACCACATATCCCTGTCTACAGCAGGGTAATGGTTCAGTGATATCCTGAGACTTTCATTATTGATATATCAATGGACATAATCCAGTAGACTTGCCTAACCCAATAAAACAATCTCACTTTGCTGTCAGCCTCCCAGTACTAGACAGCCCACTGGTTCATCAGAAATGAACCAACGTATGCTGGAGTAAAATATGGCAACTTCAGTCAGCTTTGAATGAGTCCCTTCAAACTCTGAGCAGCTAGGGTAGCAGTGGAACTACTCTTCTTTATAGCCTGCTCCCTGTAGCACAAAGATGTGGAGGTACCAAAGCTGCAGAGTTTATCAGGGAAGAGAAGTTCTTCTGCTCAATGAAAGTAGCATGAGCTACTTCATGTCTCTGCACTGGAAACTCCAAGGTGTTTCTCTGCAAAAAATGGGATTGTTCCTGAACGAGGAAGTGCCCAGTTCTTATAGTTACTTTCAAAATAAATCAACATGGCAAGGCAGACAGAGGCATGGACATGTGAAGTTATTTTCCTGTAGCATTAGAAAATCAAATGCAGTGCCAGAAATTAGAGACAAACTATTTCAACTCCAGTTCTGCTCTGGGGAATAAAGATAGGAAGACAAGAAAAAAATGCTTTTTAATGGTAAGCTACCAATGCATCATCCTAAAAAAATTCCATTCAAATTTTCTGAAAGCCACTTACTAGAAGTGACTACAAATTTTGTGTTTGGTGCTGTCTTGTCATACTAATAGCTTCTTGAGGATGATTTTTGAAGCATGCTCTTTTCAGTGTTTGAGCCAGTTGCATGGGTCAAGATAAAGCCAGAACTTTCAAGGTACTTTCTGGCACGACTAACTGGGAAATAAGACATACAGATTTTGAAATAATGCTCCCTGAAGTATTTGTTTCATCACCACAGTGGATAGTTTTCACTATGTCCACAGCCTAAAGAGGGTCAGCCTAGGAGGTGGAGTGACTCATTTCCCTGATATATTCACTCTTTGTGGGATCAAAGAAAGCATCATCTGGCAGCAAGCAGACAAAGGTGAGTACATGCTGATGTCATGCTGCCAAAGAGATGGCGGTGAAGGACTTTTCTCATTGCCTCCAGAAAAACATTTTGCAGTCTTTAAGACTGAAAAAATGGGCTGGGAAATTTTGTTCTCCTGAGAGCAGCTCTTTGGAGCCACGTGGTTTGGGCCAGAAGCCTGTGAGATGTCAGTCCTCACCATGGAAGTTAGGTACAGAGTATCTTGACAGTGATGATGTCAGGGTTTTCTTTTCATACTTTTCATGGGTTTTTTGTGTGTGTTTTGGTTTTTTGTTTGTTTGTTTGTTTTGTTTTGTTCATATGTTTTCTTTTGATTTATTTTGTGTGTGTGGCTGTTCCTTCCTCCACATTCATGTCAAGATGTGTTTTGACCAGGAATTGTCTTCCTGTAACACTAGTGCTCCTCATTTCCAAAGGTGACTCATTCTTAATTGCCAGCATGCCAAGATTCTCCTCCCCATTAAGCTTCCGGATGGGGAAGCTTATTCAGAAGTGTACTGAAAAGCCACAGCATCCTGAAGATGGGGGGATTAACAAATTACTTTGTATTGTAGCAGCATCATCTGTGTATGGCGAATCAGGTCTGACTCACAAATTCATCGCAGGAATGTGCTTCCAGACATACAGCACTACCTACAGAACAAGGGGAAAGGTCAGTCAGACAATGTAAATTGGTGGAGATATCTCACACTTCTCATAAAAATCTTTACTTTCTGGTACATATGGCAGAATTGAGACAGATTTTACAAAGTTTTAAGCAAAAAAAAATACAAAAATTAAGCATCAAGGCTACTAAGATAGGTATAGAACAAATCTAGTTAGGTCAGAAAAAGGTGTTAATCCTTGCCCTGAAGGGAATGAGGTATATGACACTCAGTTCATCCAAAGTAAGGTCATACATGAATCATGATATATAGATGTAAAGAGATGGATCAATAGATAGATAAACAGATGATGTATTTATACATTTCAGTATTACTTAATGCAATAGACTTGTCATGTAAAACCACTGAACTAAACAGTGCCAGCATATCAGCAAAGTATCAGGAGCTGGGTTTCTGTCTAGAGAAAATTGTTATGCCTCTACTGGTAATTAACAGCTTGATGGTATTATGAGACACCAAACTCCACTGCTTCAAGTTTCCATTAGAGGGGAGCACTGGATCCTCTAGCCTAACCTGTCCAGCAAATACATTTCACTTCACAGTTTGAACTCCTGTTCTGATTGAGCTGGAAGATGTCTTTAGGGAAATGGTAGCTTTAATAATGATTCAAAGTGGACAGAATCCACAACACCCTTTAAGCATTAAGATAGAAACAATTACAATTTTAAAATGGCAATTCTTTCTAGACTGAGTCTGTCCTCAGTACCTAGACGCTGCCTTGGTTCAAACCTTGCTATAAGGCTTTTTTCTTGACAGCAATGCTAGCTTAAGTAGGTTTATTTTGTGTGTTCAGTCTGCTCTCAGCGTCTTTTCTGCACCTCTGTTCTCTTTCAGTTGACCAACAGATGTTTAGAGTAAGGCACTGTATCTGTTCAGGTCTTCTTTTGCAGAATTATCTTCAAGCCAGATCCTTTTCTTGACTTAACTTTCACCCCTACATACAGTTATCACACAGTTGAAGGAGTGGGGTATAGAGGAAGGAGTGGAAGACCTTGTAAAGAAGAAAAGGAGATAATTTATGTTAGAAGAAGAAGGTAGGTAGTCTTACCATCTTTCTCGCCAAATAGTTAACAGTAATCTTTCCATGGCCAAAGTGATCTGACCATACTTCACCTATTAATTCACCTCTCAGCTTTTCCCTCCATCGAGTTAAGCAAGCTGAGTTTCAGTACTTTGTAACAATCATATTCGCAGATCCCAGGTATATTTTAGAACCTACAAAGGATCTTTTCTTTCAGAAAATATGACCTGAAATAGACCCTGTTTTGCAACAGCGCACAGAAAGAGGTTACCCTCCTTGTCTTGGACATTTTCATACAGCCAAGGCCCAATGACTTATTTTAGCCACCAGGTGGAAAAGGAAGGTTATCTCAGAAAATTGCCTACAGGCTTGCTGTTTTCTGAACAAATGTTTCCTTATGTTATTTGTAATGCTGTTTTATTTTTTACTTTGTTTTGCAAATCGTTTCTCTCACTTCCTCCTATTTTCAATCTTCCTGAAGCGTCTGTTGGTCTCTAGGCCTGAAGTTGAACATTAGTGCTTTATTTCTGTGTCTTTTCCTCATTTTCAGTCTGAATCTTGGATTTGCTTGTGAATGTTGGAATTAAAACATCTACTAGTAGCCAAGCATATGGTAAGAGTCAGGTCAGAGCCATTCACAGTTCTTTGTCCAGACTTGCAAGAATGGAAAAGTCTGGAGCGTCATTGTTGTGCTCTGAGCCTTTCTAGCAAGGCGTGTCTTCCCCCTTTGCCTGAACTTGCAAAAATGAAGGTTGCACCTGTGGCGCACTCTGTATAAACTCAGCCTGCTGTTTTGTATTAGAGGGGATGACAGAGCAGAAGTGAAGGAATGTGCCATTAAAACATGGAAAAGTAAATACCTTTCCGATGGTGTTTGCCAATCACCAAGACTTAATTTAGTTCATCATTACTCTGTATGCATCTGTTTCTTAGAAAATAGAGAGGCAGGTAAAGGTACAATATCAAAGAATCTGTTAAAATGTCAATCATTGCCAACCATTACCACATAGCTACCATAGACAATGAGGGAGATAATTGCACTGTTTGCATAGTGCCAACAGTATATAATAAGTGATTTATAGATACTCCTTAGTGAGACTTACTCCGTTCCTCTCTAGGTTACGCTTCTAATACCAGGACACTAGTGACTCCAGTAGATGTATGCAGCATTGACAGAGTGGTCTGTGTCTTTAGGAGTTTAGTGTCTTCCACAAGAGACATATGAAAAAGAAAACAGTGTAAGCAGAAAGACATTGCACAGTCTACATGGTAAGTTTCAAAATGCTCATTAATTCCAACACACACAATAATGAGATGTACTATTTCTGAATACTGTGTGAAAACAGTAGAGATGACAAGATGCTCTCATATCTGTAGAAAACTGTGACTTACAGAGGATAGCTTATCTTGAACTCGGGATGCTTTTCAACAAAAAGGGCTCTCTTTGAGTTAGTTATTAGCTGACCTCATTGTGGCTGTGGTTTTTCAGTTCTACTCTGAAGAGTTATCCCAAGAATGAAGTGGGAAGTATCTATTTTATTCCTACCAGCCTGTAATGACATCAAGACATCAAGAGATCAGAAACCCTGGCTCAAAATGTCTCCACTTCCTCAGTGTAAAGAGCGTGGCATTTATGGTTTGCCTTGCCATGGTGATGCCCCAATCTCTTGGTTTTGAGGAAAAGGATTGTCATTCTCTCCTGTAGGTATTTTATTTTGATGAAGATGTGAAACTCAATGGGTAATCACCATCCTGTAGGATGAACTCAGGCTCCTGAGTTAGTTAATACAGAAGCAATCTGCAGGGCTTCAAGAAATTCTTCTGGCTGAACTGAGAGGGGTTGTGAGCATGGCTATCCATACTCTGCCTGCTTGAGTGTTCTGATTAATGAGCAACAGCTCTGTCTTGTTTTGTCTTAGTACTTTTGTGAATCTGGCCCAGTTCTTCCAGCATCCTACGTACTATTTAATTTAAAAAAAAAAAAAAAAATTTAAAAAGGCCCTATGGAAGATGTTATGGAATTAAACACAATGTTCAGTTCACATGGCCCCACTGCTCAGCATTTCTCAAACCAGCATTTATTTCAGGTTGAGAGCTCCACATTGAATAGCTAGATATTGTCATTAACATTTTTTTCTTCTATGGTTGTTTTTTCTATTTTTTTTTTTTCTTTCACCCTGTGTATGCAGTTGAGGGCTACAGTCACAGATATGCAGGAGTTAAAAGAAATATGCTATCATGACATGATTTGGAACTGCAGTAGTCTGACAAAGAATCACAGAAGTGTACAAGTACCTTGTTAGGAGCTGAGTTCTTTACTGGCTGTTACAAAAGCTGAATATATGAAAGCATTTTGCTGAAAGCCAAAACTGAGTCTCTGTAGGTGATACAGAGAACTAACCTACCATGGAGCTGAAGAGGAATCTGTGCTGCCATGAATGACTTTGGTTTCTTTCTGCTAGTAGCAGTTGGATCTTCAGTGCCAACCTGCTGCATTGTGAACAGCTGAGAACATTTCAAGACTATGTTATAAAGACTCTCATAACAATTCACTCACACTTGCACAAATAAACTGTGAGAACATTTTCATAAATCTCATGGCAACGAGTGAGTGTTCTCTCCTACATGGCAGCATCAAATTCTCAAAAATATCCTGCTGGTAACTAGTAGGGTAAAATAATAAAAATGTGTGTGAGAGCCTATCTCCTATATTCCTCTGTTTTGCCATAGCCTGAGAATTGAAATACCATTTTTCTGCCACATGAAAACAGACTTTAACAATCACTACAAGTTATTTTTCAGTACAGCAGTGAAAAGCAGCCTAAGAAAACCTAACCAGATATCCATAAGTCACAAGAGTGAAAGATGCACAAATAGCATAGATAGTAAAGCACCAAAAATGAAGCAAAGACCTCAAGAACACCCTGTAAAATCTCAACGGCAGATAAGAATTGTGACCATAAACTTTAAATTCCAAACATCTCTTTTGCAATTAATTGAGGCACTGCGATATGCTGAAATGCTACACACTCTTAAGAGAATAACCACAAAGCAAACAATGCATACACATTGGGGCAATACTGAGAAAGGAAGGCTGATAGTGCAAAGATGGCTGGCCCTCCAGGAAGCTGTCAAGGTGGTGAAATTAAGTAGATTGACAGCTTCACTGCGTCCATCTTGAAGTTTCAGAGCCCTTCTGAATACTGCTACCCTGATTTGAGAAAGCAGCTGTTGATTTGAGTAGGTCCAAATTTTTGAATGCTTTAGTTGACCGGTTTTATAAAGATCTGTTTCTTTACAGTACATGTTTACAACTGTCCTGAATCCCTAATCAGTTCTGATTTAACTGCACTGCAAATATGCAGCACAGCACTCTTTTGGCAGATTGGAGTTGCACAGACTTTGTTGATTGGTGATTTTCTCATGGATGGCAGAGCGGGCCAAAGACTTCATGCTGTGCCTTTTCTAGGAAGAAGCTAGTCATATGGTGATGTTGTATTTTCATTTCTGCCTGCAGCAGTGCATAAAATTGATTTTAAAAATATGCATATTCTTTTTTTAGCTTACTTTCCGAGCCAGTAATCACAGTGGATATCCTAAGGTGGCTATCTGATGTGTATAGGCAGGAGGTATCCACACGGCAGTATCATTAGGAGATGTCTGTGTCAGTAGTCTTGTTGAGAATTTAGAAGTAACTCTTCTGTACACAAATCTTTAGAAATACAGCGATTTGTCTTCTTGAATTCATGATATGCCTCATGTGACCATCTTGAGAGGTAGACAATCCCCTATGGGCTGCGTCTACTGCTACTTTATTCAGGGACTTTATTTTTGACAGGACAGGCAAAAATATCAGTAGTAAGACAACTGCTTCAAAGAGTCCCAGAAAATACTGACAAGATAGGACCATAGCAAAAGGGAAGGAGGATAGTAGAGTAGTATGATTAAGAGGTTTGCTCAGGAAAGTCTATCCAGCCCATTCAGAGGTTCTGAATGTTTCTCAGGAAAAAATTAACTACTGAGACTGCTTTTGTCCAGCATTACATTAAAGATAACATATTTCAGGCTTGCTGAAGCTTTACTCCGCTCTTACCCTGGAAAATAAGGTTATATTCACTTTGATTTTTGATCAACTCTAAGCATCAGAATGAATTCCACTGCTGCTTGTACTGTAATTTTAGGCAACACTCTTGTTATGAGGACACCAACATAAGCTTTGAAAATTGTGACAGCATTTGTATTGAGGTGGAAATGGCAAAGTAAATGTGGACCCCCAGAGAGCGTGGCTGTGAGGAATAGACCGCCAACCAAAGTCTTTACATCCAGTAGCTGTGCATGGCAGGATTAAACATAAGAGCTGGTTACACAGCCTTGCAGCAGAAGTTAGTTTAAGCTGCAGCATATTGCTTATTATCATAACTCAGTGCAAGGAGCTATACAAACACATAAAGAGAGAAAGACACAGAGAATGGTGTCAGCGGGGGAATAAGAAGGTGCTGAAGCTGAGGTAAACTACTCAGTTGTATCCACAGGCTGGTGAATAGTTTCACACACCGCTGCATGAATAGATTTGCTGGGAGTAGTCCTTCATCTGAGATGTCTGCAGAAAACAAATTGTCCACCTATATCAGCTTTGTCCATCCAGGTATTCTCTTTAGATAATGGCGATAAAGCCAAAAAAAGATGAAGGACACTGCTTGCTTGTAGGACCACAGCTCAAAACTCCTCAAAATCCCCTGTCAGTCATCACCCTGAACTGAGTCTCACAGCAGAATGAAAGCACTCCGCAAAGACTGAGTCATAAAACGTTTCTGACTCCTCGTGGATTACTGCTTGAACAGCTGCATGTGGTAAAGTTACAGAATCTCACGTACTGTAGGAGATGAAGTTGTAATGCTTTGTGCAACAGTCTGACTTTGATCTTGTTGTTGAGTTGATGCCTGCATATTAATCTTACTAGTACCTACTTCCAACCCAATTGAAGTCATGTGGTATTATTGCAGTTTTGCAGATCAGCCCCTATGTGATAACTGAAAAGCTCCACAAGTAAGACTCCTTTGTTTTGTTTCCACTGTACTTAAGAAACACATGCATTTTGTCTTAACACAGATGGTGGCCTGTCAGTCTTGAGAGCAGTTAGTGGGCCTTGGAGAATTATTTTTAATATGGAAAATGCTGTGGAAAGCCACTCTGAAGCTAGATTCTGTACTCTAGTGCCCTTGGAGAAGCTGGAGAAAAAATGTACCAGCTGGAAGCTGAGCATGCAGGAGAGCTTGGAAACCCTTCCAGCCCCTTACTCCCCCATGGGTCATTTGCTTAGTGGGACAGTGTATCTTAATCTTCTCACTGAGGGCACAGTTTGTTGACATTCACCAGTTACGTAAGCAAGAGGGACAACATCAAACTCAGCATCTGCCATAGAGCTCCTGCTGTCTGTCCCCCTGTGTCACACTGCAGCCCCAGCCTTGCCAGGGACCTGCAGAAACACCTCTCAGATGGTTCATCTGAGGTGTGCAGACATCTGCACTAAGTAAAATATGTCCCAAATAATTCACTGCCAAAGCATAGGAAAAGGGAGAATGGCAAAATTATTAGAATGAGAGACCACAGGCGTGTGTGAAGGAGGTCTTATTGCAATCAGGCTTCTGTCTTTTGGAGCTGAATTGAAGCTAGCTGGGTCCACAAACTATGCACCCAATGCGCCTTCATCAGATCCCAGACCACAGTGTGAAAAGCCAGGCCATTTTTGAGTTCACAACAGCAGAACCAGAGGAAGTGATGCCCAAGGAAGTGTGCATGCTGCTGAATAGATACTGCTGTCTGAAGAACATTCTCCTGCATTCCCCACATAAGACCATGTACAATCCCACAGATCATCCTGGTAAGCTTCAATAAAAACAGCAATAATGAAGAGCCCAAAGTACTCATGTTTAAAAGGGCTATTTAAACCTGAAATATATTTTCACGAATCTTCCAGATCTGTACCTTATTGATTTTAAATGGAGAGGCCTGGGTTGCTTGGTAATTTGCCTCATCATCATATTTTATTCAGCAAAATGAAAGGTCAGATATCCTAGAAGAGAGGCAAGTAAGTTGTATGTGTAAAATAGATATCTGTGTCCTATAGCAAAAAAGCTAATGGATCACAGCAGAGGTCTTGTTGATCAGGGACCTTCAAAGCAGTGCTGTAAGATAATGAGGGCTTGTAAAGAATAGGAAAATGCTAGAGGCAGGGAAACTTTTGTGCCTATAGGCAGAATATCAAAACAGATGTTGGGTATTTGGGGAGAGTATCATAAAAAAAAAAAAGCAAGTATCATTTGAAGTTAAGAAAGTTCACTTTACTGTGATGTTATCTGAGAAACATGGTCCGTTTCTAATATTCAAGGGACTTGATTTGAAGAGATTTACCTGCAGAAGGGATCTCAGACCTTTCTTTTGTGTAGGCTCCAGCAATGGCAAGGAGCCAAAGCAAGAGTAATTCAGACCAGAAACAGAAGTGGAAAAGTTTATAGAGAGAATGAATCACGATTCACTGAGAAACATGGCAAATTTTCCAGCATCTGTGGGCTCGAAAATAAATTTAAGAAATACTTTGTTGGTTCAAAGTTATTGAAATTCAATGGTTGCCCATTATAATGAAGTAGATGATCTCTGTGATGTACTTAAGTCCTTAAGCTTAACATATACTCAGAGGTTATAGTAAGCATTGCATCTTTTTAGCTATTTGCCAGTTAACCTATACATTTGTGTAGAAATGAAGTTTATGGCTTGAGCACAAGCACTGTAAGGAGAGATACATATCTACGATATACTGTTGAATTCTTGTTGCATAAAGCCCATATTCTGGAAGAAATGAACAGGACGGATAGATGCTGAGCTACAAAAACATAAAGAAGGAAAGCATGAAGCAGAAGTAATTCTCAGGCCTCTGGGTGTGCTCTTGAATTATAAAATTAAATTACTCTATTGAATGTATGTGGAAGAGTTTCCAGCAGTAATAATGTAAGGAGAAAACTCATTGTACAGTGAGTTAGGGGTGGAAGACCGACAGGAGTTACTTTTTGCAACTCACACAGGCATCAGATGCCTGTAGCCTGCACAGTCATGCACCCAAAGTGTCAGTGAGCCTGAAAGGTTCCCTAGGGAACAAACTTTCAGGGCAGCCTGGAGCTGTGGACCCTCTTTTGGCTCTTTTTGTTTTTCTTCCTTCAGTTGCCTTCTTCTGTGTGCAACGTCTGCCATTGCTAGTAGAGCAAAGAAAGGGGAGATGGATCTGTAAGGAAAGAAGACAGGGCTCAGCCTTTACAGGGAGGTCCGCTGGAGTAGCTCACAGCCAGGGACTTGTTTCCAGCCAGCAGCCAAAAAGCAAGAGATTAGGAACAAATTAAGGTCAGCAGTGCAGGCTGGAAGAAGCAGAGAAGCATTAAAAGCTTATTTCCATATCTGGCCCGAGGAAATAACTTTCAAGCTAGAACTTGCAGGAGAACTTGTTCTGTCTCCACTGCATCATTACTTTTTTCACCCAACTACACTGCTGTAGTAATTTCACTCCCTATTGCCCCATCTTGCCTATGTAATGAATGGCAATTTCCCAACTCTTTTCAGAATGCTTTAAAATTGGTAGAAAAAGGAGACTAACTCAGAGCCAGCAAGGATGAGCAAAGCAAAGCAGCAGGACAAGGAGGCATGTGAAAGTGTGACATTAGCACGGACTGCTTGCAGAGTGACTATTATCATAGCCATTCATATCCTCTGTAACAGACCTTTAAAATTTCATGTCACATGTAACTTCATGTCACAGTCAGCCAAAGTCCATAGACACCACTGGGAAGAAGCTTGCTGACTTAAATGTCGAGTGCAAGGGAGACCCTTTGGTGCAAGAGAACATGAACACATCTGAGCTATGATCTTTGTAAGGCTGACAGTTCTTATAAGTTCTTCTACAGGAGCACACCATCTCATAGAGAAAGATGCGTTCTTCTCTATTTTCAGCACTGGTTAGTGAGTACGTGATTTTCGTTACAGCTGAACTGAGACACAGATGTTGCAAATTGACAGAGGAGTGATGCAGCTGGGGAGCTCTGGAGTGTGCCCCTGCTTTAGTATTATCACTGGAGGGTGAGGACAGTCCTAATCCCAGTGTTACAGCTGTGGTGGGTTTCTGTTACAGCTCCAATACCATATGTGCCTTCACCAGCTGATCTCAACCCGGATATCCTTTGGGAAATAATGTTTTAGCCTGAGCTTGTTATGCATTTATCTGTCCTCAAATAACTAGGATCTATTTGCTCTCCTGTGCAATAAAGATTTCTCTTGATGACAGAACCTTGACCATTGCTGCTCCATCTTATTCAGCAGAAGGGCATGGTTATGAATAATCTATCTCTAAACAGCACAGTATGCGTGCATCAGGAAATTGCTAGAGGCTGCAGGTATTTGGAGAACATGTCTTTTCCTACCAGTCTGTCCCACATCTCCTCACAGAGAAGCAGACACTTCTTCACCCAGCACAGCAGCGGGCCAGTTGAGCTGCTAAGGCAGTGCTCGAACACTCCCTCCTCTAGAAAGTATTTCCTCTCTTCTCCACACCCTGTGCTTCGGACTAAGGACCGCCCAGTTCTCTTTCTTAACTGTGAGCTCATCATCTCAAGAAGTCAAAAACTAGGCACTGGACTGCCTTATTCCAGGACTAGCCTTCAGCCAGTGATACAGGCCATAGTGCCATAAGGTGAAGCATGCTACACATCCACTGTTTGCATAGGAACGCTGGGAGAGAGGTAACTGAAATGGGCTGTTTTGAAAGGGCCATTCATCTCTGTGGTGTGCTCAAGTTAGGACACAGCACTTCATTGTGATAACCTCTGTTCCCCTCGATGTCCCCTCTGGAGCTGCAGCTTGTCTAACTTGGAACATTTTTTCCATGTTTCTGCAGAAGAAAGGCATTTCAGTGCTTTTAGGATAGTGGTATCTTGTAGTTTCCAAAGGTTTGCCTGTGTGCTATAATAAGGAAGGACTATCTAATCGTTATGTATTGTCTGTTGACCTGATTGCAAAGTTTCATGATGTTCCTGGGAAGCTTGAAGTCCTGTGCCCAGAAAGTTAAAGGAGCACTCACCTGTTCTGCTCACGTAAACTGATAAATGCCCAATGGCAGGGGTTGTCTTGGCTAGCCCTCCTGACTCAGACTCCTGTAAAGTCTGAAGGAATCAGAAACACCCAAGATTGCTATGTCAGGTCTGTTCAATCCTCAACTGCTTACAGAAGAAAGCAGTTTTGTGGAAAGAGAGAGATACTGGAATAAAATACATAACAGCACTCATCAGGCAAATTGAACACTAGATTGGCTATAACCATAAAGTAATAATAAAGTAGTAATTGCAAGTTAACATAACCTTCAGGGTTTACCAATATTTTGTGTTACTGATACAGTAAGATCATATGTGCTGCAGTGAATGTGTTTGATAATAACTCACACAGTATTTTACAAGGATATTCTTGTCAAAATATGTTCCATGCTTTGACTTCCTTGATTTATTTGTGAAGTACTTGACAAAGTTTCAATTTCACCGTGCTTTTTGGCACACTTTGAGTGCTGTCATATTGCTAAAGAGCTGTTTTAAGCAAGTTGGAGCTTATCAGCAGGGCATTTCCCTCAGCATTCTGTACCCAAATATTGATGAGCGCTCTCTGTTTATGATACTACTAAGGACTAAGCCACTGTTGTTAGGCTGGGGCACAAGAGGCTTCCATTGTGCTTTTGATCAAAGAGCACTCACAGTGCCTTCTGGCTTGAAAATCCCCTTCATTTGCAAAATTACATTAAAAAAAAATAATAGATCTGCAGTTTTAAGCAAACTCTTTTTCTGACCAAAAGGAAAACAATGACAACTGTGCTATGGCTTTGTTCAGACACGTTAAAGCAGAGGCGTATTGACTTTTCCGCTGTCCTTTGCCTCCAAGTTCTGCTCCACAAACTTGACAATATTGTCACAGGGGGATAAGCACAAGCAGTGCCAGGGAAGTGGGCTGGTAGTAGTGCTTCCGCTCAGCTGGGATGGTTTTCTCATGAATCACCCATCTCATGAATGAGATACCCATCCCCTACACAGAAAGTGGGGAGGCAGAGGAAAAGACAAGGAGTTCCTTGCTATTGCTTCTCACACCAGGAACATATTGTGAACAACTCTGAGTAGTTACTGCACTGCATTTGTTTTAAGCCAAGGACCAAGGAAAGGGGATTTTCTTTGCTCATAGGTGTTTTATGTGCTATTCTATCCACACCATTAATTTTTCATGGTCAGTGATGTGGAGGCAAGCTACACAATGAATTCCTTGGCGAAATTTCTGTGGCTCCACACACAGATTTGTCTTTCAGTTGTTCAGTAAAGGGATGCCTTCTGATTGCCATGGTTTAAGAAGAGCAGAAGATCCATGCACATTCCACAGCAAGCAGCCTGTTCGTCTGTTCCCTCTTACCCTTCGTGCCAAAGGGAAAAAGGGTGTAGAGACCTCCTTGTCTCAAACTGCAGCTGGGAGCAGGGCCATCTTTATCCTTGTCCCACTTTCCTTTTCTGTTGTGCCATTTGCAGCTTTCTGCCCCTGGCATCCCATGAGTAGAGAGCAGTGCTAAGCTGTAGAGGTTGTGTTTTACCCATGGTAAGAACACCAGTGCATTTCAGAAGCGGTGAATGGATCTTGGAGACAGTGCTGAGCCTTATCTCAGCATTATCTTTTGATGTATGTCAGGAAAAGAGAAAAGATGGCCCAGAAGCTGAATTCCTGATATTGGATACTGGTTCAGTCCCATCCTATGGCACAGACTCCCTGCTGATATCACTGAGAATATTCATCATCCATATGGCAGAGAAAGGGTGAAAGATAGGAGCGTTAATTCATTCACTACAGACTATATCAGCTGAAATCTGGGAACCCCTACACACAGCACCTGAATTTACTTTCAACACTGAACTGTGCCCATGGCCAGTCTAGCACAATCCCTTGGCGTACCTGTGTGAGCAGAAAACAGGAATAGTTTCTGGAACTCCAGAAATGCTGCACAGGTTTTTACAAATTGACTTAAACTGTACATCAAGATTAAATCAATTAATAAAAATTTATTTCACTACCACAGTAGTTTTTGTTAATATGAAGATATATACATATGACTGTAACAGACCTTACTCTTCTTCTTTCTGCCCAAAGTGAGGAAGGGTTAGATGCTTTTATGGATATTCCTCACTGCTGACAGTGGTGGTAAAGTCTGCAAAATCCTTCCTGCAGAAGGAAAATACTCTGCAATGCGAGTGGAACACAAAGCAAGCTCTCTGTTGTTTTCCTCATAACAGTTATTGAAATGCCTCTTATACAGGAACTGAATTATTGGTAAGGAAATCACAAGGTCCAGGAATATGCCAGGAAAGAGCTTCTAGACTTCTTTGAGTATACTTGCTGGAGCAATCCTGTACTGGACAACTAATTGAATTACAGTCTTTGATTCATTGAGTTGAGCCTGGCTACTTCTCTTGAAAAATTTTCATTGAGGAAACTACTCAGAGAGCATTCTTCCTTTTGTAATGAAGTTTAGTAGCTCAAAACTGAAACAGCTGTTTAATTTTTATCCACTCATGTGAGATCTTTCCTGTCAAATTTTTTTGTAAGGTTCAAAGGCACATCTGAGGGAATTTCATAGGAGCCGGGTTTGTTTTTCAGTTTATTTTTGGCAAAATGATAGTAGGAACAATTTTTTAACATCAGCTTAGTATATGGAGCCCTGCAACGGCAAGTGGACAGGAGCAGGAAGCCGTTAGATGGATTTCATAAATCCAAAAAAATCTTTAAAAATGCGACTAAAATGTTCTTTTGAAATGAGTTCTGTTACAGTACACTGATATCGAAGTTACAGTCTGCAAGAAAATCTTTTTGTCCTGAAGCAGCAGAGGGAGCTCTGCTGACATAATTAGCTGTAGTCTGGGTTTCTGCCGTTTTGAAGAGAGGCTTTTGTGTGGTGCCTGTTCTCTGTAGAGAAGAGAAAACCTTGGAAATGTGCTGAACTGTGATACTGTCAACAGGGAAGTGGCAAAAAAAAAAGTGTCTGAGAAACCAAGATGAAAAGTGAAACAGTAGAAAGTGATCAAATGCTCTTAGACATGAAAAAAAGCAAGAGACCTTGCAGGTTGGTGGGATGCGTGCTTCTCAGGCACTCTGACATTTCTGAAAATTGCGTTTTTCTTTTCAAGAATGTGGGGAATTCCAGTCATTACTTTGGGAGCCCAGAAAGGCCTTTTCTCCACCATCTACATCTTCCTACATCATCCTGACAATGGCACCAACTCACTAGGCTTTTAGCCATCTAATCAGAATGTAAGCTTGCATCTCACTGACTACTGAGAGGAGTATGCTGCACTGACACTGAGAAACATGTTTACACACATGGTTATACAAAAGAAGAGGCTGATCACTTATACTCCTTCAGGAGATTTGCTTGTAGGCCTATTAATGCCTGGCAGTAAATCTTTTGGGAGATGAATAACTAGAAAATCTTTTAAATCTGACACATTGCTGTGAGAGAAAAATAATGAAAAGATTCTCTGCACTGTTTACATATGTCGGCCATTTACAGAAGTATATGTATTTCTGCTGTATGTATGCATATATACAAAAAATAATAATCTTATTGAGCAGTATGACGACTTTCCTGTTCCTCTTCCTGTCTTACTTCTTACTCTTCCAGTGACAAACAGAGAAAACATGTAAATCCAAACACAAACATTGCCTCAGAGATCAACAGAGAGTTTTTGGCTCTCGGTCCAGGGGAGTGATGTTGCCCAAGACAAAGCAAAATCAAAAGAGAGCTTGTCCCACTGCAGTTGGAAACTAAATTTTTGCCTCAATTCCCAGACCTGAGACTGCTCTTAATAATGAAGATTTCAAAGTAATTGACCTTAGGAAGGAAAATTGAACACATCCACAGACTGGTTTTAACCCTGTAGCACTCAAATTGCTCCCATTAGTAAAATGCTCATGGATGCTCTTCCAATATTGTAATATGCCTTGGGGTAAGACAGATAAAGGACTCATTGCTTTATTAGATTGTTAATTTCATGGAATAATAGAACTGTTTGAGTTGGAGGAGACCCTTAAAGGCCATCTAGTCTGACACCTCTGCAATGAGCAGGGGCGCCTACAGCTACATCAGGTGCTTAGAGCCTCATCAAGCCTGGCTATGAATGTCTTTAGGCACGGGGCATCCACCACCTCTCTGGGCAACCTGTGCCACCACCTCACCACCCTTACTGTAAAAGACTTCTTCCTTATATCCAGTCTAAATGCTCTCTTCTTTAGTTTGAAACCATTTCTTCTTGTCCTATTACAACAGACCCTGCTAAGGAGTCTGTCTGCCTCTTATAGTCCCCCTTTAGATACTGAAAGGCCGCTATAAGGTCTCCCCAGAGCCTTCTTTTTTCCACACTGAACAGCACCAGCTCACAGCCTATCCTCGCACAGGAGGTGTTCCCTCCTCTTCTTTTTCCTCACCATCATTTTGTTTTATGTTTTTATTATTATGGGTTTTACAATGAAACTTCCTGAAATCACAAAGCCTGAAGCTCCATATAAACACCCAGCAGTGGGATTCATGTTCCCAGAGTCACTTCCCAGCTGTATCTCCTCTCTGTGGAAACTTCCTATGTCTACCAGAATCAAACAGAGCCTAAACAAAGTCTCAGGTACCCCTCTTCAGCACAAGTGCATCTAAAGGCACAGGCTTTGCATTATTGGAAACACGTGGCTTTTGGACATTTTGTTTTCTCTTTCTTCCTCTCATCCTCCTTATGACTGTCTTTGTTCTGCTGACTCCATTTATTGTGTCTGCCTCTGATAGACACAATAGATAGAGTAAATAATCTGTAGCTTTTGGGTATTTTTTTAATTTCTGTTTTAAAGAGTATTGATTAATTAGCATAAGAAATAATATAAAGGGAAGGGGAGACCATGATTGACCAACCTGATAGGCTTCTATGCTGTCATCACTGATTGAGTAGATGGGGAAGAGCCGTGAATGTTGTGCACCTTGACTTCAGCAAGGCATTTGTCACTGTCTCCCACAACATCCTTGTTATGAAACTTACAAAATGTGAGATAGATGAGTGGACAGGCAGGTTGATCAAGAACTGACTGACTGGAAGAGCCCAGAGGGTTGTCATCAGCTGTGCAGAGTCCGGCTGGCTTGGTTCTGGGTCTGGTCTTAGAATCATAGAATCATAGAATCACAAGGTTGGAAACCACCTACAAGATCATCTAGTCCAACCGTCTCCTCATCACCATTGCCACCACTAGCAATAAACCATATCACGCAGCATGTCATCCAGACACCTTTTGAACACTGCCAGGGATGGCAACTCCACCACCTCCCTGGGCAGCCATTGCAGTACCTGACCACTCTCTGAGAGAAACAGTTCTTCCTTATGTCTAATCTAAATCTCCTCTGATACTTGCGGCCACTGCCCCGTGTCCTGCTCGTTGTGTGGGAGAAGAGGCCAAATCCCTCTTCACCACAGCCTCCCTTCAGGAAGTTGTAGAGTGCAGTGAGGTCTCCCCTGAGCCTCCTCCAGACTGAACAATCCCAGCTCCCTCAGCCGCTCCTCGTAAAACTTGTGCTCCAGACCCCTCACCACTTTCATTGCCCTTCTCTGGACACATTCCAGGGCCTCAATGTCTTTCTTGTAGTGAGGGGCCCAAAACTGAACACAATACTCGAGGTGCGGCCTCATCAGTGCTGAGTACAGGGGATGATCACCTCCCTGCTCCTGCTGGCCACACTATTTCCAATGCAGGCCAGGATGCCATTTGGCCCTCTTGGCCACCTGGGCACACTGTCGGCTCATGTTCACCAACATGTTCACCGAGCACCAACCAACACCCCCAGGTCCTTCTTCACACACATCCAGCCACTCATCCCCAAGCCTATAATGCTGCATGGGGTTGTTGTGGCCAAAGTGCAGGACCCGACACTTGGCCTTGTTGAACCTCATCCCATTCACCTCAGCCCAGCGGTCCAGGCTGTCTAAATCCATCTTGTTCAATATCTTCATCATTGACCTTATGAGGCCTTATGAGGAGCGGCTGAAGGAGCTGGGATTTTTCAGTCTGGAGAAGAGGAGGCTCAGGGGGGACTCCATTACACTCTACAACTTCCTGAAGGGAGGTTGTAGTGAGCTGGGGGTCGACCTCTTCTCTCATGTAAGTGGTGATAGGACTACAGGCTTCAAGCTGTGCCAGGGGAGATTCAGGCTGGATGTTAGGAAGTTCTGCTTTTCTGATAGAGTGGTCAGGCACTGGAATGGGATGCACAGGGAGGTGGTGGAGCCACCGACCCTGGAGGTGTTCAAGAAACTTCAGGGTTTTATGTTGAGAGATATGCTCTAGTGAGTACTACTGGTGATAGGTGGATGGTTGGACTGGATGATCTTGAAGGTCTTTTCCAACCTTGGTGTTTCTGTGATTCTGTGATTCTGTGATTCTGTGACCTGGATAAAGGGGTAGAGCCCACCTTCAGCAAGTTTGCTGATGATACAAAACTGGGAAGAGTGGCTGATACAATGTAAGGCTGTGCATTCAGTGATACCTGGACAGACTGGAGAGATGTGCAGATAGGAACCTAATGGGGTTTAACAAGAATAAATGTCTTGCAGCTGGGGAGGAATGACCACATGCACATTAGGGAATGACCTGCTGGAGAGGAGCTCTGCAGAGAGGAACCTGGGTGTCCAGGTGGATGACAGGTTGGCTGTGAGGCAGCAGTGTGCCCTGGTAGCCAGGAAGTCCAGTGGCATCTTGGGGTGCATGAAAAGGAGCATGTCCAGCAGTTTGAGGGAAGTTATTCTCCCCCTCTACTCTGCCCTGGTGAGGCCATATTAGGACTACTCTGTCCAGTTCTGGGCTCCCAGTAGATAAAAAGAGAACGATCTCCTATAAGGAGTACATCAAAGGGTCACAAAGATTATAAGGGGCCTGGAGCACCTCCTGTATGAGGAAAGGCTGAGTAACCTGGGTCTGTTCAGCCAAGGGAAAAGAAGACTGAGAGAGAATCTGATCAATGCCTATAAATATCTAAAGGGAAGTGGGAGGCAAATGGATGAGGTCAGACTCTTTTTTGTGATGTGTAGCGATAGGACAAGCAGTAATGCCTGAAACTTGAACATTGGAAGTTCCGTATTAACGTGAATACAAGTCAATCATAAAAACACTACGCATTGAAGTCGGCGATAGTGAAGAATTAAACAGAGAAGTTTTCTGGATGAGGAGTACAAAGGCATGTGGCAAGAAGAGAGTGAGAAAGAAAAAAGTTAGGAACAAAGACTGAGGGGAAGCTTCCACACTACTGCTGCTGAAATTGTGGCTTAGTTACAAAGGCCATGCAAAAAGCAGTGACTTCATTGTGCCTCTCCAGACTACTTTTTTTTTCTTTGAATGTGGTCTTTTTGCACGTGTCTTGATTGCACATGATCAAAGTAAGAAGTCTGTACTAAGGTTTTTCTCTCACAGAAACTATCCATCTTCCTTGATTCCAACACAGCTACTCTGTCTACTGCTGTAGCAGGAACAGTGTTAAGGCTGTGTCCCTCCTCTACCTAACTTGTCCTAGAAGCGGTGAGAAGTCTGAGAACTTTTATAACAAATTTGGGTACATTTTAAAGATGAGTAATACACTTTGGATAGCATCAGAGCAAGGGATGAAGGAATCCATGCCATGGGAGTAACAGCATCCCATTGCATCTCTGACTATTCTCAACTTTCAATACTTATTAAAAAATCTTTTCTTCATTTTTATGAAGCAAGCACCTTTGACATTTGTAGCCCACTTGCTACACTGTGAAATATGGTGGTTTTTATTATGGATTACTTATTTTTTTTAATAAAATAGAAATGGTCAGTACAGCAAAGGACTGATTAATGCAGTTCATTTGCACGTGAAATGCATCCTTCATCCAGTTCAGCACTGTCACCAAAGCAGAAAGCACATGAAGCACTGACACAGCTCACTGCAGCTGGGACTGAGTCCCTCTCAATATCTTTACCGTCCAGTCAATAAACAAGAGATAAAATCAACAGCAAATGTCATCAGTGTATTTCCATTGCAGAAATAGACAAAGAAGTAAAGTTAAAGTTGACATAGCTATGTAAACACTGTGTGTTAATCATGAATGATAAAGGCTTATGGGGCTTTTGGGAAGTGGCTAAATTCCTTAACCATCCCAGTCTAGACAGACTTATTAGTTCTGGGCAGGAAACGGAGGTGAGGGGAAGGAACCTTTTCTCTCCCATGACAAAAATGTCAGCAAAACCAGAAGAGATGAATACCCATTCTTTGTTCGCTAAACATCTGTAATATAAAAATACTGTGAATACAGAAATAATGCTTCTCAGCAGAATTTCTCTTCAGAGATGTCTCCAACCACGATTTTCAGTCTGACGTCATGGCAAGCTCCTAAGCAGCCCAAATAGTGACATACAGATTTTCTTCAGGAGCTTTCTTTCTGCCTATCACTGATCTTTGCTGGGTTCTTAATTTCCACTTCATTCTTTTCTAACTTTCCCAGTTTGGTTTGTGACTACAGAGTCTCTTCTTGAGCATGTCCAAAGATTCACAGAGCAGGGAGGGAATATATGCTTTGTCACTAGGTTAATATTTATAATTTAACCTAGTAAACCTGAGAATTAGCTTCTGGGAAGTCTGCATGTAAAATGGAAGCATGTAACAATTAATGAATCTTTCCCTTGCCCAGAATCCTAAGATTTATTTTAAACCTGTGTGATTCAAAAGATGGACTGTTTTCATGGAGCTTCGTATTTCCCATGCTGGAAGGAGGAAAGCATTGATCCCTTCCATTCTCCAGACTATCTCAGAAGGTCTCTGTACATGCACGTACAAATAGGAGTCAGTTTTGAATTCAAACATTAGTATGCTTAGAACAGAAGAAAAAAATAGAATTTACACACTACTAATCGAATGAGAACGGCATTGTTAAAATGTGAGTTTGCCTTAAAGAACATCATGGATACACTTTCCATTCCATTATTTACATGATGGAGATGGGAGCAGCGTTCTTTGGGATTAATTGGCAAATTTTTGGCACAGATCTCTGATTACTTAATTGTTTGTCGCTGTAAATTGTTGCCATCCTTTGACAAGCCTTCAGCTTCATGTATAAAGAGATTTATTTGTAGGGTTTAAAAACTGTATGGATGGAGAAAGAGTTGCTTGTTTTTGTTAATCACCAGACAGTTAGACTGCAGTCACAATGCATAAGCAAGCAAAATGTTCAGTTACACAGTTTGGCTGCATTCTAATATAAACATCATCTATTCTCCAACAATGCATTTTCAGGAGAAATTGGGATCACATCACACAGTATGCCCAATTATCACACTCTTTTTATCTAAGCTTCTCAGTAAGGCATAAGTCATTTCCATTAAATCACAGATTTGCTGCCTTGTTAGAAAAACCATGAACTACTGGTTTGTGACTTGCAAAGCACTTTGGTTTCTTAGCTCTGAGTGTGAAATAAAAACATTATTCTTTGAATGGGTTGTGAAAAGTTTATAAAATATTGGAGTTGCTGATAGTTAGGTGGGGTGGACTTCTGAAAGCTGAGAGATCTTTTTCTCTGGCTTCTCAAGAGCTATGCCTACCCTTCCATACAGACTACAGTGCAGTATTAAAGTACTAACTCCACTTCAAGCTATCTACCCAGGAAATGGTAGTTCTTCAGATCTGGAAATAGAGTATAATGAGAAACCTTGCAGATGCTTTTGCCTGCAGCTCAGGCTGCTGTGACTAAGCTGTATGTCTTCATAACACCATGCAGATTTCAGTGTAGATCTGTTCCTGGGCTTTTCAGTGGAGTAGCTGTGCTTTGAAGGAAAAAAATGTTGATTCTGTTTAACAAGTTGTTGCCTAGGTTGTTGGGAAAAGTGATCCCTAAGTTTCATCTTGCCTCATTGAATTTAACTCTCCTGAATTTATCAAGTAGGAATTTCCATTCTGGGACAAATTTTGTCTGATGCACTGATGCACACTGTCTTAGGCTGAAGCAGTAGGAAAAGGACAAGATTCTTTCAAAAGTAAGCATAAAATTGCCCAGTGTTGAAGAACTGGGAACACAATGAGGACACGTCACCAAATTGTTTGGTTCTCCTCCTCATACATATTTGGTATGCATGTAATTACAGTCACATAAGCCCTTCTTTGGAAATCCTTTTGCTTACAGTTGGACTCAGCTACTGATAAACAGAGTCAGATCAAAGGTCAATAACCAAGAAATCAGGCTTTGGGTGATGGTGATTTAATTAAATAAATGATAGCATAGCCAATATGCCACTTCTCAAATTAGAGAAAAAGTAATATCCCAAAGAATGTTTGCTGAAGTCTGCCTAACGGGACTATGCCTGCTAATCCTGGATATGTTCTCAAAAGCTACAGAAGTAGCTTAAAATACTTCCTGTAACACTTTTGAATGCATGCTCCTTTTCTCCGTCTTTCCTGTTTGCATTTGTCATCACAGATGATCAGGAGGGGTGAAGGGATTCTGCTTCCTTTGCCACATCCTGAAGTTTTCATTTTGATATCAATATGATGCCCAGCAATTATATGTAACACACTTGTCTCATCACTTGATGCTATTTCATGTGATGAGCTTCCCCTTCTCTACAGGTCTACTTAAGCCAAAAGAGGTCTACTCCATCTAACCCAGGAAGAAAGACAAACCTCTGAATAGATAGTGCTAAGGTTGAAGGAAGAATGCTTTGGTCAGCGTTCGGCAAGACTGAACCAAATTCTTGAAGTAATGATTCAAATTTACTCCTCCTGCCAATGAAAAACTAAACTCTGAAAGAGATTGTCCCCCTTTCTCTTCCCCTTCTTCTTGTCGTGTTTGAGAGCTAGTGGCTTGATTTATCATTTTGCTGTGCACTTCAGATCACACTGAACTGGATCTGAATCACGTCGTTCTGTGTAATGCTAACTTCTGTGATAAATCAGGTCCAACATATCTCAAATACCATACCTGAAATGCATTATTATTTCAGTGCCTCTTATCCTCCTCTATCCCAAGAACAGGATAATGGCCTCCTGTCTCATTGTGATGATAACTGCATGTTTCTTAAGCTTTCAGATAATATAATAATGAAAGATATAATAAGTGAGGTAATTAATAGTAGTTCATTTTCATTGGGCTTTACATTCTAGGAATGAAGGAAAATTGGAGAAAGAGAAGTGTGTAAGTATCAGAAGGGTGGAAACTTCCACACTTTTGGAACAGTGAAGGAAATAACAATATAGTCTTACTGCAAAAATCAAAGTACTTCTTTACAAGCACTAAGTAAATTTGAGGTCAGACCATTAAAACCCGAATCATGATAAATCCGCAGAACAAGCAATGAAAATGGGAACTCAGGCATTATCTAACATTTCACTGCTCAGTATCGCAGACTTCTTGTGTAACTGTCCATACAAGATATATGCTGAGATTAAGAGCCTGATCTTGCTCTTTTTGACTTTTAAGATATAGATCTTGCTAATCTCACATTTGTAACTAACGCAGCTGTAATTCTGTCAGGAAGTTTTAGTGGTAACAGAAACCCTAAGATGAGAGCTCCAGATACCTTATCTCCACGATATATGCATCCAAGAGGACCTGGATTGCAAGAAATGGAAGTGGAAAGTTTGTAGTAGGAAATCTGAGTGCTGGTGATAGTTCTGCTGTAACCCTATTTTCAGACCAGCTGCAGAAGCTGGGAGATATCTCTGAAGAGGATTGTAGTGCACTAGGTGGGGATAACAGTGCTCTTCTACATGTATATGCTGTTTTGAACTCTACCAGGATGCAACAGCACCCACCAATAACCAAAGCCAGTCTTTGGTGATCTGCACTCTGGAATTGCATTCCGTCCTTCTGTTCAGCAATGCCAGTGGCAGCCCATGTGGCAAGATGGCAGTGAGCAGCTATATCTATACTGTCCCAGTATGTGTCTGTGTATAAGAAGACAATATTTGTGTTTGTAAGATGAGGTGAGTTTGTTTTTTACTGTGTTTATCTTCAATACGTATCACATTTTTTCTGATTTAACTACAACTGTACTGAGGTTATCCACACTCTTCTGTCAGTGAGGACTACCATCCATCGCACCTTCTGCTGATATGGCAACAAAAGAAACCTGAAGAGCACAGCTGGCTCTGGTTGAGCACCATGCACTCCCACAGCTGTCTTACGAGCTATGTTGAGCCCCAGCATTTCTGAACATCACTGGCTGAGATGCCTGCTGGGTTGATTTCTGTTTTTTGTTACAGGTTCATGCAGGAGGTCTGTAAAGTGAACGCATCTTTCTGATTAAGATTTCTCAGTCCTAATTTATCAACAGGATAGGAATTTGGTCAAAAAATGGTCTTGTTCAAACTAAACTTATGAGCTGTTTGTCTTTCCCTGTCCTTTTTCCAAATTTGTGCTTTGTGTTGCTTGTATTTTCAAGATAAGAGATACTCTTGACTGTCGTGACCTCACATTGTACCTATTAAGAATTGTTTCACTGTATCCAAAGGCTGCTCCATAAAGCAGCACCTTGCCTAGGAGTAGTCCTGGTTGCCAGATGTGAAAGTTTATTCACTAGTATCCACAAAAATCGTGACAGCTCTAGGCATTGTACAGGCTGAGTCGTTGGATAGTGACTAAGACTGGTCATTCATCAGTAGCAGGCAACTAAGCAGCCTTGTAGCCTTGTAGGACAGCATCCTTCAAAGCTTTGCAGAAGCTTAACTGCTTAACTGTCATTTTTTAGGTTGCATATTATGAATAACACTGTGATTCAGATGTTTTAGAGATGTTCAGAAAGCTTTTACCATGAGAACTCCTTGTCATAATTATTAATCATAATATTCTCAGAAGAAGATTCTCCCATGCAACATGACTGTTGAATGCAGGCACTGCATGGAAAACAGCCTTCCCCATTGATTTCCAGTGTAGGTAACAGAAAATGAAATAAGGAGAAACATGTAGCTACCTCTTGTGAGTAGGTATAGCTACTTAGGATTACTGACATTGCCATGCCACAAGGATAATAGTTCTTCATAGCTCTGATTCTAGTCAGGGCCAAAAAAAAATGGTCAGATTCTCAATCAGAAAACTTACAGTTATTTCCACTGACTTTAGCTGGAAGATTCAGTTGGGTTGATCTCCATGAACCTCCATGCATGGTATTCTACAATTGAGGCTTATTAGGTTGCCAAGCCAAGATCAGAGAACCTCAAGTGATTGCACAATTTTTTTTATTTTTTTATTTTGTTTTTTTTTTTATTTTTTGCATAGTGTAGAAATGAAATGTTTTGCTTCTAACTCATCTATGCCAGATCAAATGGGAAAAACACTCAGGCAATCAGCTTATTTTCTTAAATCACTGTCAAGTCTTACAGCAGTACAACAAATCAAAATCTTAATATTCTAGGTTTGACTTCCATGTTGTCCTATATAGTCTCATGCACATCTTATCCTTCTTAACCAGAGAAATGTTGCCTGCATTTCTATAACAGCAAGGAGAGCCCTTAGAGAACATAAAGCATGGCTGTCCTTCTCTTTTTTTTTTTTTTTTTTTTTTTTTTTTTTATTCTTGTTTATACACAGTTGCGCAGATTTTCTTGCTTGCTTTAATCTTACTTCATACCTGCCCATCTTCTTTGGATCTTTGTTCTTCAGCCATTTGGAAGTTATTAGGGAGGCTGATTTCTGTCCTGTTTCTTTTCTTCATAGTTTATTTTTGTGTCTGACTGGCTTTCCTGAGGTGGATAGTGGAATTTGAAGGGGTATGTTTTGAAACTAGAAACTGGCAGCCTCATGTTCAGCAACTTATAAAGTAGCTTTAAGAGGCAGAAATGCAGGCATTGTGTTGACTGACCTATATCCTACAGATATGTGATGGGTTATAAATTTCCTTGTGTGTACCTTCCATTTATGTACAACTCATATACTTTCAAACTGAAGAAAGTATGTTATCTATACAAGAAGAAACAGTAATTATTGCCATTGTTTGGGCAGTCCATGTGGTTTAGGCCTGCTTTTGCTGGCATTAACAAATTAAAAGGTACAGCATGGAAGTAGTGTTTGGACATTTTATTCCTTGTCTTTTCTAAGAATTCATATGTTCTGTTTACCTTTTGGACTCTGCTTGAGTATCGAATGACACTTTAATTAGCTTGCCTTGGATATGAGATCTCCCTCTCCACGTGGCTACAGCTGATGTTTTAACCTGTTGTTGGGTCCGTAAAATCATGATTATTGTTTCCAAGATTCTTATTTTCTGGAAAAATCACTTTCTACAAACTAAAAAGAGGATGCTGTGAGGATGGTGTTGGTCTCTTTACTCGGGCGGCAAGTAATACGACGTGAAGAAACTGTAGTGAGTTGCACCAGAGAAGGTTTAGATTGGGTGTTAAAAAAAATATTTTCACAAAAGGGGTAGCGTGGAACAGGCTGCCCTGGGAAGCAGTGGATTTGCCATCCCTGAGGTATTTGAGTCACATGGATGTGATGCTTAAGGATATAATAGTGGTTTAGTGGTAGACTTGGTAGTCTTAGGTGGTGATTGGACTTGGTGAATTTCAGGGTCTTTTCCAACATAAATGATTTGATGATTCTATGATTCCTGCATAAAATGACACTTCATATCCACTCATCTAGGATAAACTTTTGCATTAGCTGTCCAACATAATATAGTACTGTAAACACAGTGTTTCAGTGCCATCAATGAATTCATCTTCCACAAGCTGTTACTGATTACAAAGAAGGAGGACATTTGTGAATGCACATACAAACCAGTCCTTCAGAGGGATGAAGTCCCCTGACCCATTCTCGGGTCAGGGAAACGTTGCCAGATTTCCAAGGGGAAAGTAGTGCTGCTTGATGGTGAAAAAGGCAGTAATTTCCAAGTAGCCCAAGACTTCATTATGATGCTTTTTCTAACACCTGGAGTATGTTATACTTCTTATTCTGTTATCTTGGCAGCAGCCCTGCAGTTCAAGGAAAATGCTTATCACTGAGGCTACAAAAGACAAAAAATGTTTTCCTAGAGATCAATATTTGCAGAAAGATAAATTCAGCTGAAATGATACATTTCAAATGCAAATGTCATTGCAGCCTGTACAAAAAGCATCATCAGCACTGAGCTTCTGCTTGAGAGGCTGCTTTTACTATGCTCCATTTTCTAATCTTCCACAACTGACAATCTCAGCTCCAAATATCTGTGAATCAAAGGATTTGCTTCAATGGAAGACTTGGGTTAAAGAAATAACTCCTGTACAGCTGTGCTTCAATATAAAAATACAGCATCAATTTGAATACTTGCTGTTGGATCTCTTCTAGCTGGGAGTAAGGCAGATCCCAACACTCATTTATTTGGGTGATCCTCCTTTTTTTATTTCTGAAGTTTGTCTTAGTGATGGAAGAGCTGTCTCTGCATCTCTGATTGAAATGCTGGATCTAAATGGACAAACCTTTTCCCTCCTCCATACCTGAGGTGTTTCAGGGGAAGTGTTCACTGACATGGTTCTGCTGTACAGAGCAGTAGACATGTGAGGATATGCAGTAGAAACTCACTTGCTTGTAACAGCCTACCTTATATGAGCTAGACCAGCCTAGAACACACAGAAGGATAAGGGCAGAAGTTCTACAAGAAAGCACTGGGAAAAAAAGACCAAATGTAATAAACTAGGACCACTGCATGACAGGCATATTTCTTCTAGCCATATGCACCTGCTGCTGAAAGTAGGAATAGATTGAGTATGAAGCACATAGTGGATGTTAAGTTCTATTAGATCTAAGGCTAGGCATTTATCAAGTTCTTATTTTCAGGGACAGCAAAAATAATAATAATTTTAATTCCATGTAGAAAAAAACCCACAGAACCACAGAAAGTCTTGGCTTGGAAGTGGTCATAAAGATCACCAGTTCCAATACCCTAGCACGGGCAGGTCTGCCATCCACCATATCAGGCTGCCCAGGGTCCCATGCAACTTGGCCCTGAGCACTTCAACTGCATCCTGTCCTGCTCATCCACAGTTTCTCTGGACAGCCTGTGCCAGTGCCTCATCACATCCTGAGTAAAGAATTTCCTCCTAACACCCAAACTAAATCTCCCCCTTTTCAGTTTAAAGCCACTCTGTTTTGTCCTATCACTATCAAACCATGTGAAAAGTCTGTTCCTCTCCTGCTCATAAGCTTCCTGCAAGTACTGGAAGGCTGAATGACATCTCCCCACAACCTTCTCTTCTCCAGGCTGAGTATGCTCAGCTCCCACAGCCTTTCTTCATAAAAGAGATGCTCCAGCTCTCTAAGCATCTTTGTGGTTATCCTCTCAAGGCTCTACATTTTTCTTGTGCTGGGGTGCCAGGCCTGAATGCAGTACAGCAGATGGGATCTCACAAGGGCATAGCAGAGGGAGACAATCCCCTCTCTCTCTCTATGCTGCCACACTTCTGCTGATGCAGCCCAGGATGCCATTGGCCTTCTGAGCTTCAAGCACACACTGCTATCTCACATCCAACTTCTCATCCTCTAGGATCCTCAAGTCCTTCTCTGCAGAGCTGCTCTCAATGAGCTTTTCTCCCAGTCTATACATTATATCCAGGACTACCCACTGAATAGTCCTCTCTTCAAATCTGTATCTATCCAATTTGAAAATAAGAATGTGGCATGGGAACATATCAAAAGCCTTTAGTTGACATCAGGTAGATGACATCTGTTGCAATTCCCTTGTCTACTGATGCCATCACTACGTTGTTAAAGGCCACTAGATTGGTCAGGCACAATCTGCCCTTGCAACAATTAAATATCATCTTCCCTAAAGCAAAGTTTTTTTAAAATTACATTATTTGAAAATGTTATTTGAAATTAGAAACTCAAGGCCGTGTCTAAAAAATTGCTTTATAATCATGCATTTTTTAACCTAAACCTCCTTGAAAAATGCAGTCTTCCTAAAATAATTAATGTGTTCATGCAAGAAAAACATAAAATGCTGAACACTTGTGGGATAATTGCTGTTTACTTGACATTTGTTGCTGCCCTGAATTTCAGCTGTGTATACTGGCACAATTCAACCACTAATAGCAAGCTTAGCAGCAGCCACTTTGCAAAGTTAAATAATTCAGCTTTTTGCATTTGTCTGCTAATTACTGAGAGCAGCCATCCACACAAAGGATTAAGTGACTGAAAAATTAGACTATTATTGTGCAGGAAGAGGTCTAAAAATGTTAGCTGGTACATTCATGCATAGCATCTCCAGGAATTAGTTAATGGAGTTCAGCAAGTTAAAAATGTATCCAGGCCTGTATATCAATTTCTACCTTGATGTGCTTTTAACTTTAGCAAAACATTTTAGAATGGAAGTGGCATTGGCTTTTTACTTAACTGCTACTAGGGAACAGCTATCTTACTGCTAAAATGAAACAGGTCAAGAAAAAAAAAGCCATCAAGTCCAAAAAATCTTGTAGTGGACATTAATGAAGACAGCAGACTCTTCTGTGTTTGGGCTGCTGAGAACAACACAGTAATATATAATCAAATGAATACTTTATGAGTCATTGTAAATCTGTCTTGTGATAGTGCCTAGGAACTAGACTCACATTCTTCCCCTAAATACTTTTAACTTAGCGGAGAATTTTTTTTACAAGCAACTATGACTTTTAAAAGATTTCCTTCCCTTTGCATTGATAGCTCCTGTAGAGAGTTCACCAGTGAGAAATCAAGGGATACATCTTGAGGCAGTAATTTTTAGAGTGTTCTGTTCAGTTTGATTAATCTGCTACATATGTATCTCAAGAGTTCCTTTGCTGGTTAAATAAATACAGAGACATTCACTAACTCTTGCACTTGCTGCTGTGCCAGTAGCAATGGCACTCCAGTTTAGCAAAGGAAAAATAACTATACTAGAAATAGCTGTAAAATATAAGATAGCATCTAATCTTTAATTAAAGCAATTTAGTTTCATTTATAATTTTCACAAATAAAAGGGGCCTACAGTCATGATTCTTTCATGTACCTAAGAGACTTCTTTGCTGTCTTGTAAGCAAGGGTCTGCCTGCAGAGCAAGGTGTGATGATGTGCAGCAGACACCAGTGTGGACTGTAGGAGATGCAGTTGAATGCGCACTGTGTTACACTTGGAATCTCTCGCTCTCCAGCGGGGCAGATCCATGTACAGCAGCTGCACTCCTGGCTGAGAACTGACAGCTGGGCCATTACTCAGTGATTCCTGCTGCTCTCAGGAGTGCTTTCAGAAGATGCATGCTTCTAAATCTGTGACTGAACCTTTTGCCAGTGTATGCATCACTAGACGTATTTTCCAAAGAGGTGCAGAGCTTATGGTACAACTGAATTGTGCATGCATTGGGAACTCTAGCCCTACCTCCTGTGCCAATAGCTTTTATGCCAGGTTGCACTGGATGTTGGAAGAAGGATGGCTTAGGTGTATTGAAACTCTGAGCAGAAGCCACCTTTGCCTTTATTGTCTGGAAGAGCTGTGTTCATCCCTGTTTCTCAATTTCAGTTGTTGCTTTGCTTTCTGTGGAGTAGAGCATTGCCTTCATGTAGCATCAGCCTCTCAACTCAAGGACAAATTCAGCAATGCCCAGATGCTTGAGAAGATTTAGGACATTTCCGGGTGGTCCTTCATAATTGCCACAGCCTTGCATTATTCTACAGAACACATGTACCTGTTTTTCTGAGTTAGTCACCTTCTGCAAATCTCACAGTGCCTGTAGACCCTGATGGCTAGGAATGTCTGCTGTGTGAAATACAAGCATTTGTTACAATTACTGCAGTCCAGAGGATGATGGAAAAATACTCACTTTAGCAATGCTTTCAAACTTTACTCTTATTTTGCTCTTTCTTGTAGAACCTACACTACAGCCTACTAAGCTTCCGTTCTTCCAAGAAAAGGTCACTGGACTCCTGCTCTTGTGTAATCTTTGGTCTGCAAAAATATTTCTCAGTTTCACATGAATATCTAGATCACTATGTTGTCCTCAAAAATTACTGTGTGCCACTGTGAAAAGTTGGTATGAGCAATAGACATGGTAGTTTTGGCAAGGATTTTAAAACCATTAAAATCCAGGTAATACCTACATTCTGGTATTTTGTTGTGCAGGAGTCCACTTGTGACTTCTGGAATATCTTTACTTGCAGAACTGAATGGGAGAAGAACTTTCCAGGCTTTATTTTAAGGTTACATTCTTGCAAGAGCAATATGTGATTAATGAATGTTCTGAGCTTGTTATAGGCATGGCAGTCCATGCTGTAAATGGCTATAAACACAGCAGGAGAAGGTAGTGTAGCTAATTCTTAGCCAATGTTTATAAACAACTTGTCAAACTTTATCACTGTTGGTTAATGTCTATTAATAATGTATTAATGCTTTATAAACTATTTATAAATGGAACCTTAATATAGGAGGAAACTTATGCAACTCAGTTCTATGCCTGTTGTGTTAAGTACGTCTTCTCCAGCTCTAGGCTGCACTGGTATTTCTTCTGAAATCTGAGGAGGTAATACTGAGCAAACACTAACAGTTGTTGACACTGATACCTTGACAGACAAAAGCATACCTATCAGGAGATTGGTAATTGGATTTCCCCAAATGCTCTGCACTAAACTGTTCCTCTCCATGTGGCTGAATGCAAAACATTTTGCAACATTTGGCTGTTGGTCCCAAGCCTCACATTGTATAAATACACAGAGCACAGCTTTGCTGTGTGATCATAAGTGACCAAAATCACACAGTACATAGGCTTTCTTAGACCATGGAGAAAATGAAGTGCTGCTGAAGAGTGAGTAATTCTCAAGGCTTAAGTGAAAAGATGGGCAGACAACCCTCTGGAGTAGCCACCAGGAAACATTAAGCTCCATTATTTCATCTGAACTCCGTCCTGATGGATATACATTCCTATTTGCTCTCTCTCTTCCACGGGAGACTTGCAGGGTCAAAATCAACATTAAACAATTGATGTCACCTCTTCAGAGAGTTCAGCACTGCTCGAGCCCCACTAAGCCTCTTGAATTAATTCAATTTTTTGCATTTTAGAAATGTGACTTTTTACTGAAAATAAAGTTGATAAACCCTATAAACTCAATTATATTGAGTTTAAAAGATCAGAATACTGCTCTGATAATTACTTGAATGTTTCCAAATGTTATCTAAAACTATTTGTCCAAAGAATTGTCATACTTCTCCTTTACGTCCAAATCTCCATTATCCATGAGTGGGTTACATGCTTTTTGAGTTAACTAAACCATACTGAAAAAATAAAACAAACTCAATTTTTTTTCTTGTTACATTCACAAGTAATTCTACATTTTCAAACATAAGCATGGTGTCTTGCTAATGTAGTTTACAGGCAGAGAAAATTGTTTGTATAATTTGTTCCTTTTCTTTTCTCTTTTTTTTTCCTCTTTGTCTGTCTATCCATTGTTTGTACTGGATAGCCAACCACTGATCATGCAGTGATCCTACCTCAGCACTCTATATTGTTATTCAGCAGCTGTAATGAGATAGAACGAAGGGCAAACCTCTGTGCAGTACAACATAGTCGTGACCAAGCAATAAATCTTTCTCACAACGTGTGTCCTCTCAGGCTCCAGCTGATGTCACTGATTCCCAATTTTATTCCTCAGCCTCTCTCTCTTCCAAGTATGCCAAAATCCGAGAGAGGTGAATAAGTTTCTGGAGACATGTGAAGTATCTATGGCCTATTCATTATTATATTTTCTTGTGTTTTTTTCCTCCAATTTGATGTGAAGTGTACTTTGTGGTGGCTGGAAAACAACACAGCATTGATGTTCATTTATGAACAAATGCAGGCATTCAACACGTGCTCACACTGAGTTTGAAAATGACAGAAGAGAAATTGACTGTATGACCCAGTAAATGATTCTGATGACACTAAAAGGAATGACCTGTGCCATCCATCTCCAGCAGACAAACTTTTTAAATAAAAGCTAGAACAAGGAGCAGAACACAGGTGAAGGACTGGAATGATGAGGAACAAGTCATTTGTTATCATTTCTGGGGCAAAAGAAGAAAAAGATAAAGGCAAGGTCTTCTAAAAACATATTGTGACAAAGAAATAAACTTCTGTGTAATTTGTTTGAATTAAAGGTTTCAGAGGAACTTGCGAATGTACTGCCAATGCTGAAAATGGCAAGCTCCAGGAATGAGGCACTGCATGAACCACATAAAGCAAACAAAGCAAATGAAAATTTTTGAAACCACCAAGGTGATTTAATGAGTTATTATCAACTTCAGACAGGCTTATGAGAGACTACGTTTTGTTGCCTGTCAGTGAAACATAGGTTCCTAAGTGCCTACAGCCCTTGGTCTGCAAAGGCCTTTACATATCAAGATGGAGTGAAGAGTGGGTGTCTGCTGACAGGACCAAGCATGGAACAGTAGGAAGCTGACAGCCCAGAAAACTCTGAGCCAGCTGCCTTCCCCCATCTCCATGTTACCCTGCATGTAATTGCATGATCTCAGCTGGCTGTTCAAAAATTTGCAGATTTTGCCATTAGAGGTTGCAAAAGGTAATGCTCTTAGCTGTTGGACTCTTGATTTTCCTGACAGATCTCCTCAGGCCAAAGCAGAAATATTTGTGGAGAATTTAATCCCAGAGCCTTTCTTTATTTCCTATAGTCTGTCAAGCCCTTTGGGATGAAGTGTCATGTGTGCCAATTTTGGTAGCTTTTTATCAATTAATCTGTAAATGAGGGGAAACTTGAAATATCTGAGACCTAACAAAAGTCATTGCTTATAGGACCCTTTCTTGTTGCCTCTTTGGTGTCTCCGTTGGTTTTACTTCCCATTAATGAATCACTCTATTTGACAATTGAGACAGCCCAGATTAACAGTCATGGTTTGCTTTCATGGAGGATGTGCTGGCAACTCCAAAGTGAATACAACCTGTCAGACAATTACACTCGCTTCAAAGTCAATAAACTACCTCCTTCACACAAATTGATAGCAAATCATCCATCACACCATCCCACTTCTTTATTTTTTCTCTCTAATCTGTACATGAGAGATTGATCAGTACCATCTCATCAACTCACATTCTCCCGTGGCAAAATCTGCGGTGGGCTCCATTTGGCATGAGAATGAGAATTACCGATTACCTCCTCAAAGGGTTTTATTTTAGACTGGCTGCTCAAATGAAAATGTGGAGTTCCACTAAGCTGTTTGGGTCTTCTCTTTGCAGTGCAGTCTCTTGCTGACTTGAGAGTCAAACTGAGCAAAACATCTACAGGGCAGTGCTGTGGCTGGGGTCAAGAGCACTTTCCTTTAAAAAAGACATTCTTTGGACAGTTGTAAAATTTGACCCTTATGCCCTCAGTGGAATGAAAGCTGTTGATACAGATCTGTAAAAGACTTTCTGACATCTTGTCCATTAACACTGGCAAAGATATTCCCCACAGTTGTAGCCGGGCAGATCTGACACTTCATCACAGGCAGACTTCAATAGCAACTCTTTGTCATGGCGGTAGAGATGTGAGGTCCAAAGTGTAACAGAAGAGAAACGTCTGTTGGAAATATAGTACTACTTTCCACACACAACTGAGCAAGAGGTCTCCAAAAGGCTTTGGAGACTGATGCACTCAGGCATATATAGAGCCTTCTCTTTGACAACTATCATGGTTCTTTAGAAGACTCAGAAGGGGCTTCACTTCAACAACAACAACAAGTTGAGGCAAGGAGAACTTAGATTTAAAGCACATTTTTCCTCAAAAATGCTACCAAGGCCCAAGGTCTGACCACCTATTTATTTCTCCTTTTTCCACTATGTGAAAAGGATTTAATGGAGATTTTTTTTTTCCCTGCTTTGTTTTGTTAATTGGAGTTAGGAACAGACAGAAAACTCCTTATCTGAGGGTATGTCTACTCTGGATCTCAGTACAGTCATATCTTGCAATAGTTCTTTCCTTTGTCTCAAACTGATTTTTCCTAAATAAGCAAATGCTGAAGGAGAAACTTTAGTAAAAGAGAAGGCTACTTCATCATAATTCCTGTGACTTTCAGATGAAAAAAGAAGGACTTACGACATATCCATGTACTTTGAGAATAATGCTTACGTTTAAGAAGCAATCCAAAATATCGTAATAAACACTGACGGGTTTTACAGTCTCATTTTTAGTCACAGAGAAGGATCTATTCTGGTAGTTCCAGAAAGCTTACATTCTGTGTGCTGATCTTCTATGCTGTTGTAAATGTCAAGGCAACAGTGGGTGAGATTTCAGTCTTTTCACAGGAGTATAGTACCTTAAAGGGAGCAGGATGGGGAGAAGAGTTATATGTCACATAACTGTTGAAGGACAGTGTAATTGGAAGAAGTTTTTTTTTCCCTTGTACCACCTATGCCTTTATGTGATGAGCAGTCAGCGCCTGAATATCTACCATGATATGGTTTAGTGCTTGTGGTGGCAATGATGATGAGGAGATGGTTGGACTAGATGATCTTATAGGTTGTTTCCAATCTTGTGATTCTATGGTTCTATGATTCTATGAGTGGTGATTTGTAGATACAAATCAGAACAAAGATAAGGACTTGATCTTTAGCTCATTTGCAGAAATGGTCACTTGCCTGTTATGAGTCCAAAGACAGAAGCTGAGGAATAGATCTTCAAAACAACAGTTCTGTTTTCCGTTTCCCACCAAAATTTCCTCCTTTCTTCTGATAGACTGGTAGTTTACGACTAAATCAACAACAAATGAATTTCTAAGCAAAAAAGATCCCCAGATCCCTAAGCCTAATCCCTGAGCTATTTTACTAGAGAAGCTCTCTGTGTCACCATCCATCCTTCAGTTCAGTGTGTTGCAAAATGTTTCATTTCTCTGAGGCAGTGTGTGAACAGAAACAAAATTTGGTCCTACTTAAAAATTTGTGTTGCTAGTTAGAAGAAATGAGGCAAAGTATCCATCCAGTGCAGTCTACAAGTCACTTTTGTAATAATAGCCAAGGGAGATTCTCTTATTTTGCTGAAATTTTTCCAATGCAGTTGATCCGGGTGCTTTTTTCTTCCTAATTCATAACTTAAATCAATGTTTAAGTGTTTGATTCCCCTCCTCTCCCCTCCTCTCCTCTCCTCTCCCCTCCTCTCCTCTCCTCTCCTCTCCTCTCCTCTCCTCTCCTCTCCTCTCCTCTCCTCTC
>NW_024884767.1:8844806-8893966 GCF_019232065.1 Centrocercus urophasianus | reverse complement strand
AAAAAAAAAAAAAAAAAACCACTACAAGGCTAAATATCCATAAGAACAAGGGTTTGGAGAGACTATGGGATTTCCTTTGGTGTCAATTTTCCAGCTTCAGCTGGAAAAAAAAAATCTTGATCAAATCAGCCTGATCTAATAGATAACTCTACTCTGAACAGGAGGTTCAGAGACTAGACACCTGTCAGACATCTTCACAATTGTTTGGTGATTCTGAGAATAGGTATAAGAATTAATAAAGCTTACTTTCTTTAATGGGAAAGGTAACTAAACATGTGGACAGGGCCCTGCCATGGCTCGGCCTTGACTGCAAGTGATCTAAGTATAGTTAATTGTTCATTGTCATTTCTGCTCAAATTCGATTGTAAAAATCACAGAGGAACATGCAAAGTTTCACATAAACATGCCACGCACACAGACTCCTCTGGTGTGGCTTTGAGGCTTAAAATCTGTGCCCTTACATAAATCTCCATGGCACTGAACTTTAAATTTGCATATCAAGCCACTTGTCCCAAAATCTTAGAACTGTCTGAATCTTTGTCTCTGACCTAGCAACACATTCAGGCTCCTGCTTCAGTTTAAGTTCTTAGCTAATATTTACATGAAATATGTGTGGTTACTACACTTGAACTTGAGTTACAGTTAAGGACTGGCATACCAAATGGTTTCTGGCTTGTAAATACTGATACTCAACACAAGGGGAACATACAGCTTCAATACATCAGCAAACAGCTGCCTTGGGGCACTGTGAAATGCCCAGACTGGGACCTGTAGTGCAGCATTAAAGCCAGTCACTCACTGCAGAATTCACATTCAAGCAAACTCTTCTGACATCCAAGCTTTTGGTGTGTGGATGTGGTGCACATTGCACTCATGTCTTCCATGGGCATTATGCTGTTCTCTGAAAGATTTATATAATATAATAATCTGATATATATATATATATATATATATAATAATCTGATTTTTCTCTGAAAGTGAGAAGGTCACTGACTGCAATCAGAAAAGACACAAGTACTGTGAAATTTTGTAGGCTCCGTAAGAGCTGTGAACCATGAAGAACACATGCTGTAATAACCATGACCATTTATCTTTGTTAGTAGCATTAAGAATGTTGTGGAAACTTGTAGGAAATTCCCAACCAGGGCAAAGAACAGGTTGCCTCCCCCACCTTGCATCTTCGTTGCATCTTTTGCAGGACACAAACTGTTACAAAATAACCCAAGGCTGCCATCATAGCATTGCCAGCACACAGAGCTCTACTTCTTCAGCTACCATTGCCTTGACACTACGCCTAGTCCCAACTACAATTAAAGAAAGAATTGTCTCACATCTGTGGTTTGGGTGAGGATCTTTAAAATACAAGCTGTTCAAAAACCTGGAAGCCACTAAGAACTTCTCAAAAATTATTTTGTAGTTCTGTGGTTTCCTTAGCTTATTTCAAAACAGAAGGAGATACAGGACACGAGCAAGAGAGTAGCTGACTCAGTTTTTACTTTTGAAATGTCACTAATGGAAATATTGTGAATCGAATAGCCCATGGTATATTTTCCAAGGAGCTCTACCAAATTCCATCAAAAAGGAAATTATCTCTTTTTTTAAAAAAAATGGTCCATCTCCAACCTGGAGCATGATCTTCTTTGGAAAAGTAGAAAAAAGGCATTTCCAAATTATTTTATTAGAGGGGATACATTTGAATGCTTTGGTTTTAAGCAGCCACGTGGGAAATGAGCATTTGGTGATATACATAGTGTGTAAATTTAGCTGGGATTTCTGCTGCAGTTTCTGTGCTTTGCATTACCTAATAATTCAGAATGGTAAGAACAGAATCATAGAATTCTGAGAGTTGGAAGCAACCTCTGAAGGCCATCTAGTCCAGCCTTCCTACAACAAACAGGGACACCACAGTTAGATCAGGTTTCCCAGGGCCTGATCCAAATCTGCCTTCAGAGTCTCCAGGGACGGGGCATCCACTGTATCACTGGCCAACATGTTCCAGTGCCTCACCACCCTCACTATAAAAGATTTTTTTCCTTACGGCTAAACTAAATCTACCCTCTGTAAGTTTGAAGCCATTTCCCCTTGTTCTAGCACCACAGACACCACTAAAGAGTCTGTCCCCTTCTTTCCTGTAGCTCCCCTTAAGATACTGAAAGGCTGCTACTAGGTCATCTCCCAGCCTTCTCTTCTCCACGCTGAACAGCCCTAGTTCTATCAGTCTGTCCTCGTAGGAGAGGTGTTCCATTCCATGGATCATTTTTGTGGCCCTCCTCTGGGCATGTGACTGCACACCTGGACTCCACACCTGGTACTCCAGGTGAGGTCTCACCAGCACAAAGGGGCAGGATGACCTCCCTCACCCTGCTGGACAGGTTTGTTTTTATGTAGCCCAGGGTACAGTTTGTTTTCTGGGCTGTGAGGGCACATTGCTGACTTGTGCCCACCTTCCCATCAACCAGTACCCTCAGTTTTTTTTTGTCAGGGTTGCACTCCATCCTTTCATTCCTCAGCTTATATTGGCAATGGGGGTTGCCTCAACTGAGTTGCAAGATCTTGCATTTAGATTTGTTAAACCTCATGAGGTACATCTGGGCCCACTGCTCAAAGCTGTCTAGGTCCCTCTGGATGAAATCCCATCCCTCTGATGGGATGTGCTCCACATCTTGATGTTATCAGCGAACTTTCTGAGGGTGCACTTAACCCCACTGTCTTCATCACTGATGAAACTATCAAAGAGCATCGACCCCAGCACTGACCCATGTGTGACACCACTCATTACCAATCTCCATCCAGACACTAAGACATTGACCGATTGATCACCACTCTCTGGACTTGATCCTGCAGTCAGTTCTTCATCCACTGAACATTATACTCATCAAATCCATGTCTTTCCAGTTTGGAGATAAGGATTTTGTGAGATACCATGTCAAAGGCTTTACTGAAGTCTGGATAGATGACATTAGGGGCTCTTCCCTTGTCTACTGATTCAGCGAGACCGCTATAGAAGGCCGTTATGTTGGTTAAGCAAGATTTCCCTTGGTGAAGCCATGCTGGTTCTCTTGTGTCACCTCCCTACCCTCCATATGCCTTAGCATATCTTCCAGGAGGATCTGATCCATGATCTTCCCTGGCATGGAGGTGAGACTGACAGGTCAGTAGTTCCTTTTTACCCTTTTAAAAAATGGGTCTGATGTTACTTTTTTCCCATCACCAGATTGCCATAACTTTCCAAATATCATAGAGAGTGGCTTGGCACTTACATAGGCCGATTCCCTTATTATTCTGGGATGCATGTCACTGGGATCCACAGGCGTGTGAATGTTCATGTTCCTCAGTGGTTATGAACCCAATCTTCTCTTTCAGTGGAAGGGATATAGCTTTCCTGGTCCTCTCCCACCAAACCAAATGTTTGAGAACTGTGTGGTGAGCAGTTATCAGGGAAGACAAAAGCAAGAATTTGTTAAGTACCTCAGCCTTCTCCTTGTCTGTTGTTACCAGCCTGTCTGTGTCAATCTCTAGGGGGATGTACACTCTCCTGGACTTTCCTTTTTTGGTTGAGGTACCTATAGAAGCCGTTCTTGCTTTTGCTGGCATCCCTAGCCAAGTTCAGTTGAAGCTGGGCCTTGGCTTCCCTGACCACACCCTACACAGCCTAGCAGCTTCCTTTTACTCTTCCTATGGTACCTGTCCCTGTTTCCACTGCCTGTACGTTTTTTTCTTGCTCTTCAGTTCGACCAGCAGATCTTGGTTCAGCCAAGTTTGTACAGAAAACGAAGGAGTGGTCCTGTACCCCTCAACTTTACCTCTGTGATGCACCAGCTTCTAAATCAGCTCTGGTGCCTATGTATAAATAACGACTCAGATTAAAGAGTCAATCTGCCTTAAAAGCAACATCTTACTATCACATGCCATATTTTTTTCAGGGTTAGTTTTCTGTCAGATGTTTTCCCTTGTCCCTGGTTGCCAACACAAGAGAGACAATCAGAACAAGAAGAGAAATCCAGAACCACCTGTTTAGGGAATACGCTGCTGTATAGCAGTCAGAACATTTCATAAGTAGGCAATTTTAAATTATTTCATACCATCAGAAATAAAGAATTCTTGATATGGAAAACACATTTTCTTGTTTTTCTACAGAAATTCCATACACATGAGTTTGGTTGCTGTCTCTTTTTTTAAGCAGTGGGAGTGGGTGCCTATTGCTGTGCTCTGTGCAGTCCTTGAGCTATTCAAAGCCTTATGCCTTTCTTCTCAAACCCATATCAACATGTGCTTGGAAAAAATAGTAACACTGTCATACTCTCAAACACACCACATGAATCTGCCCCATAGCTCAAAGTAGAAGCAAAGTAGAAGATTTTTCTGGCTGATAAAGATTATCTGCTGTTTCCTGTTCTAGGGACGAAAAATGAGCAAAAATAAAGGTCATCTGTGTTTATATTAACAATACAACAGTTCCACTATGTTTCGTAACAAAGTTGGGTCATTATTTATCCACTTGTCCTTTATATCATTGCTTTGAACTCTCTGGGTTTGCTTATCATGATATTTCTAAAACCTATAAACAGTCAGGGAGAAGCATTTCTAGTTTTCTAAATAGAGCATTAGGTCATTTTATTATCAGGGAAATATAAAGCTGCCCATCTGTTGTTCTTCCACATGTGGAACAGCAGGCAGCCTCCCCCTAACCGTTAATTATTTCAAGGAAGTTGCTACAGCAACTTTGCCATATGGGCCCAGTTTCTCTTCAGTATACTCTTCTTTGCAGTAATTGGTGAATTACAGCAATGTCTTGTTATGAAAACACACCTATCCACGCAAATTCCAGCTAATGAGCAGTTCTTGATACATTTACCGTAAATGTTTCAGCTTTTCCTAACAGAGAAAAGATAGGGTTTCATTTTCGCTTCAGAGCATTAACTCATCTCTCTGTTCAAACTTCAGTTTGCTTCTTTCTTGAGTCCTCTGGAACAGAGGAGATTCCGCCATCCCTAGCCCTGGGTATTGTTATCATTGGGTCACTATGCCGCTTCCTGAAACATGATTTCTCTCTCATTACTTTCATACACTTCGTAATGCAGGAGGGCAGTAAAGGGACAAAAGAAATAATGGTTAACTGGACTTGAAGGTCCCAGGTTCCTGTGGTTCATTGAAAGCTTTTTCTTCAACAGAAAAGTTCAGGCCCAAAATAAACAAAAAGTGATTAAAAGCTCCACTAAGCAGGTGTTACATTTTTGCAAGGCCTAGGAAACTTTGTTAGTCTGTGCAAATGCTAAAACAGTGTCTCTTTTACTTGTTTTATATATCCAAACCATATAACAAAATGCATGAGAATCATTAGAAAATAGCACATGCTGAGTCCTGTCCTGAGGATGTGATGATGAGGCCAAAAATGGGTTCTGGTTGTTTTAGGTTTACTCCATAATGTGAGGAGTCTCTCCTTGAAAACGGAATTAAAATCTTCCTTTTCTGAAAAAGGAAGGTTGTGCTCATAGATGGACAAAGAGGAGTCAGAATGTGTGATCTACAGTGGGAGTAAGCCCTAGCCAATTACCAGCTTATTCCTCAGCCAGAATAGGCTGTGTTAATTCCTCTGAAGGACATTCTACATCTCAGTTAAAACAACCACATCTGCTTATACTGATGCTTTATCTAGCATGGGGAAAATCCCAAATACAATGCTCATTTACTCCATATGGATTCCCTCATGATTCCACTGAGATACATGTTTTCAGGATTCTATCCAGGATTTTATTACCTGAGACATTATCAAGGAGCAATTTGTAATGAAATAAATTATTGTCTTCCTTAGATCGAGGCTTACTACAGTTAACTGTCAAGTCTCTATGAGTAATTCTCTGATATAATTTTCAACATGAAGACTAACTCTTCTTTTTATGCCCTGAAGGAGATACATTTAAATTTTTTTTTTTTTTTTTCTTTTTTTCTTTTTTAATTTCCATTGACCTATAATTGTCTCTGTGAGCATATACTATATTTAATATGCTTTTTAGAAAAGGGAAGTAGAATCTGCAAAAACTAACAATGGTAGTTCTTATTTTCATGTTTTTCTAGTACTCTAGTTTACACACTCTTGTGTGTCTGTGCTACGCACACAAATAGCTCATAGGTCAGTATAAAGGCAAGATGACCTTTCAGGTTTGTGGTGCTATTAAGCATATTCCTTTCTGGAGCATAATGGCCCTATAAGCAAAGCCCACATATTCAGTATAACATCACGGATGATCCGCAGAAGTGTCCTACACTCATATCATTGTTATTTCTTGATCTGGATGCTGCTGCAAACACATTTAATCTATCTCACTTGTTTTTCTGTTCCTTTCACTGAATTGTTTATCTTTCATCCAAAAAGCTTGCAACATGATAAGAAAGTCCCATATCCTCAATCTTAATTCTATCTTACTTACGTGTAAGTATGTTGTGCTTATTCCATCCATTGTGATTACCTAATTTAATAATTAAAATTTATTCCCATTCACTTTGCTGTGCTTTATAAAGGTGAAGTTTTCTCTTGAATATGGAGCAGGCCACTCTTGCTAAATGAATCTATGGACAGAAAAGCCTAAAAATACTCACCAAGTGTTTCCATAAGCACAGGCCTGTATCTCACTCCTCTGTCTTCTTTAGATCCTCACTGTGTAGGTCTTTATCATCACCAACATTATTTCCAGGGATGGCAGAACTGCTCAAGATAGGCAGAGATTTTCCAGCATGTACATTTCTGCCTGTGAATATTCTATAGGTATTATATGAAACACATACAAAGTACATAACAAAATAATACCAAATAATAAAGCAGCAATAAAATAAATTAGAACAAGGGTGAGTTAGGCTCTAGGAGGGAAGCAAAAGGCTATAAAACAGGAGGGAAAGAATGAAGGTCACCTGTTTTCTATCAGAAATCTAATTTAGAGCTCCAAATCCATTCCCACAAGGACAGAAAGATGTATGTGACACATGAGGAAATAAGCTCTCCAGGATGTGCCTTGGGAGTGCTCTAGTACAGAGGCATTTTGGAAAGAGGTGATAATGGTCTTAAAGGGCAGTGATGAGATTGTGGAACGCTTTTGTGTGGATTCTGGAGGAAAAGAAAAAAAAAAAAAAAAAAAAAGATATATCTGAGTACCACCTAAAAACAAAAGCTCCTGGAAAACACAAGCAACTGGGCTGGGCTAGTTACCGACAATCAGAAAATGGAAAGTCATTTTCCTATGTATTTCTTCTAAAAACAACATCTTTTGTAATATGGCTTCTGTTCAAGGCATAGAGAAAAATATCTTCATTTTTGACACCTTCTTATGTGCACCCTTTACAATCCTGATCTACAAAATCAAGAACCTAAAATATCCTGATACTACAATAAAGGAAATCGTGAATGTCTAAATTTCAAAATATTTTACCTGCTTATCAGTCACTAAGATGTGACTCGTTATTATGCACTGATCCATAATGTTATTTCCACATTTACTAATCCATCAAAGCTTAGGAAATGCTTGTCTGTCTAAAAGACAGAAACAGCTGACAGTAAACTTAAGTTGCAACTTCTGACTGTGATAATGTAAATTATATAAATTACGGGAAAATTGTAAAAAGTTAGCACTAGAGTCCATTATCAGCTCTAATGGACATAGCATAGACAAGTGTCCTTTTGCAGTTGACCTCTAGGTGTTGGTTAGCATTACCTAGCTGGGGTGATATCATTTGTCTTACTGGAAGTATGGCCTGATCTCTGTCAAACAATGTAGCAACCAAATTCCTCTGAAATCCATACTTTGTAGTCTAATACTATTCAACATCTTGCAGTAACAACTTTGTGAAAACTTGTTGAATGGTAGGTTTTCAAAGACACTTCTTTATTCAGGTCGATAGCTGGGGTCTCTTCTTTGTATTAAGTTCTGTTTCAAGGGCTCACAGGACCTTGAAGGCTGTGATTCTACTATGAACTATCTCCATACTGTTGATCACTAAGGTCTACTGCAAGGCTCATCTTTTTTTTTTTTTTTTTTTTTTTTGCCAAGGTTGCTTAAAAAATAGACAGAGTGTTTAAATTAAAATGAGCAACATGCGTGCTTCTGGCCTGCAGTTGTTTTCTTTTTCTGCAATGCTTAGTGATTTCCTATTATCTTTATTGGAAGGGTGCCGCTCATGACTACTTTTCCAGTTTTGTCTAACATGTTGATCTGGTTAGCTGTCGTCCTTGTAATCTGGTGAATCTTAAGGATATTCTAAGGATAATCTTGCCTTATACCCAGTTTGTGTTTGCTGCTTAATGCTGGAAAACTTGACATGGGAAACTAGAGATCCAAAATTCTGCTGAGCTATTTAAGGAGGTAAGAAAAATCTTGAACAGACAGTTTTCTTACACTGGTGTAGCATCACTCCAGAGTATCACAGTTTATTATGTCCATTGGAGTCCTTCTTGATGTGAGCTGTTTCTTTCTCTACTGAGCTTCAACTCAGTCCTGGAAGTCCACAGCAAACAACAATGGGGCTCTAGGAGGTACAGCAGTGGTGTTGTTGAGATCTGCCTCCTGGCGTATTGCCAGAGTCTGACCAGAGGAATCTGTCATTTGCAAAGTACTTGGCTCTTCCATTAACTACATCTTTTCTGCACATTAGCAGTTCCAAGGAGGCTTAACCAAAGCACTGAACATTACTGAAAAGTCCAGAAGAAATCTACAACACTGACTATTCAGTTGGTATTTTGAATCATGTTCAAAAACTAAAGTTCACTCCACAATGGATCTGAATTGGTGCACAAGCTATGTCCACTTCTTTCTTTTCCTCGGTGAAAGCCAACAATTAATCATGGCACAAGAGGTAAATGAGTGGAGGATGTCAGTGTAAACTATGCTGGTGAATTGGTAAACATTCCTGGTATTGTTGCAAATAACCAACACAAGTGTAAGGAATGGAAGTTTAGTTTTAGGCCTGTGTGTTTACCATTATGAGTTTAAACTGTTTATAAGAGAAAGAGTACTTTAAATGTTCCTGAGTAGATGGGCAAAACCACATGGCTACTTAGGATTTAACTGAGATAAAATGTTTGCCTTAAAATTCAGAGAAATGTGGTCACTTTTCAGCCGTAGTTTGTTAAAGCATTGCTGTTGATATTGTGCTGTGACGCCAGCCCAAAACATTTATGATTAACTCCAGCGATGAGGTGTATAGGAAGGTGGGAGTCAACATCTGGACTCTTCCTTATCACTGTGTCCTCAGATAGAACTAATTCAGAGTTGTAATAACACAATGTAAAAACACGTAAGATAACACTGTAAAAAGCCCTGTACCTGCTGTTTTGATTGGAGTAATTAATGTGCAGGCTAGTATGGTTTTCAATAAAATTCCAGGATGTGTGGCTGTCAGTGAAGATGCGGATGATCAATAAAACATTGACTGGTGTTTTCTACCAGTTAGGCCACCAACTAAGAGCTTGGGAGAACTGGATGTTCTTCCCTTGCAGGATGTGAACTGGGCATCTCACTTCAGTTTACACAGAGGCCTGATCTGTCTGTTACCTTCAGCGCCAGGGATCTTGGAGCCTGTGGCTCAAAACCTCCCTGTGTGAGAGGGGTAAAATCACCTTTGTCCACCATTGAGGGGCTCCATAAGACAATAGCAAAATGTTCTTGCTGAAACTGTTTTCTTTCCAGTTAAAGTTGTTTCATCCTTTGGAGAAAAAATAGAAGCAGAAGAGAGATTGGCTCTCTAACTGGGTCATAGATTGCTGGGGTGGAACAGTGACACCCTTGGTTTCATCCACTGTTCCAAGGCCTTTTTAAACATCCTGTGAGGCTTGGCGCCCTGACTCATGATCTGTAAACATGTGACATTGGCAAGTAAGAAACTGAGCTATCCCCACCAGTACAGGTGGGGAGGATTTCAGAAAGAGAAAGACTCTCACCTTGGTGAGAGGACTCTCTGTTGCTCTGGTCAAACTCAATGCAGAAGCAGTTCACCACAACCCAGGTTTTCCCATAGAAGTGATACCTCTTGCAGTATCTTGTTATTTCCTTTATTAACATCTGTTATTGATGGGTTTTTGTCAGTGTGGTACCAAGAGGGCTTCCTGACCATAATGGAGAATATGTAGTACTGAGCTGATGACAAATGGTGCATCTCAAGGAAACTTTAATTTAAACAGGAAAGACAAAGCATGAAATGAAAGATAAGCATACTTAATCCATATTTTTGTTTTTGCCATTAAATTATATATTTTCTAGGCATTTGGCTCTGCTTACCACAAACTGTGCCACCCAAAAGAGAGCATGTCAGTTTTTATAGAGTTCCTTTGCAGGTTAGTTTCACCTCATTTATATTGCCCTGAAGTCATGTCTTAGCAACTAGTGTGGTGTTGTGCTCTTGCTATATCTGTGGCCTTAGTCATCTGAGATCTTTCCCAGTCCTATTGCCAAAGGGACTGTACTCTTCAGTCTTCACTGGGCTTATACTCTCTTTGTCCCTGTGAGGAAGAATACTACTTCAGACTCATCTTAGAGAGCTCTGCTCCCAAATTTTGACTACCATCCACTGAATACCCTCGGTATTGCAAGTGCTCTATTTCTGAAGCTATACATGAGACAACCTGTTCCATGTCATGGAACCACTCCTGTGGAAAGTGTAATGAGGCAAAAGTACTTGGTGAGCTGGAGGGGAAATATGCCTTCAGTGTAAAGGATATGATATAGATAGAACATCTGCCAAGTTCCTTGAGGATTTCCTCTCAGATGTAGAGAGCCTGCCAAATAAGGATTTTCAGGATAACCGAAGGCTTGCTATAGGAGTACTATCTTGGATGGAAAATACGGATTAATGTTGTGGGATAAATATTCTTTGGTACTTCTCTAGTCTTGCTAAATTATCTTCATATTGAAGTAACCTTTTGAAATAACAACACATGGCTTGCTGTTTTGCTTGAGTAGATTTTACCTTTTAGGTCTCTAGAAAGTCCAGCTCCGGCCAAGGTGCTTTAAGACAGGGTGTTTTCAAACTGCTCTAAATGTGGGGGTTATTTCATTTGCAGTGCTTGGTTTAGCTAGTGAGCTGGTGAGGAAGAATGTTGAGTGCAACTGTTCTTAAATACATAGTTAACATCTACCTTGAATACAAATGGGTCATGCAGGCCTGTAGCCCACTGATTGTACCCAGGACAATTGAAGTACATTTGCAAGGTAAAGATAATTCATTACAAGCTGACAGGCTCAGTTAGCAGGATTACAGCATGATTCTTTATACAGCAAAAGGCCAAGTTAATAATCTCTGGTATACAGGATACCTGCATGCATCTAATGGCCTTTGCTCCTTTCTGGAAGGAACGGTAGTTTATTATTTGCTAACTCCAGAAATGAAACTACAAAGAAGTTGAGTTTTTTTTAGTGGTTTTTTTTTTTGTTTTTTTTTTTTAATTTTCCCCTGCAGAATTGGCCTGATATTATTTCCCTTCTCTCAAATAGGAAGAATAGGAAAAAAAACCTGTCTGACCACCAATTTACACATTCTGTGATGTTGATGAAAAACATCTTTTGATTTATACGTACATATTTCTTATGCCGATGCATATTAATTTATCTATGTAATTGCGTATACATGCATATACACAAATGCATACTTACAGACAAATATATATATATACACACACATCTGTATCTACACCACTGCCCTGATACCCATCATAGACGCTTTATGAAAGAAATAACTTGCTGGATTTCCTTACTGATATTCATCTTGTAACAATGGTCTTTGACACAGTACGATGGTAGATAAGCAGAAGATAATATTATTTTGGCTTCTTGGTTTGTGAATGAGCAACTGCATTGGTCTTGTGCTCTTCATGAGGAGATTTTGCTGGTGAGTTTTCTACATTGTGGTAGTAGTCCTCCCAATTAAGCCTATAAAAAGCTTCATCAGCAATGTTGAATAGAAACTGTAGGTGAGCCTGTTCCAAGAGTGGCCAAAAGGAGCCTGAGTGTGTTTCAGACTATAGTGATAGTAAGAAATCAGAAGAGCATCTGGAATATTTTCTAAAGGAATGGTCGTGTAAAATATTTTTTAATACAATCTGGCGATAAGGCATAAACCCCATAGGGGATATATATATCAGGCCTGTCAGCCTGAGACTGGTGGATTTCTATAATGTAATCGCTCCACGTTCTTGCCTCAGTAACGAAGAATGACTCAGCTCAGCTTCTCTCAAAATTTGTGTTGCATGTGAGAAGCCTCATAATACGGCCTTCAGTTTCCTAGCATTTAATGTGCATCTACAAACACTAAAACGTAGCAGACAACATTTCAAAATATGAGTCCATACTTGGACACCTGGGTCCCCATTCTGGAAGTCATTAAACATTTTCTAACTTGTCTTGCACTAACTCAGTGCTCAGAGTTCAGCACATGTGTGCGTAAGTGCTTTGCTGAATCAATTAGTAACCACTTATATCCTCAGTATAGCCTCTCATCTCAGTTCCTGTCCAGGTTAATCATATTTACAAAGTTCATCAGAAATATAAAGCCACTCGTGGGTCAAACATGCATGAATAATCAAATATATTAAAATATGAAGTGCAGTTGTGGAAATCGTGTTGTGCCAGCAGACATTCTGTTCAGAGTTGTTAGCACTCTTGGAATAAGTTACTCATTGTAACTTATTCACTCATTTGTTATAAACAATTAGTTGTTACCAGAAATCGTTGACTATTCTGCTAAGTAAAACAGATATAAACTGAGAATGGGAAGGAATTTGGTAAATGGAATATACTTGGGTTTTACTAAGGCACTGTTTTTGAATCATCCAGAATTGTAACTGAATATTTTTGCAAGACTGTATTAAATGCTAGACATCAACAACAAAGTGCTGAATGGAATTCATAGACAAAACCTCTGATCTTCACCCACTGTTTGCAGCCTTGTTTACCTGCTCTGCAGAATAGCAAGCACATGAACAGAAAGGGTTGGAAGGACTTAGCCAAATAGATACGGATCAGTACTTACATTGGTAGGTCATAAGAGAGATTAAAAAGCACTAAAATGAGGTTCATATATATCAACTTCATGTCCAAGGGGAGAATTTATTCAAATGGCTGTTTAGGTAAAAGTCTAGAGTGGACAGAAGACATCAAACTAAAGAGAAATACGTTGTGATCAAACTGTAAAATACTGATTGATTTAAGTATCTGCTTCCTAAAGTTAGGTTGTAATGGATCATTTTTATATCCTGAGTGGGTTCATACACCCAACTGTTAGGAGGTTCCCCTGTTTCAGAAAATAATATAATACCCTGGAAAGGAGATTTAAAAAAAAAAATAAGGAAGAGAGAGAGAGAGAGAGGGGTTTATGATCTGTAAGAATAAATGATAAATAGTACAGAATGGCTTCATTGAAGATATGATGCATCGATCACACTCAGCTCTACAGACGTCACCCAGCACAGCTTGGTTGATCGACATCCCCTTCCTTACTGGTCCATTGTTAGGTAGAGACCTTAATAACTAAATTGAAATGAGTCAGTAACCTGTCTTTGTAGGATAAATGTTGTCAAAATTAAGCCGTTCTTTGCCTTGTTTCTGGGCTGTTTCTCTGTAATATCTATGCAAAATAAAACGAACAACAGAGAAACACAGGACACACCCAAGACTTGAGTGAAACAAAAAGGGGACTCAGTCCCATTTTTCAGAGCATAAGGATAAGTCTAAATACGGGAATTTTGGTCACATTGAATATCTATGGAGGTCTGGAAAGAATCTGTGCAGTGTAAAGGGCTGGGAACAGAACCTTGGCAGAGGACAAGACCATGCAACAGTTGCTATTGGAGAAACCTGCTTCTGTTTCATGTGCTTTTGCCTATCCATGTGAGCTGTGAGCATGTACCAAAAAATATTTATTCTGACCTGAGAATGAAACTAAATCCTCCCTATATTGCAAGATACTTTAAGCTTAGATTCTCAAATATATTTGTCACTGGAAGTTAAGTGTCTAAACATATTACTCGGTATGGACCTTACACTCTGGATCAGAAATACTCTTAACTTTCTGTTTCAAGTTGCTTCTTCTTTTGAGCTAGCTACACAGGTGTAGGTGCCAGCATCACCCCAGTGGAAGTTGCCACCTGTGCAATTCTGCTGGCAGAGTAGTTCCCAACTATGCTGTAGCGAGAATCAACTGTCACATGGCAAGGCAAACACAAGCCCAGTAGTTTAAGAGTGTAAACTAACTTGCCTGGGGTGGTAATGAGAATCTGAAGGATGATAACATCATCAGCTGGCTTAGCTCAGTGCAGCATCAAAATCAAAGTCTATAGCTGTAGGGTATGGCGCCAGCACCAGCACACTTACTGTAACAACTCTTCTGCACCTGGGCTTTAAGTTCCAAAATGGAAAACTGTACAAGCAAGATTCAGAGCCCTAAAAATGATGAAGGAGAATCAAAAAATAAAGTCATTTAATCTAACAACAGCTACAAAAGGATAAACAAAAAGAAAATTCACTTAAGATTGAAGAGAGCCTTCTGTTATTTCAACTTCATTTATTCTGAGTGTGTGGGTTTTTTTGTTGGTTTTTTTTTTTTTTTTTTTTTTAATCATTCCCTCTGCAGAAAAAGTGTACCTGTGACTTTAGATCAATACATCAACAAAAGTCATGGTGATTTTCAATTTCATCCCCCCACCTCCAATGTTTGTATTTGATTTCTTGCTTATTTTGAAGCTTTGTTAAATCTAAACTAAAAGGATAATTGCCCTTATTTTCCTCCAGTTTTGGAGATGAGAGATGGGATTTTCAAGACTTGCCATTATGTAATAAATACATGTTGATCACAGATAAAACACCTTTTTCTCTGAAAGTCAGGCAAAACAACTCATTCTGAAATTTCTAGTAATGTGTTATGAAAATAAAATGCAGTCAGAAAAAAAAAAAAGTGTAAAAACATGTAGTATTTTCATACTAGCAGTAATGATTAACTACATCCTAAAATTTTCTGAACTGTATCTATCCCCTAAAATCTGTTAAACTGTAGCTTCAAACAAGTTTTATCTTTTATCTCAGTAGTCTCTGTTTCAGTTGTCATATCTCAGTGGGCTTGGGTCTAAACAGAGATCTTCCCCTCAAAAATCACAGAAAATTATGTCTCTCCGTTGTCAAAATGAGTCAAAAATGGTGAGTTTTTTGCACATTCATGCTTTGAAAGTAGCTGATATTTTCCCAACAGCTGACTTCCCACATCCAGCCCCGTTACTCTGAGAGCTCATGTATTCCATCCTGATGGCAAAGGCAGCCATCAGCATGGACTAAGTGGCAGTTTAGTTCACAGGCAAGGGTCAGTCCCACACACTCGTGTTCTCCTGCAGCTACACAGGTTCCTTCACAATCTGCCCCACAGCACACTGACAGAGCACTGCTCCAAAGATGCCTGGCACAGTGGCAGCCTGGAGAGGTGTGTTGGCTCCTTGGTTTGTGAACCCAGTGTTCTGCTCTATGGAAAGCTAAAAGCCTGATATATCATTATCTATTGAGCTTCAGTACACAACTATCTGAGACAGTGTGACTCATCAGTGGCGTCCACTGACTTCAGCCAAAATTTTCTTTGGTGTCCTTTTAGTTAAGAAAGCAATTTCTAATCTTGAAGACTGATTTAATTGCTTGACAACATTATATTGATATTTTTTTCTACCATCGTGCTAGTATTTGTTGCTGTAATGGTCCTGCAGTGTAAACATCATAGCTTAGAGCAGATACTAAGTTACGATGCAGTGTAATAAATCTGGCTCAATACCAATTCAGCCTCTGATACATACAAATTTTCCTGAGTAACATCTCAGTAAAAAACTGTTTGGCTTTTCTTCCACGCTTTCATTTCATGTTTTGTTAGAATCCAAGCCCTGAAATAGCATAGCTTATAAGAATAATGCATGAATCCCGGAGATAAATGGTAAATAGACCTGATTCTGATTTATTCTAAGCAGCCTGACTCATAGATTCTTTATCTGTAGCAGCTCTGTTACTCTTCCAACTGTCCACCCTGCTTCTCTGCAAGACAATGCTGCTCCCATGGTGGAGTAAGAGAAGCAAACATGCCTACACCACAGCCCAGTGTGTTACTCCAGAATGCTAATCAGCTGTGGTTGGAAAGGCAGAGGATGGTTACCTCAGTTCATTGCAAATGGAACCACAATTGCTCAGGATTCAAAGCTCTCGTTGGCCCATCTTTTCACAAAGGTGGTGTGAAATGGCCTTAAAGTCTTTATATTAATACAGGAACAGTGCTACCATGCTCTATTGCAGAGGAAGTTCCAAATCCATTTAGAAACACACTCAGCTTTGTAGATCCACAAATAAAACCAGTTGCACAGCGACTGCATCGGCACCTGGTGTGAGACTAACTCAGGAATCTAAAGGAAAACTGAAGACTCTTAGAGTATTTCTAAATTACATGACAAAGTGGACTCACATGTACTTTCTTTAAAAGTTGCCACATATAGTGAATTTCCTCCCTTCCATTTTGAACAAAAACTGAAAATCAATTTTCCACAGATTTGCTGTTCTTTCAAGGTGCATTTGAAAATGCTGCACTGGTTTCCCTGGAGCCTCTTGAAGCTTTTATAATGTCTACCAGCTTGATGTCAGTAGGAAATGTATACGGCTCTCTTTTTACAAAAGTAGTTGACTACACCAAGTAGATCATCAATTGGACAGCTGACTTAGCAGTCAATTGACCACTCCAGTATTCAATTTGATTGATGATTTTCCCCTTCTTTCCTGGTGAAGTGAAGCATACAAGTGTCTCCTTTGTTGTTCTGGAAACACTGAGATCTGATGTAGCCTTTTATTTAGGTGATTTCACCTTTAGGCAGGAAAAAAAAAGGCCTTTTGCAGTCAATGTATGTAGATCAAAGCTAACAGCAGATTAAGAGTTCATTAAGTGGAAAACTGAATAAAAGCTGGAGGATAGATGACTGCGAGTTGGGTTGAGCTCTCATTCTTGAGCAGTCAGACAGATCCATCCACATTCTTTCCTGTCCTTACATATATCTGTCCATATAGATGTCAAATAGGAAACGAAGTTTCAAGGGAAAGCCAGAGACTGATTCATTAAGTTTGGGTGATCCTCTGTGACTGAAAACAGTGGCTGAGTACATTGGTTTTGGCAGCTGCAGAAGGGTTAAATACACCTAAGACAGGCTGCATTAATCTTAGTCTGCCAAAATCACCTTCTGAAGACAACGTAATTATATCCCCTTACATGTTACAGTCATTTTAGAAAATGTGGCTGAAGACTCTGGATTCTTTGTACACCTCAAAAATGTATCTGGAAGAAAACCAGCTTACTGTTTGGTTAGCCCTGAGCTGTAGTAGACATATATAAAAAGTACTACAGTCCCTCTATATGAAGAACAGGAAGGTTCTCATTTTATGCAATTTCTCTTCAAGTTGTTGTAGGAGTGCTAAGTGGTTGTAAATACAATCTATAGGCAATTTAAAGATATAATATGCTGCCAGAGTGACATAAAAGGGACTCTTAGAGGAATAAGGGGCTGCCTTAAGAGTTTATTACTGTCCATATGGCAGCAATGTTGTCAAATGATTATAAATTATACTGAGCTGCAGTTCTCACAGGGCGAAGGCAGCAGCATCCAGAAATAAGCTTGATGAAGTCCAGGTGACATGATCTGAGTCTCACAAGAGACCATATTCCTGTCCTGTGTGGTTTCTAGCAGGTGTGCTCACTGAATGGCTCAAGCACGTTCCTGATGTCTTGATTTCTTTGTTGAGATACATGCACTGAGGACCTCCTATCACATTGCAGTAGTGGAAAGAAAGGATGGGGTCTATTCACTGATGCGCAGTTTAGCAAGAGAGATGGTGTGTTCAAACTGAAGGTCCTCTTCTACACATTGACAGCAGGTCTGCTTTCACTTCGATTTGCTTTGTGGTGGTATCAGTCCCACAAAACCCAAATGGCACTGTTTTTATGCAGCACTCAATAATTATTACACCTAGTTTTCACTCCAAAAGCCATGGTGAAGTGGAAGAGGTATTTACCTCTTTCAGAGATACAAATTACTTATAAAGAGCTTTGAGGTCTAGAGTGGAAAACAAAACAAAACAAAACCAACACTACTAATTGCAGAAATTTTTCTTCATAAGCACTCATAAATATTTAGATACTGAGAAAGTTCGACATTATTCCCAATCAAAGCTGTTGACAATTCTCCCAGTAAGGCAGATGAGTGGGAACTTACCCACTATTTCTGGTGGAGATAGTTGGCAGGCTCTGGCTATGGCTTGGAAGGGGCAGTTCCTTCAAGCTTTGGGAAGAAAATGCATACCCCTTCCAGTGAAAGTAGACCTCCATACTAGGACATAACCATTTGCCTGTTGATCCTTGGGGAACAAGGATACTGCCCTTTTCAAACAAATCGGATGACAGTTGGAGCCTCTGATGGCAGGAAAAAGAATTCATTTTATTTTATTTTATTTTATTTTATTTTATTTTATTTTATTTTATTTTTCAACTCTATTCTATTTCATTTCATTTTTTCATTTCATTTTCATTTTCATTTTTCCCTTTTTAAGGGAGAGAGTAGGAAGAAGTGATTGAAAGTGAAGACTGGGAACAGCTGGCTTTTCTTTTGGATCACAACACTATCCAAACTGTTTGCAATCTCAGGTCTGTAAAGCTAACAAATTTAAAGTCACTAAATCCACCGTATACTTTAGGTTTCGTTTGACGCCCACGTGCTGAAACTACCTCCCTTGCATCTGCTAATACAGAGTGATCCTCACTGGAGTGCAGTATCACTGTTATGCTGCCTGTCTGAACATGCTGATGTTCACTGCTGGGAAACTTTCCTGGAGCTCTGAGCAGCGTCAGCACAATGACATCTGGGACTCCCTCTCCCACCAGCTTGTGCATGAGTGAAGTCAACTGCATGTCCCTTCTACTTGTTTCTGTAGCAAAGTTCTTGTCTTTCTAAGAAACAGACAAAGCAGGGAGAGGTGTGTGGAAGAGAAAGCAGGCAGTAGACCTACCTGTTTCCATAAACCCTCATATAGCTGCTTGCAGTCAACTTAATCTTTGCCTTAGGTGAAAGGAAATCCAGGAGGAGCAAAAGTTTCACAGTAGAAAATATCAGTGGGGCGCATATGTCACTCCTCCAGCTGCACTCTCTCACTCAGATTGTTAGTTAAAATAAAAAAACATGAATACAGACCATTACAATTAAGTACATAGAAAAAAAATAATAATACTTGTAACAGGTTACCACTATAACCCCAGATACCTAGGCTTTCAACTGCTTTCAAATGTCTTGAATTCTCCAGTGCAACTTTCTTAATCTGTTTATTTTATTTTTATATAACTGTTATGACAGCTCTCAAACCTGTGCTGTTGTGTTCTAGGATTTAGAAAACTGTAGACAAAAGCATTCCCCAGCTTTACTGAATTTGAGATATGCTACCAATGCTGATGTTATAAAGAACAGTGCTCTCCAGGCCAGATCTCAAACTCACAGCCTGAAAGAGAAGACACAGCAGAGGAGATTCAACAATTGCGTGGTCAGGGAAGTAGGCTACTGATAAAGTGGGCTTTAAGATGGCCTCATCTATTTCTTGGCTTGCTTATTCTTTTTGATGTCTTTCATAACACCTCTTAATAAAAGGAAAAAGGAGTTCAAGCAGCAGCATGGAAAAGCTGTCCCTTGGGAATTTTCTACACTCAAGGAGCTCAGATCTGTTGTTCTTAGGTTTAATTTGTGAAGCTGTCAGTCCCCATTCTGTAACAACTTCCAGCTTGAAAAGAAATCCTCTCATAGAGAAAGAAAAGCTGTGTGGCTTTCTGAACTCTTTGGTTACCACTTCCAATCACTGGCAGCTCAGCAGGGCATCAGTGTTAAAAGAGTTCCTTACCTCTCTGAAGTGGTTCCTTTTGGTGTAACTAATATGAGGATGTGGTCTCGGAAGAGGCACCAGGTGTCTGATACGAACATGGCTAGAGGAAACTGATGCTTTTCCATTTGATTATTTTTTCCAACATCACCTGTGAGTCAGCCAAGAGTTGTTTATATAGCCACTGCTTTTTACACACTTCGTTAGTTTCAGTTTGGGCATTTATTTTTCGATCCTTAGCACTTAGCCCAACAATACAGATTTTACTCATGTTCCAGCAAGGGGCTAAAATCTAAACACAATTTTTTTTTTTTTTCTATGACATCAACTTAAGTAGCAGCAATCAGATAGTTACTCAGTTTTGTTGACAACTAACTGTACAAGATGGTCACTTCAAAATAATTTGCTTTTCCTTTACCTTCTTCAGGGGTAAAGGGGAGATATCTGCCTGAACAGTGCATGCTACCCGAGAAAGAGACCTCCAAATGTTACATGCAGAGGCCTGCCAAGAGCAGGGCTTAGAGGTGGCACTAGAAGCTGAGAAGAGTGATGGGGATATGCAACACTTCTCATTCCCCTTTCCTCTCCCAGTGTGATGCTCTCCCTGCATGCTTGTGAAAAGTGACAGACTTAGATGCTACTCTTGCCCCCTTCTGCCTCATTCCATCACCAGCCTATTTACACAAATTACTTAGGAAGGAAGAGGTTACCTTTCTGTATAGATAGAGGAAAGGCCCTTCAAAATTATTTGACCAGTTGCTATGGTGCTTACTATTAAGGACATGGGAGAAAAATGGTACTGATGACCTCATACAGAATTGTCTGATAATTCCTCACCATCTTCAAGCCACATTCATCTGTACTCTTTCCCCTCCCTTTCTCTAGACTCCCTTCAGTAGTATTTATGCCACCCATTTTCAGCTACCCTCTTTATTCAAAGCCCCATTTCTTTCTTTGTTGCCTTTTTTTACACTCAATAGCTTGTGTTTTTTTCTCCCATACACCTTACTGATATACTTCTCAGTAGTACAGATGGGAAGCTGCTCCACTTTGTCGAATCTTACTGTCTTCATTACTCAGCTAGCTGGACAATTTTGGAGCTTTTAAAAGTCATGTAGACTTCTGATGAGGTTTTGCTTCTCACTCTTGTAAGCACAAGCAGATTTGTCCACCAATCATAAATGACAGGTAACTTTCACAAGTGCAAGTATTCATGCATTGCATGTTTTCAAACTCAACAGGAAACTAAAGAAGTAAGTTTTTTGTTTTTTGTTGTTTTTTTTTTTTTTTAATTAGATGGCACTAGAATGTCATGCAGTGCTCTTTATCAAAACTTAGCAAAGCAGTATGTCTTTATCACTGAACGGAAACAATTCATCCATTGATTCAAATAAAAAAAGAAATGACAGACAGTGAAAACAAGACTCGTTTAAACATGAACTAAAACAAAACAAAACAAAAAAAAAATTCAGAAATGTTTAACAAAATAAAACTTTGCTTTTAACCCGATAGTACCTGCAAAAGTCTGAATGAGTCAGTAAAAAATGAATTCTTAAATGCTTCCATTAAAAGTAGATCTTTTGATTTTGTGTTCACAAAATGCTTTTAATAACTACATATTTTAAATGTTGGTGAAAATACTTAGTTTTACTATTGCTGAATGCTAATTATCTTTTCAAGCACAATTCTCCTATAGTAAAAAATATTTTACAATTACATGTACAATTGGCTGCTATTCAACACTTTCAGATTATTCAGTATACTGAGAGGCACAATTCACAATATCAAAGAATCATAGATTTGTTGAGACTGGAAGGGATCTCTGGAGGCCATCTTATTTAGCCTCCTTGGTCAAGCAGAAACACCTGGAGCAGATTGATTAGGACCCTATCAAAGGATGGAGACTCCACGGCCTCTCCCAGCAAACTGTTTCAGTACTTCATCATCCTGGCAATAAAAAGGTATTCTCTGATATTCAGATCCTGTTTCTGGCATTCAGAATCCTTCAGATTCTAAAGCACATTCTGTGCTTCATTTTGTTCCCATGGCTTCTTGTCTGGTCACTGGGCATCAGTAAAAGAGTTTGATGCTTTTTTTCTTTGCACTCTCCCTTCAGACTTTTATACACTAAGATTCGTCCCCCAAACCTTTGTCTTCAAGCAGAGCATGCTTTTCCCAGGCCCATCGTCAGCTCTGTGACCCTCCACTGGAGTCTCTCCAGTATGTCCATGCCTCTTTTGTAATAGGGAGCCTAGACCTAGGCAAGGTACTCCAGGTGTGGCTTCAGCATTGCTGAGAGGAGGGATCACTGCCTTTGACCTGCTGGCAAGATCTTCCTCAAGCAGCTGAGGATACTGTTGGCCTTTACAGAGAGGACACACTGGTCACTCATCTTTTACTTGATGTCTACTAGAAGGTCCTTTTCTGCTGAGCTGCTTTCCAGCTGGGTTGCCCTTGGCATGTCCCTGTGCCTTGCATTGGTACTCCTCAGGTTCAGGAGTTTGAGCTTGTTTTCATTCAGTTTTGTGAGCTTCCTGTAAGCCCATTTCTACTGAGGTCACTCTGGCAGCATGACCATCCAGGTTTTTTTTATTACCCATTATTCTCAGTTTCCATGGTCATCAGAGTTGCTGGATTCAGACTTTTTGCCATTCCCCAGTTCGTTAATGAAGATATTGAACAGCCCTCAAGCCAGTATGGACACCTGAGGTGCACTGCTAGTTACTGGCCTCCATCACTGATCACTACCCTATGACTTGTCTGTTCAAGCCAGTTTTCAATCCACCTCACTGTCTGCTCTACCAGCCTATACATTGACGTCTTGTTTATGAGGATCTTAGGAAAGAGTGGCAGCATAGGAAGTTCCGCACAAACATGCGCAAGAACTTCTTTACAGTGAGGTGACGGAGCACTGGAACAGGCTGCACAGGGAGGTTTGGAGTCTCCTTCTCTGGAGATGTTCAAGACCTGCCTGGATGCCCACCTGTGCGACCTGCTGTAGGGAACCTGCTTTGGCAGGGGGGTTGGACTCGATGATCTCTGGAGGTCCCTTCCAACCCCTACAACTCTGTGATTCTGTGATTCTGTAATACCTTACTGAAGTCCAGGCAGAGAGTGTGCTCTTATACTCGACCGGTTATTTCATTATAGATGTTTTTCAAGTTAGTCAAACACGATCTGATAATATTCTTGTGGCATCCAAAAGTTTAAGGAAAGACAGGAGTTTACAGGGAAGTCTGCAAGTAGTCATCTTTGGACAATAGGTTGAAAAATATTTTCAAGTTTGGTGCAATTAAAACACGCAGGAAATCATCGTAGCTTTCTTGATAAACACTGATAGAAGAGCTCACTTTCTGTTTCACTGCAGTTTCGTATACTGCAGCAGAGAACAGTCAGATGTTTGTTTGTGGGGTAGCTTCACTTTTCCTGTGTTTTCACTCCCTGTCTGGAGGGAGAACAGCAAAGATATGGCTGTGCCATTGAAAGCTCTGTGGACAGATTATGCTCTGCACATTTTATCACCCACATGACATCCTGTCCACAGAAAAGGGAGAATCCCATCTAAACATCATCATTCACTTATGTGGCTTCATTGTATGCTTGGTGTGCTTATACTCTTGACTAGTCTGGGCTTTCTGCACATAAAAGGGAAGTAAAAAAGTGATGCTAATTCTGAGAAACTACCAAACTGAGATGTCATAGGTACTAACACAGGCTTTTGGTTTTCATGAATTTTCAATTATTAATAAAACTGCCTGCTCTCCATGACCTATCTTAGCTGTCTGCTGGCTAAATAAATGCAGCAGTTATTCATATCAGGGAAAACGTAGCTGGTATGAATGCTTGTTTCTCCAACAGATTTTATTCAGCTAGCTTTATGTCTGGTTTAAAGGTTTCTCTGTGACCTTTCTGAATCAGTGACTTATACTTAGGCTCATGGTAATAATATGTACAGCCTTAGTAATGCACCCCAGGGTTTAGCATGTCAATCCAAGACAAATTTCAAAATCAATCTACATATTAGTTTATTAGTCTATCTTTTTTTACATACAGTTTGTATTGAGAAATCAAAGATTTAGAGTAGCTGTTATATGAGAAAACACAGTAAAACTTTTAGCACATAATTTCATGTTCAATTTATCAGTTACTTCCAAGGTACTGATAGTTCTATTCATGACATTACCTCGTCTTTCAAGCCTTGACCTGCTTCTGTCCTTACATCATCACAGCTATAACGTAGTCCTATCCATTCATCCATCTGGAGTTCAGGTGTATTTCCTGGCATGATCAGTGTCTTCTGGACGTGATGTGAACTAGGTTTTACTGTATTTTACCAGCTTACCTTTAAAAATTTTGTCAAAGAAATTTAAGATTACAAAATCAAAATCTTGGAAGTACCTCCATGAAAAAGTTTGTATAGATTGGATTCTTAGAGTTTGTCCTTCATGGCATAGTCTGAAATCACACTTCTTTTTCCTTATGAGTTTTCATCTAATTCAGCTCTTGAAAAGTCCATGATTACTTTATAGATTGCCTACCATGGACGAAGAATCTATCTTTAGATATCTACATTTGAAGCATTTGCTAAGGCTTTCCTTATAAAGAATATTACAGTTCCATCCTGGTTTGGGAAACCCCATCTCTTTTCAAGAGTATGATTATTATTATTACGGTGGGAAGAAACAAAATCTTACTTGTGAAAGACTATATTCCTTTGGTTTTGAGTATCAAAAATGGAATTAGTTTAGTGGATGCTGTTAACAGCAGTTGACAAGTTTTCCATCTCCTAAAGGAAGCAGGGATGTCAATTCTTAAAATCAAATGTTAAGCAGTAGCAAATTGGAGGCCGCTTGATGGAAAGTAGGAAAAGCTATGTAAAAAGAAATTGGTTGAATAGATTACAGACTCTGTAGTGCTGCCAGATCTTAAAAGTGTGGTTGTGGCATTACTTTGATTTAAATTCCCATTCTTCTTGCTTCAAAATATTAATGTAAGCTTTATTGTGGATTTTAGTCATCTACATTTCAACCAGAAGTTGTTTATCTTCAAGACTCAAAGGCTTCAGGGCAGAGCAGAGCTTGTGACAGAGGTGGGAAGTGTTGTGCACTTTGGGGTAAAATGGCTGAACTTCTCTAGTCAGTTTTTTGATAAGGGACTGCTGTTTTGAAGTCCTCATTGTTGGAATGATCCTTCTTATCCAGAAAAACCATCAAATGCCGTCAGATAGAGGGCTTCTTAGTGATTTATAAAAGAAGTTAAAGGGTAAGGAAGCTACACACTTATGTTAGACTTAAGCCTTATCAGCCCAACATCTGCAAAGATTATAGCCCAGAAACATGGTGCTGGTTAAAATCAGTCTCCACAGGAAGAGCTTGTGTTGTTGAGAAGTGCCTCTTTTTTTTAACACCTCACTCTAGGAAAAAGTAAAAATAATTTTAAAAATTTAATATTTTAATTTTAATATTTAAAAATATTTAAAAATATTTTTAGCCACACATCTAACAAATGTTCTCCATGATACCGTTAGCCTAGTGCTTGCTGTTCAGGTAGCTTGATGCAGTGTTACCAAGTAAGCATTGTGAAGCTTTCTCAGCAGGCCTGGCTGACAGCAGCAGGATCTCATGCCACTGAAAGCAAGTCTTTCAAAAGAAGCCAATATATTAGTGAGATCTCTGGTAAATCTCTCAGCTGGACAAGAGGTCCATGCAAAACTGTTTCTCCATAAGCTCCAGGGAAGACTTGATTTCTGGAGATGATGAGCCAGAAGCTTTTCTCACAGATCGTTTGGGTTCATAATCCTGTTGCAGCAGGTTCCTATTTTTCAGTTTCAAGAGAGTCCAGACAGAGGATCTGCACTGAATCAATGGATTTGCGCACCTACTGGAAAGCAAGTTGGATTGAAGCAATAAAGGACTTTTCTCCTGACACAGGGGAGATGCTCTTTGCTTTTCTCAACACTATGTCATGTTTTCCTTAGCCCAAGAGCTCCTTGGAAAGTGACGTGATACAGGTGACTGCCATGCCTGATAAGACACCACTGAATGCCATCAACCAGCCCCAGCATGTGGCACACAGTGTGCTGTACAGGAAGGGTGTGCACTTGTTTGGAGTCAAAGGAGTTCCACCAGGAAATGCTGGCGCTTCCAAGAAGTGATTTGGGATATTTATTGCCTGTGAAGTTTGTGCCAGGCTTGGATGAGCAGCATCCCATCTGATTGAGACAACCTTAATCACCTCTCTCTCTTTTGGCACCAGGCGCTAAGTCAGCCCTGCTGAAACTTGAAGGACCTTTGTACAATTTGCATATTTCTGTGACGCTTGAACAGTAATCTTGTTCTGCTTTCATCATGCCCAACAAAGACACATAACAGGACAGTGAAAAAGGAACAAACTGCAGAGATGAAGAATACATTAAACATTCGTGTTGTACTTCATAAATGTCTTCATGTATCATTCCATAAGATACATAATCAAGATGATATAAGACAATATCATTGGTGACATTCAGCCTCTCAGAGTATTTTGTTCAGATAAGGAAAGTAAAAAACCTCCTGTTCCCTATTTCTTGTCCTCCAGAGTAATAAATGATATACTTCCAAATTAGTAACAAGTACACATGGCAGGTGAAACACCCAGGTCATAGTCTTCATCATGTAGACATAACTTTTTTCACCTCTTAAATCAGTCCATTTTTGTAAACAAATTGGAATATATCCACTAGTAGTGATGGGCCAGCTCAAATAAATGAACAAACAAACAGCAACAGAAAAAAAATAAAACAAAACAAAATAAAATATATAAAACAAAAACAAAAACAAAAAATGCCACAAAACAATAACAAAATAGACATATTCCACATTTTGGACTTTCCTGCTTCTTATTTCTTCCTTCACTGTAATAATTATGTACTCACTGTTTGCTTGGTCTATGTTCTTTCCTAACAACACCCAGTCAATTCTGCATTCCTTTCTCTCCAAAAACTTGTGGCTGTTAGAGGGATTGTGTGAAGGTGTTTAAGTTATGACTGGAGCAGGCATGCACAAATTTAAGCATGATAAAGTATTTGTGGCCTGTCTGGAGAACCCTTTCTCCTGATGAGTAGCACTTTCGTGAGTAGTTCCACTGACTTAATTGGGATGAGTCATGTAAGTAACGTGCGTTGCAGCTAAGAGGTTGAACACAGGTGGAAAACCAAAAGGTAAACGGAAATTCTTCTCTGTTGAGTGTGTGCACTCAGTTCCTGAACAGCATGAGCAGCTACTGCATGTGTTCACAGGTCCCTTTGTGGCAACGCGTTCTGCCTGGTTTAAGCCCATGCCGGGAATATGGAAAAATCTCTCTGATTGCTCTGCAGCACGTATTAGTCAGTATCTAAATCTTTTAAATTGGTATTTTTCAAGGAAGGGAGGGAGAAGCTGTACCTATCAAGCTGGACAGAGCAACATAGAGTCCTGAGAAATTGCACTCTGTAACACTGCTCTTCTGGGTGACACTCATGATGTGCTACATCTGACAGTTCCTTTGGGAGCATGTTGAATTGAATACCCAAAAGGCTCTCTATCATCCCGACTGTGCTGAAGGAGAGCAAGTTCCCAATATTCAGCTGAACCCAGCTGTTGGTTCCAGCTGGGATGTTCCAGCTCTGGGATGCTCAGAGTAGGAAACACAAATGAAATGCTCCATCATCTACACTGTCTGTGTCCTTACTTTATTTTAGGAAAAGAGAAAAAATTAAAGTCATGCTGATAAGGTCTAAATTAAACACAAGTACCTTTTAGGACCACAGGAGAGATCAAATTCTGTTTAACACCTAACTTGCTGCTGGCATTATTGCTATTACTGCATAATAGATATATTGGGCATTATCTCACCTCTATGGTAATGGAAGCATTAATACAACCTGTTAATCATGGCTGTTTTAACACAAAGCAGGATGGAAGTTTGGAGTTATCAAATCCCAGACAATCATCATTCCTCTTTAAAAAGAGTGTTTCTGTGGATAGAATGTGCCCTAAGCTGTGCAAAGGGAAGCTGAGCATCTGCACCAATGTCCTCATTGTCAGATTGAAGACAGCCTCGTAGTGTGCTGTTTAGGATCCTGCAGCACAGTCACTGATAGAGTCATGCCTGCACATTGCAACCCACTCTGTAGGCCTCTCTAAAGGAAAAGAGAGCCTTGTCAGCTCCACAAGATGAAAAGGAAGCAGACAGGCCCCCTCTCCTCCCCTGCCTACAGGCGTGTGAAGCCTGGTTAGTGTCCCTGTTGGCAGGAGGGAGATTGTGCATCCTGCTTTTCCTCTCCTCATCCACAGCAGCCAAGGCAAGAGGGATGTTAGCGCAAGCACACCATTGTGCACCAATGACATGACTCCCCTACCTTTTACCTGCTGCCATCAACTTGCTGATGTGCTGTGCCTGGTTGGCCTTCCTGACCATTCCACCTTACTGGCTTAGCTAGGGGGCAGGTCAGGGGCAAAGATTCTATGGGGATAACAAAGCAGAGCCTGACAGCTTCAGCAACATTGCCCTGACTTGCACCAAATGAAAAACTCTTCTCTGTCTTTGCTGGAGATCTTGCCTTTCTTAGGACAGGGACAGTGCGGTCTAATGGCAATTACTGTTATACAGAAAGTTGAAGTTAATCTCTATTTTCGCATGAGTATAAATGCCAAGGTCTGCTTATGCATATTTCAGAAGCAAAGAGAAATTACATATTGAACTGACGCTATTTCATTAGCATTTACATTATCTTTGGACCCAGAGGGTTCTATAGAAATAGAGACTCACCTCTGCAAGGAGCTTTATCCTTGGCTTTGTTAGGGCTTTGTTTCTCAGGTCTTGAAAACCTCTGAGGATGTAGATGATACAGACACTGTGTGCATCCTGTTCTACTGCCTGGCTGTTGCTGTGGTGACAAAGTGTGTCCTTAACTACAGCCTGTGCCTCTCTAGGTTCAGCTGATGTCGACTGTTGCTCACCTCCTCACCAGCCATTGCCAGTGCACAGGCAGGTACCACAAAGCAATCATTGCTCCTGGTCAAACCAGACGGGTCTGCAGCTTCTCCTCACAGAGGAGTGCTTTATCTCCACAATAATGACATTCTGCTGAGTTCATATCTATTGGTTGATGTCTCTCCTCTATGAGGAGGCCTCAGATGGACTCAGGACGTGAATGAGGCCTGCGTAGAGGAGAGCCTCTGCCGCCATTCTTGCCCGTCCCTGTTCACACTGACCTGGTACCCAGCTCCCAAAGCTGTTTCATTGGGAATAGTTTTTCACTTCCCAGTGCTTGCATCTCAGGGATGATGAGTTCATGTTTAATAGCTCTTGAATCACTTTCTGTCCATCAGTTCATCAGATTGGTTTTGAATTCCATGTAAGCTTCTACTGTCCGCAAGGTCCTGTGGTAAAGAATTCCTCAATGTAATTAGTTAATGCTGTGTGAAAAGGTATCCTTTATCATGTTTGAAAGTTGAAGCTTCTGCTTTTTGGTTTTACTGATGCCCCCTTGTGCAACTATGGGAACCACTGAGTAATTCCCTAGTCAGCTTCTCTGTTCCACTTACGTAAAGTGCATGGAAACCCAGCCACAACTCCCATCATCATAGACTGCATGCTTTCAGTCATCTGTCTTGCTCTTCTCTGTGGCTTAGCCAGAGCAGATGCAGGGACAGTTTTTACAAAAATATTGGTGCAAAGAGAAGGTTTGGCAGACCAATGTTCACAATTTTCTTCTCTGTTCCTTTTGTAAGAGTTCCTAGCACAGGTTTTGCTGTCTTGGTTGGAAGTTAAGATCTCGTCCTGAATGAGGATAATCCACTGAAATCCCATTTCTTCATCAGTACAGATCAGAGAGGGTTTTTTCTCTGTGATCTTCTGACCCTCTTGTCTCCTCTCCACTCTCTTGTCTTTTAAGCTAAGATACCCTCCATATATATCCTTTTGGGTAGTTTATTTATGTTCTTACCTGCTTTTAGTCAGCTTTATGAGCTCCAAGTTTTGCCCTTCTGGCCACAAAAAAAAAAAAAAAAAAAAAAAAAAAGAGGACTATGCTTCAACAAAATATCATTTTTTCCACCATTGCTCTAAAGGTTTTAGCAGCATCGCTGTAATCATTGTTCCTGCAGTCCTCATGATTACTTTGACCCTTATATGTTGTCCAAACTCCCAAGCTTTGGTTTTTGGAGTAAATTCCTTCAATATATCCAGCCCCAAGAAAGGCAGGAGCCATTAAAAGGAGAATGATTTCATACAAAGAACAGGAATGAGGGAATTGCACAGGTACCAGTTGGTAACCTGTACAACAGAAATTGTCTTCCAATGGCATTATTTCAGAGACAGTAAAAGGACTACTGCAAGAGTTCTGAGTCTGTACTTTAGCTTTAGTGGTCATCTGATGCCTTCCCAGAGCAAAGTCTGACCTTTTGCACACTACTGAGATCAAAATGTTGCTGTCTTGAATCAGTGCCTAAAGGGAACAGACTTTGTCTTCACTATCTCACACATTCTTAGGAGCATGAACATTTCTGAAATTGGTATGTGAAGAAGCACAGCACAAAACCCCATTCTGTGTTTTTTCTTTTTCTCTTTCAGTGACTTTTTCTGTATCTAGTACAGTGTCTGCATTACTATTTGTTCTGATTTCTATGAGTTATAGATCTGTCCCTCTAGCATTAATTTGCTGTGAACAGCCTTTCTTGAAAATGTCTGAGGCCTGTAGTGTAGTATATGTTGGACAGTCTGCTACTTGGTGGAACACCCTAGCTGGTAAGAAGGCCAGGACAGGTTCTGCATGTCCTATATCCCATCTCAGATGAAGACCACTTGGCCTCCAAAGGGATACCAGCCAGAAAGGGACAAGCAGACACACACTTTGTGTCCCATATAATGATATCAGATGGGACAGTTCTCTGAAGTTTCTGGGACAACATTTTGAAGATCTGACATCTTTGTGGTACTTCCCTGAATCAAACACTTTGTCACATCATTCTTCATTTCATTCGACTGGGAGTCATTACAGTGACATCTTAAAAACCAAGAATTATTCCCATTAAGCCAAGGGAATGGGATTGTTGATAATCTTTTGAAGAACCAATGGCATTTTTTGAAGGTGAACATCATAATTTGCTTGGTGGTTAACAGAAGGCACTCATGGAAGGTAGAGCTAATTGCAATTAATCGACCATGTAAAATCACTGATGACTGAAGAAGCTGACTCAGACCCCACCTCTTTGTTTAAACTGGTCTGTAAATTCTTCACATTTTTGTTTGGTAAGAACAAAGATAAACTGATTTAAATGTAACCACAGCTTGTAAACGTAACACGCAATGTCTAAAGGATTGGTCGGATTTTCTGTTGGGTTTGTTGGTGCACCTTCCAGACTGAGGTAGAGAAGTTGTCTCAGCAGTGTCCAAGCTGTGAGCGTTTCCTCTCCGAAAAATAAATGGACCTTTCTGCATAATGAGGAAGTGGAAGACATTTGGTTTATGGCAAAGGGAGCACAAGCAAGCTGTTAAACTGGAAGAAATCAACACTCTGGGGTGGGCATTTATTGGAGGAATATTCAGCCTCCTAAAGAACATGGGGAAAGTGAGGCAAAAGAAAGGTTTAATCATGCCTTCAGTTAAAAATACAGATGATTAAAGGTTATGAAAATATTGCCCTATATAAATGAATGAAAGATCATAAACACATGGGGGTAGAAAGTCTATTCAACTCTTGTGTAAATTTTACATCGGATGATGGGCACACCAAAGCTACAGGGGAATTCTGAATTTGCTCCCTAAAACATTTCAGACACCAAGAGCTGCTGAATACCTCCACAGCATCTTATAAAAATGCTAATATACAGACGTCTATGACCTGATCACATGCCACCAGGTAAGCACAGCCAGACAGTGGTGTAAAACAAAGAGTATGTGAATGGTTGTGGCAGATAAAGTGGTAACTCTGAGACATTGGTACATTTATCCTCAGCCAATTTGGTCATTACATGCATCCCATCCAGACCCTCAGGTGGCTCAGGCTGCAGTACGTGCAGTCATCTTGGGTGCTAGGGCATTTACTTCATTATCCCAAGGGCAGCAAGAGAATTTCTTTCTGTGCCATATTTCAGCCTGCCAAAGCCTTTAGCTTACCTGAGAGACTATGGTATGTTCTGTAAATACCATTTCAAAATTAGGCCTCTCTTCATGAATGGGGAGAAGCAATTGCATTTAACTGCTTTGCTGATACTTAATTATTTTAATTTTACTACAGTAACTCTTGCTAGGTAATTATCCTCTCCAAACTAGTCCAGCTTTTTTTTCTATCTCTCGTCACTTTGCTCAGGACATTCACTCATTTCTTATTTTTGCCAAGACACTGGGATCTGTGTCAATGTTTCTTATTATTTTCTTGAGGTGTCCCTGGCCATCAGACACTTCATCAGATTCTTTAATATCTTTTGCATCCCGTTGCTGCAGACAAGTCATGCACCTGCTGGACCATCTGCATTTGCAGGCTGCATTTCAGCCTACACACACCAGAGATTTCTTTATCCATTACTTCACACTTTGTTAATGGGTATCTGTCTATAAAGAGAGGCTCTAGTGAGGTTTCGATCCAAGGCTGGACCAAGACCTTTCAGAAGCAAAGGCAAAAATGATTTTGCATCCTGCTCTTAAGTCCAAAGTGCTCCATCTCTACCTCCAGGAGATGAAAGGAGCATGTAGGAAAACCTGGAGGGCAGTGTGGCACGCCAAATTTTGCCCACCCTGCTCCAGAGGAATGGGAGGTCTGAGACAGTACAGGGCATCAGCCAGCCCAGATTTTCAGAGTTGTAGTACCGAGCTGGGGAGAGATGGGACTGTTCTTTCCCTGCCAATGTCTTGCCTGCTCCCTTGCCTTGCATCATGTTAGCTTCTTGCTCACATTTATTTAACAGCACTAAAAAGCTGCTGTAATCATCTGACACTTGCATTCATTTCTGTTATGCTGTTTATTTCTTTCTGCCTGTCAAAAATCAGCCTGCTGAGGGCAGTTGTTCTAAAGGCTTACTGTACACTCCAGCAAAACATCCATCTTTTCATCATTATCCCAGAGCTCTGCATTTGTGGCATTTTTTTTCCAGTGTCCTTGCAGAACAAGGACACTTGATCTGAGTACAATACCTCTGTTTTCTTTTGTTGCATACATGACTGCATCACTGAAAACCATACCACTGTCTATGATATTTGGAAGTAAATCAATTATTTTTTAAATTTTTTTTTATCCTAGGCTCCATGTCTAAGACATGAAATTAATTTAATCTTGGATACATGTTTCACCGGCTTCAAACAGAATCAAAGATTTAGCAATACTGAATGAAAAGGCTTGAGCCATGGCTCAAGTTAAGGTACTTTCTGTTAACTCTTACTGGAGCTCATTGAAATTGTGCATTCCCTATGGATACTGTTCTTGGATAACTTTCTTGCTCAGTCTCACAAGGGCAATCCTTTGGAGAGTTTGAGGCCTTTTATTGGTCAGTGTCCCTTGGCAACTGACACTTTGTCAAGAAATTTCACAAAAATCTCTTTCTTAATTTTATTCCTGTAATATTTTGGTATCCCTAGTGCTGGTATCCCTATCTTGGTGTCTGTGCCTCAGTAATTGATATACCCCAGAACATTTTAAGGTACTTTTGACACCTCCCACTTTTCAGTGACAGTTTCCTACCAAATCATCAGGATTTGCTTGACTCTGTTCTCTTTGCTTTTGCCATAGTGTATTTTACTCTTTCACAGTTGAAGTGACAGACTAAAGAAAGCTGACAGCTAGTAAGTGGGTGACTTTCATTCACCTCACTGGAGAATGAAACCTTGGTGAAGAAGGAATAGTAAATAACCCTTAACACAGAACAGAAGTCAGTATGCTGACTGAAAAAAAGTGGTGCCTGTCAGTCCCATTATTAAATTCACACCCTGTTTTCAATTTATGTGTTGGCTTCCTATCTGGAAACTCAGGCATATAGCTGAGATAGTGCCTCTGCATTAACAAGTTCTCTGCAGCGTGTGTGACAGACAGTTCAAGAGCAAACTATAGGTTTAAGTGTGTTTGCTTAATGGGCCAGCTCACAACTATACGTAGTGATCAATTTAGCAAATAATCATTATGTGTTCTCCCTTCTAATGGGCATACCATCAGTCCTCCCGTGAGTTATTTAGAACAGCCAAAAGTCTGAACTTGTGGAATAGCATATTTGTTGTTGACTTCAACTCATGAATAAACTTGCAGAGGAATTTCTATTAAATGCATTATTTTTCTGCTTTTTTATTTTTTATTTTATTTTTTAGGTGATCCTACCATTTTCAGCACTTTGCTAGCAAGCTGTACAGGCCTAGAATATTCAGGGTATCAGGATTCCTGTCTTGGCTCAGTTTTGAATGTTTTATGAGTCAATAAAACCACTTGAAAGAATTTAGTGTCACAGGCACCACACATTTTATTCCCTGACAACTGAGTCCTGCATTGTTTTCCTAAGGTTAGGATTAATGAAGGTTTTTAAAAAACTTTGCCCTACAGGGAAGCACCCAGATCCCAGTTATTTGTATTTTTAAGGACTGAAACTTGGCAGCCAGGGCACAGCTTGTAGGATTTTTTCAGTGATCCAAAAGAACCCCAAACAAACACGTATTTAGGTCTTCAAGTGTGCTGAAGTACTGCACTTACTGGGACCTGCGTGGCCCTGCAGCATCCCTGGAGTCTTATTCTGTGTGTGTGTGTGCATGTGACTGTGAGCCCTGAGGATCTGGACAGAATTTTGTCCAAAGAGTATTTTACAAAAGTTTTATCGACAGAGGAAGTCACACCAGTCTGATTACATGAAACAACTTACAGTGCCGGGGGTCTCCAGCAGGACTCACCACTTCCTTTAAAAAGGGAGGAATTAGTCAGCAAACTACAACTCTATTTGCTATCTGCATTAAACTAGAACTCATCTGGAAACAGTCATGATGTGTTAAGGCCAAATTTTCAGAAGTGTAAATCACTATTTCCATAGACTTCAAAGGAACTGAATCGGTTTTCCACCCTCAGGGATCTGACCTCTGTTTATTTTTTTCAACATTTGCACTGTGTTCACTACCTTCCTTACCCTGCCTTTTGCGAGACAAAGTTATACTTAGCCCTATCTCAAATGTTTCATGCTGAATTCAATTTTCCCACCTCCACCAAGCAACCTGCAGTACTTCATTCATGTTTTTGCACAGCCATGAAAGCAAAAAAGAAGACCCTTTAAAATGTCACTGCAATGTTCCCTTGGCAATTGTTCAGTAGAGAGATAGCTTAGTGATTTCTGATGTGCCAAAACAAAGAAACAGGAGAAAGTGACAATGGAGGTCCCATCACTCTGATCGTAAAAGAGCAACAGGGAAATGCGACTTCACACCTTGTCTCTATATATGCAGGAAAACAGAAAAAGAAAGTATTTAATCTGTGAAGAGAAGACAAATTCCTATAAACGGCTCAGAATCAGCGTTCCCTTACAGATAACTGTAGTCACCAGGTGCTTTTAGAAATATGACAAAGATCATTGCTGATCTGAAACCCCAGGCCACTTGCCAAATGGTATGCGAAGTACAATAACATAAAAGTGGTGATTAAAGGTCAAGCCAAAGGCCAGTCCAGCTGAACACCCAGTTTATAGTGATGGCCAGAAGCGGACTCCTGGAGCAGACAAGTAGCAACAAGGCACATATAGAGTAGTTTTCCTCATCCATGCTTCCAGCCTGATGCTTTGTTCTTAAGGTAACTGCAGAGCAGATGTATTTCGGGGTGCATTTTTTACCCAATAGGTGGCAGGCTTCAGAGAATGCAGCCTGACAGAGTTCTACTCTGGCCAATCTGCAGGAAACACCCGACCTCCTCCTTACAGACCATGGTACTGCATTTTACACAGATTCAAAACATTATTTTTGAAGGCTTGAAATAACCGAATTTCCCTGGGCTTTAATTTATCACTTGACTAGTTTCTCATTTAACCTTTCACTTCAATCCTTATTTCACAGTGTGAAATGATACCCCTGCACACCATATTTCTCTTTTTGAAGCGAGCCTACCAAAATTATCTTCTGCTTGGCTGTGATGGGAAGTGTATCCACCTTCTGAAACAACTTGGTGAAAACAAGGTATTACTAAAAAAAAAAAAAGAAAAGAAAAAAGTTTCAGTTGAGAAAATTTGACTGCAGTAGAGTTTTATCAGAGAGATTTTAACCGAAGTTGTGCTTACCTATAAAGGCCATGAAAATTTTCTGAAGGAGCCTTTCCCAAACCCTATTTCTCAAAGGTACATAAGCCTGTGCCTTAAGCAAAGGAGTTGCCATAGAAATGCTTGTACGCTCAGTAAGATGACTGCTAAATCAGGGATTTAAACACACAGTAATTAATCACACAAACTATAGCTTGAGCTAAACTATTGGGATTTGCTATATATTTCTTATACACACAGTGCACAGTAGGGAAGTTTACTAATGGTTCAGAATTTAATTAACTACATCTTAATTATTTTGTTGGTTGAAAGACCTTAAGAGAAAGGTGGAGTGACTGTACTTGCTTTCTAACAGGGTATTCACTTCTGCTTACGATTTCAGTAAAAAGAGTTATGGAGAACACAAAGCCCACAAAGAGACTCCCCTCCCCTGTGCAGTGTATTTTTGCTTACTGCTGTTCATTTAGCACCATGGGCTGCAAGATCTGCAGCTGAATCACAGCAGTTCTGAATTTGCTGAATCCTGAATGAATGTGGTGAGGTACGTGGATGGAAGAAGTCTCATCCTTTGTATTGTGTATTAATGGGGAAAAAAAAAAACAACTATTACTGCATTTAAAAACAGAACATTTAGCTGATATCTCCGTAGAATGCATTGAAAAAAATCATACATCTGTGTGCCTGCCTTATGGTATGCTTAGGAATGGAAGAATATGCTTGGTATATCCACACACTGACCCAGAGGCAGAGGAAGCATGGCAGTGGCTAGAATGCTCACATGAAGGAAAGTGTGGTCTGAATTCCATTTTCTGCTTTCTTATGTATTCTACTGGTGCAAAATCTGTGGCCTGAGTACCTAAGTGCCTGGGTAACTTCAGAGGTAAGGGAGATGTGCATTTATATATTTATATCCCTCCAGACAGATGAAGGAACCTGATCTTGGACTTCTCCTACTCAGGGAGAAGGCATTTTTACCACTGACTGTTACTATAGACAGAAAGGAAGAAGTGTACCCTGTTGCCATTCTCTTCCTACAGCATTTTATTTTTTTTTTTTTTCTCCTAATATTTTCGTTCCAATTTTGGTCTGAGAAAGTATTGGAAAGTCCTAAGCTTCACCCAGACATCTGGTTGTATTGTTAATCTTTCTAACACATAACTTGGGTGGGTGTCTGCTTAGCAGACGTCGCATGAATCCCACTGCCAGGCATTGAGCAGTCACAGCGCTGTGTAAATGGAGGGCCTGTGTGCCTGCTTCAGGGTACTCTGTTGATCACCAGATCATTTTGAGTTTGGAGCCACAAAGAGGAGAGCTGTTACATCTAAATGCTTTCTCCTTTCTAACTCCTTTCCGTCTTTGATAAAGAAAGAGACTTCTAGATTCCCCACGTGACCACAGGGGTGTTTTGGAGACCAGATACCATGCAGATTGTGTTCCACTGAGATAATCTCATGAATAAGGCTGTTGCAGCTTTGTTTGGCAGCACAGGCAAAACACACTTAAGTATACTTGGGCTGGACTGATTGACTCCAGAGGGAAGCTGATTGATCCACAGGCTCTGTGGGGTAAAGGTAGCCTGAAGCTGAGCCCTTGCAGACCCTTTAGGTTCAGCCAGTGATTTGGTCCATGACACTGGAATAATAATGTACCATGGTTAACTGCCTCCCATCAGGAGCACCCTTTTGCTCTTGCAGAAGGGTGGAGTTCTGTACTGGTGATTGCCCATTGGGCAGAGGAGGGGGTCACAAGGAGGGTGGGAAGGGCCACAGCACCATCCACCTTGCAGAGGAGTGAACTAGACAAAACACAGTAACACCTGCAGCTCTTGTCAGCTCAGAGGCAGAGGCAGCTTGACTGCAGCCTCTGGGCAAAGTAAAGCTTTTGAGTACATGGGTGCAGCCTTCAAAGGTGCTGGGACTGTTGTACCTTCTGGCACGCTGCCACAGAGGTGAGGGATGTGTGCTGGCCTATTATGAGGCACAGACCACCATGGATTCATGCCCATAGAGCACTGGTCTAATCTGGAAGGCCTATGTGTTCCCTGTGGGTGCATCAGGATAACAGGAATTACCATCAGTCTGGGTCCAGAACAGATGAGCTCTTAAAGGGAATTTGTCGAACCACCATAAAGCTTTGTTTCGGCATTTTTAATCAGAAGTGAGTTTAATGTGATTAGACTTAATTAGCCACCCAAGTGAATTGGTCTGAACTTAAACATTTTTATTTTGTCCTGAGTGAGAGCATCTGCACAAAAATTAAATGAATTCTCAATAAATATAAAATAAATTTTAGTACATTGTGATGAGAGCACAATGAGAGGATGAAACACCCATCAGTGGGATCACACCACTGTATGAGAGATCTCTCAGTCTCTCAGTGCTGGAGTTTACTGCCTTGTAAACTGGCCTGCTAAAATTACCCTCTGAACAGATTTTCACTTACTACATCTGTTAATTTGGTAGATTGTCAGGGGTCACATTTGTGATTATAACATGATAATATTTAGTCCAGGAAGAAACATCCTCAAGTTGTGCCAGGGGAGGACTGGGGATTAGGAATAAGTTCTTCAAGGAGTGTGCAGTTAGACACTGAAGTGGGATGCCCAGGGAAGTGGTGGAGTAACCATCCCTGCGGGTATCTAAGAGACATATGGATACAGCATTTAGGGATGTGATTTTGTGATGGAGTTAGTAGTGTTAGGTGATGGCCTGACTCAATGAGCATTAGAGTCTTTTCCATCCTAAATGGTTGGATGGTTCTATGTTTTTCAGTAGCCTGTAGAAATTTCACACTGATACATCTTTAAAGAAGATAAAGCCTATGTCCACTATGCTTTTCTCTTTCATTCATTCCACCTTGCATGTTAACATCACTAGCACTTGTGATTAGAAGATCTAAAAAGTTCTGAAACTGTAAATTTTAAAGTATCCGTATCTCTTGTTGTGATAGTTTCCTGAACTATGAGTCCATAAAAGTTGTTGGTAAATTGGAGACTATCAGTTCTTGTTTGTAGCAACATATATACAGACACATGTACAAACAACTCCAAAGTGTGCCATTTCCTGAACATAGACGTTAATGGGACGTCATCACCTGTCACGATCGCTGATGTTGCCGAAGATGTTGGTTTGTCAGCTTGACCTTTAAACTGCTCTTAGGATACTTTTGTGTAATCAAGATTTGCATCTTCAAAAATGTCAGTTGAACAAAAGCTACTACTGTTGTCCTGACTCAGCTGAGCAGATGTCAAAGATTTGGTACTTAGCTGCTAACATACTTTCAAGTCCAACTGAAAAAGAGAACATACTTTATTCACAGTTACAGTTAGGATACATCTTTAGCATTTATTTGCATTTATACTGATGTTGCATGCCATTTTCTTGCTGTAAGTTGAGCAGCAAAAAGTGGTTTTATTTTTATGCAGGTTTAAGGCCAAAATATGACTTACCTTCGTGTGTTTTAAGGGAAAATCAAATTTAGAAAAGGAAATCAGCAGTCCTTCAACTGCATGAAAAACAGCCTGAGACTGGGGCTAACCTTACTGACTAAGGAACCAGTTTGTGCATTTTCAATAAAAAAACGAACAATCTCTAAACACTTCTTACTCTTTTCTGTAGGGTGTTGGAATCTCAGAATGGCTGTAGCTTAGTACCCTCTGTATGAGCAGAATATTTGTAAAGAACCAAAAGAAAATCAGATTGTTGACATTTTAGTCGACTGTTTGTTACTCTGGTGGAGTCTTTATTTATTTTTGTTTACTGGCCAGTCTCATTTGCCCTGCATTGCATTTTGTTAAGATGTTTATGTAAGTGAAAAATCAGACTTAGCAGCATTCTGTGTTCACTATGCATGATGTGAACAGCTACACAAAGCCTGAAGTAGCCCAACTGCTAATAGCTGGGTGAGCTGGGGCATACAGAGCTTTGTTTCTACACTGAAAAACATTTGGATGAAGAGAGCAAGGAGATAAAAAGCTCCACATGTGGTCTCTACCTGCTACATGTTGGTGAGAAGTGGACAGCTCTCTTCTACCTGCCCTATAATGAAGTGATGTGTGTGCTAATTTGACTTCTGTTCCACAGGTATCTCTGTAATCTTTAGCAGGCCATGCAACACATCTGAGATATGGTTCTTACTGCAAGGAAAAGTCATAAAGGATCACATTCCTCTATTTCAGGAAGTCCAAAATGGCCTTTGAATGTGGGAACTGATCAAGTGCTCTAGGGTCTCTAGACTGAACTATGCTGTAGCAGTTCAAAATACTGTGCTATGCTGCATGTTTTCTGATCAGCTTCTGTCAAGCCCACCTTCTGTCAAGTCCACAATGGAGGGGGAAAAAGACATTTATTTTTTTTTATTAAACACGTTGTTAAGTTAGTTGCTACCAACTTTGATAAGGCACCTCACAGCTGGCAGCACAAAAGGAAAAGAGACAGACTTTGGTGTTAGAAATCTGCGTCTCTTGCAGCGTGCAGAAGTAAATCTCACCTTTTTGCTGCAGATCTGTGATGCATTGCCTAAAATTAATCACGTTCTTCCCTCTGGAAATAATAGTCTTACTTTAGGGACAGATTCTTGGTATGTTTTCCCAATAAACGACTCCAATTTCTGGTAGAGACAGTGCCAGGTAGTCAGGAATTTGGCATTTATTTAATTTTTGGTCTATCTCCAGACTCCTGGGGTCTTCCCATTGTAACACACACTACAAAAAAGCCAGTGATGGCAGCCCAGACCATGTTCTGCTCAGGGCTCTGCTGATAACTATCCGGGATGATAATCTAATAGTAGTAGTGAGCGTATCGTGAAGGTAATGTTTACCTTGAGCACACAAGCTCCGCAGAGCACAGAAGCCAGGTCATAGCGAGATTATTTAACAGCACACTGTCACCGAGCAGCGCCTCACACTCAGCGGTGGAGGGCTCCCTCCTTGCTGAGTAGTGACCCCTTAAGGAGAAATCGAGCCACTGCCGCAGGTAGTACGGCCGCCGGCTGCACCGAGCTGTGCTGTGCTGTGAGATTCGCGTTCTGTCCCCTCCTCGCCTGGTTTATTTCTTCATTCTCAGTTCAGCACATTTACGAAAGGATGTTATAACACCGCGTATTAAGAAATAAAATAATAATTATAATAATAATTGTTGCTGAGCTGTGCTCAGCAGCAGGTATCTTCTAGAACTTTTGGGGTCAAGAATTGTCCCCATGTCCCTTTTGTGTGCGTGCATGTGTTCTGATTCGTTCACTGATGCTGCACCACCCAGACATTTTGATGTCTATTTCTTTGCTTTACTGCTTTGCAGTCAATGTTGTCCGCCTCTCTTACTTTACCACATGGAACAGATCTGGGGTTGGTTTTCTTTCTTTTTTTTTTTTTTTCCTATTGTTGTTATTGGTACCAAAGTCCAAACTGAAGTCCCAGTATCAGTGGTTAACCACAGCTTCCTTCCAAAGCTTCTTGCTCCAGGGCAATATCTGGAAAAACTGAACCCTAAAACTTTCAGTCAGAGCAGATAAGAATTTAGCATGCACTGGTTCTGGAGTATTGTTGGGATCTAACTCGGCAAGATTTTTTAATTTTAATTTTTATTTTTATTTTTAATCAACTGCCACTGAAAAACAGCTCTGTAGCATCTTTCATACATGGTGTATGTTCCAAATCTTTCTGCAGAGTGAAGGACACATAGAACAGTCTCCTCAAGAATCAGTCGCTAAGAACTGCTAAGTTGCAATCCTCGATTTAGGCTCTGATCCTATTTGTTCTTCCACACTGCATGACCTTTCCAAGCCTATGTGGAAAACCTTCTTTTGAGCCGTTTCAAGCAGTTTGTGCGGATCCCTTCTGTAACTTCTCAGAGTATCATGTTTCCTGCCTAATGGTGCAATTACCTGCACCAGCAGGGAACGTGCCTCACATTAGCCAAGTAACTACACTAAGATTCTTGGACAAGTTTTAAGAGATGACAGAGAAGTTCAGATCGGTGTATTTCCACTGCCGCCCGTACTTCAGAGCTCTCTCAGGGAAGGCTGCGCCGGGTGCGCTGTCATGTAGGAGCAGCTTTACCTGACCCACTCTCGCTCACCTCCCTGCGGTGCGGGGCTTAGCACGGTGCCACAGCGCACGGGTGGGAACGGATCCGCACTGCCAGCGCCCGCCGCTGTGGGATCTTCCCGTGGCAGGACCCCCGCTCTCGGCACCAGGTGCAGCACTGCACTCCAGCCTTGCAAATCCCCTTTTCCCAGAGCATCCGCCGCAGCCGGGGGGTGGCACCGCCGCTAAACCCCGCAGGAAGCTACAGCTTAAGCAGGTGCGTAATGGGAGCACGCAAGCACCCTGAGGACTTACCGCAGCTGCACCCGCCTTTCGCTCCCCCCCGCCCCGCGCCTCCCAGCGAGGCCCCCGCCTCTCCTCCGGACCTGCCGCAGGTCGTCTGCCGGCAAAGCCGCCCGCCTTCGCGGCGAGCGCGGTGCTCTGCCGGCCGGCGGGGCGGCCTCGGGCTGCAGCACCCGCCCCGACCCCCGCCCCGTCCTGTCCTGCCCTGCCCCGCCGGGACCGCAGTGCCTGCGTCCTCCCCGGGGCCTGGGCCGTGCAGGCTCCTCCCGAGAGCAAGCGTGTGGTGCCCGGGGCGGGCACTGGAGCGGCGTGTGCCGAGGGGGTGTGTATGTGGGCTGGAGTTTATTATTATTATTATTGTCATTAGGAAAGAAAGAAAAGGGGGGGGGGGGGGGAAGAGGGGTGGCGGCGGAGCGGGGGGGGGGGGGGGTGTGAAACAAAAAAAAAAAAAAGGCCCGGAGAGGAGTTTCCAAAAACTTCCAAGGAACTCGTTGCTCCAAGTCTCAGGCGGCGGCAGCGGGCGAGAGCGATGCTGGAGCCGCGGGAGCTCCGAGAGTCGACGGCGGCGGCGGCGGCGGAGGGGCCGGCCGCGGGGACGGCGGCGGCAACCGCGGAGAGCGCGGGGCCGCCCGGAGCCGGGATGGTCGAGAAGAAGAAAGACGGCAAAGGCAGGAAGGGGAAGAAAGGCAAAGGGCCCGGCAAGAAGCCCGCTCCCACGGAGGAGGGCCAGGCACCCGGCTCCTCCACAGGTAAGCTCTCGGCAGGTGCGGGGGCCGCCTGCGTGGATCCACCGCTCTCTTCCCGGCAGACGCGGGGCCGCTCGCAGCGGGCGCTGCTGCCCCAGCTCCCGTCCCGGTCGGTCCCGCCGGGGGCTGCCCGCGGAGCGGCGTGGTCGGAGCTGCTCGGCTGCCCGAGCGGAGCCGGTCTGCAGCCCTCCCTCCCGCCGACCCCGGAACCCTGAGCGGCTCTCGGCCAGCTGTTGCTCTTCTCTTTTCTTTCTTTATTCTTTTTTGCTTTTTTCCTTTTTCTTTTTTTTTTTTTTTTTTTTCTTTTTTTCTTTTTTTCTCCCCAGCGATGGCGGTGGTAGTGCATATCTCCCGTTACAAAACGCGTTTTCTCCCCCTTTCCTTCCCCTGGAATCACTTAGCTGAGTTGAACAGATGGCAAACTTTCGTGCCGGGTATTTTGTTTAAACTTGAAGCTATTTACTCAGGGATGATCAGAGAGGACCTTTTGCTCGTTTTGCAGCACGTGTTGTTTGTCTTATGCCGCTTCCGTATTACATGCAGGGGTTTGTGCCATTAAGACCCTAATTGTAGGTGTGCACAGGCTCAGGACTCTGCAGACCTACCCAAAGGCAGGGTTGCAGCCGTGCAAGCTGCCTCACTCAGCCAAACGCCTCAGTCAGTGAAGACTCCTTAGTGCTGTACAAGTACATGATGCTTTTCCTAAAGTGCTCATCCACCTAGTTTATCAGAAGGTGCATGCGTAGAGAGAGTTTTTGCAGCAGCAACATGTGCCTGGAGTTTTTGGTCAGACTGTCTATTTGAATTCTTTGTTGCTGGTGGGAAATTATTTTAAAAGAGCAGAGTCAGTTGCCTGATTTGGCTGTTTATTTGCTTTTTTATTCCACTAAATGGAGAAACAGAAAGCCCCAAGGGGCTAATTTCTTTAAATATACCTGAGTTAATTCTGCTTAGTGCATCATGGCAAACGTGATGCAGCTCTAGACTTTAATCACCAGTCCTCAGGGAGGATGTGTGTGATTCAGACACAGCAGTTATCCCTTTGGGCTAATAATCTTTAAAAACTTTCTCTGCTCAGGGCATCCTCTTCTCTGTGCCTCTTTAGAGACAGATATCCGCTCCCCCGATATCACACCCCATTCACCCAGCTTCTGCTCAGCGATGAGCATAAACGAAAAACGGAGAGAGCAGGGGAGTTTTCCATTGGTACACCAGGTTGAGGACGAACTCTTCGTTTGACTTCTTACTGTCTCTCTCTCTCAATCCATTAGGAGTCTGTCTCTTGAAGCATTAAAACCTTTGGCAGACTTATCAGTCACAGCTGGGGTATTTGGGGTGTTCGGGATTTTCTGTTTGTTTTAGGGGTTGACATAGAAAACATGAGGATGGTAAACATGCTGGAGGATTTATGACAGGAAATCACTGTCAAGAGAATATAAGAGAGGTAAACTTCTGACTGTATGCTCCTCAGGGTCCTGCCATGTCCCATCCCATTCTTGTAGGAGAGCTCTCCGCTCTGTGGGCAGCTTGCTGCCTCTAGCAGAGCAGGGCTGCTGTATGTATGAGAGGCATGGGCAGTCTCTGGTGGCTGGGGCAGGAGGTGCAGCTTCCTTGGGTTGGGCAGTTGTGCCAGCCAGTGGGGAGAATGAGAAAGAACTGCCAAACCAGAGGGGCTATTACTGGGCAAATCAGCCATTCTGAGTCTGAACTAGACAGAGGTTTTGGGACCTCGTGGGGAAATCAGAGTAATAAGAGTATGGAGGATGCGCTGGCATTTATCACCTGGAGTTTGGGTATTTGCATCTATCTCTGGTGCTGTGGTCTGAGCATGTCTGCCATGGAAAGTGTTTTGCCTGAAATGCTGGATGGTGGCAAGTGTAGTCTGAGGTTCACCAAAAGAGGGTTAAATCTAGGCAAAGCCTGGGTTCTCAGGCTTTGCTAAAAGTCCTGAGAGCTTGCATACTGCCAAGCCAAAATACGACAGTGTTTTAAACAGAAAGAGTCCAGTTTTCTGGCAAGTGTTTAACTCAGTTTTCCAAAGTGCCAGGATGTTTTTGCTGGTATGAAAGAGTACCGCCTTCATCCATACCTGACATTACTAGTCAAAAGTTTCCTGTGTGGGCAAGAACTGTGCATTCTTCTACCTTATGTAATTAAAATCCCACTCCTTCTGAGATGAGTGCGTGCGGTAATTCGCGTGCGTAGCTGAGTTGTGTGCAGTGATTGCAGGTACAGTATCTAATGAGAAGATTGAAATACAGTGTAAGACATCTCTGTACATTTGACTCACAAAGAAATAATGTCATGCTGATGACGTTGCATTTATAAACCATAACTACCTTCTTTTTTTGTGGATATTTTCTGTTTTGGGGAAGCTTAGAAAATGAATTAGTTCTTCAGAAGAGAAAGACTAGTTAGGTTGGTTAATGCACAGTGTAGTAGAGCAGAAGTTCTGCATTTCAAGCATCTGGCTTCTTTTCTCTCTGATCAAGCACATCAGAGCTCAAATTAATGATTGGACTACACACATTGACTAACGTTGTGTTCTGGCAATGATATGAAGACCTCCCGACTTTGGTAAAACCACAGTTTCTCCTTTTCAGTGATACTGTTTTGCAGTGAGATATTAAGCACCTGATGATCAGTGAGTGTGCTTAGAATGTGCAGCTGAAGAGGTAATGGAAGAGTTTTATTTTTTAGTGCCCTACTTTCTTAAATGAAAGTATATCAAGAATTGCTGTTTTCTGTGCTGCATTCTGCTCTATCAGTAGTTTACCTCCTCCACTCATGGGCTTCCTTCCATGTGAAAAAACAGCACCTTACAACCAAGTTTTACCATCTGTGCACTAGCACAAAAGTCTTTATTTTTTTGTTTATGGCTGTTTTCCTGATTGTAGCTTCAATAGGCTTAATTTGCTTATTTCATGTTTCCTTTCAGTGTCTTGTCAAGAAGCGTTCATATACTGGAAAACAGATACAAGATTAAGAATCATCTTTATTATTTTAAAAAGTGGATGTACGAAAGATGTTTCTTTGCTACATTCTCTCACTAATAATTAGGGAGCTCCAGAACTCCTGTTAGAGAAGATGCTTAATTATTTAAATATATATATATATATATACATATATATATATATATATATATATGTATATAAGCAGGCTTGGCCTGTACTGCTCGGCTATGCATTGGCAATACAGAACAAAAAATCATGTTTTCCATTATCCAGGTGGAATCTGAGCTCTGGGCTTGGTAACAAAAGCTTGGGCTTGGTTTCTTAGTCACAAAAATTATGTAAAAGAACAATTTCCCCTCACTTCAAATGATCTTGAACAAATTGATTGCTTGCATGAAGTCCAAAGTGATCATATCTTCCTTCAGCTGGGCAGTCCAGGCTATGGTAAGTACAGAGAGTGGAAAACTGAGGAGGGAGTATTAAGAATTGACAGAAGCTTCCAGCTTTTCTCCAAATGATTTCACTGATGTGCTGTGCCAGCTGAGTGTGCAGACAGGCTTAACAAATCTGCCTGGTTTCTCAGGGCGCTCTCAGTGTGCTTCAAGTGCCAGGGCAGAGAAACCCCATGCATGGAAACTGAAATTGTGATGTGCTGCCTCCAGACCTGCCCTCACCTAGGCACTGCTCCTGTCTCAGAGTGCTGTTACAGCGCTTGTCAGAAGTCTGGTACTGGGCCCACCATAGAATAGTGGTATCATTAATGTTGGAAAAGACCTCTGGAATCACCATGTCCAACCAGCAGCCCACACCACGCCCACTAACCACATCCCTCAGTGCCAAATCACACAGTTCTTGGACGCCTCTAGGGATGGTAACTTCACCACCTCCCTGTGCAGCCTGTGCCTCTGCATCACCACTATTTCTGAGAAGAAAGTTTCCTAATATCCAACCATGTCAGCTCTTGAATGTTCTGCCACATTGACCTCGGTTTCGGACCCCATAAAGTGGTGCTAGTGAGGTGACAGAAAATAATCAGTTTGGGGAAAATCCCTCTGTGGAAGACCTGTGTAAAGCAGGTGGTGCACCAGTACATGGCTGCCCAGCCTCATTGTCAAGTGCTTTGAAGAGGCTTCAGGGCTTGAGTAGACAGAGAATGAAGACCATGAGCTATTCCTAAGAACACCTTGATGGGTGTAAAGATTGAGCAGCAGACTCTGGGTTTTGCCAGCCACTCTTTAGTTCAGCAGCAATGGCAGGAGTAGCAGGGGTCTGTAAGCAGCTGGTGCAGGAAGACAAATTTGGTGTGGAGAAGAAAGATGAGAAGCAAAGATGAGTCCCAGTGATCATTTCAATGAGGTGACCTCAGAAATATGGTTCTGAACACATCTGTGTTTACAGAGCCCAGCAGAGGGAGATCAGGGTCATCGACATTGAAAATAAGTACGTCCTGGTGAGAAATTTAATGTAGTGTTGGACAAAATGCTAGAGCTTTGCAACTGCACAACGGAATAAACAGCAAGTTCAGATGGGATGAGTGCAACTGAGCATCACCTTTGACTTCATCCTGTTTGCAGGCTTAGTTGGTGGAGGAAGAAATGGCATTGGTCAGACTGAGGACAGGGCTGTGGTTCAGGGTTTGGCTGGGAGGGCTCACAGCTTAATCTGAGAATTGCTAAATTTAAGTTGATACTCAGCATTCATAAAGAAAGGTCAGGAAGCAGGTCAAGGTTTTAACAGGAACCAAAGACAAGAGCCTTGGAGATGGCATGAGAGCTGTGGTTTCTGGTAAAAGCTGTCCAATTCTAGATGAAAACCATTGTTTGGAAGGTGTGACAGCTTCTCCTGGTGTTTCTGAGCCAAAGTATTTATGCTGTACTGGTATGCCTGTAGATTTTTCTGAGAGGAAGGCCTCTCCACCTGTGTGCAGTGCATGAATGCTCCAAACATTCCATGCAATCTTCAGAGCAATTTTGAGAATGAATCCTTTAAAAAGCATGCGAGTATGTTCATGTTTTGTGAATAAATGAGATTAGTCATCATTCAATCTTTTTTGACTTAACACTGCAAGTACTACTTGACCGTAGCCATGGGAATGCAAATAAAATTGCGAGGACATACCAGTACTGTTGTCCAGTAAATACTGCCTGTGTATAGAAGGACATTCCCTATGTCAAATACATGCAGAAACCGTTCTGAACTTTGTGCAAATATTGGTGGCTGGGTAAGGCTAAAAATATTTTTTATCTTTGGTATAGAAATACCAAGATCTGCTAAGCTATGTAGGGATTTTAAAACATTAATCCCTGGCAAAGCTGAGACTCAATTCATTTTGCAGTTGTGGGCTTCTCTTCTTGGATTTCTGGAAATGCACTAACTGTAAATGAAAATAATAACAAAACAGGTTGAGGCAGCTCTCATGGGAAAAAAAAAAGGGCCAACATAGTTAATTTTTTAGAAGACTTCTTCAGCACTGTTTGAGGGAGCCACAATCACTCCACAGAGCAGCTGAGCATCCTGAGGACAGGAATGTCAACTTTAGTCACATCGGTGGCAATTTGTGGCCCTGAAAGAAAAGAGCCAAGTGCCAAACTGTGGAAAATTTTCTTGCAGCCATCTCCCTCCCCCGTCTCCTCCTTGTAATCTGTCCCTAAGCATCCGATATTCCTTTGAGGCAGGTACTTACAACCAAGAGCAAAACAGCTAAGAACAATCGTCTTGCAGAGTGTCAGAAGCTCTGGAAATGCTACAAATTCTTACCAAATCAGTGTTTTGTTAACACTCCAAAAGTAACAAGAGTGAATGTGCCTTTAACAGTACTGATAGTTTATCATGTTCCGTTATGATACAAGAAAACAAACCAAGTGTCAATATTTTGTGTGAGTCATTCTAGCTGCACAAAGGACTGCCTCACTGTGCTTAAAGTATTTCAGTTAACCCTCCGTTGCTCCCGCAAATACCCTGGGTGGCTGGGGGGGGAGAAGTGGGGGGGGGGGAGGGCTGAAAGAAATTATTCC
>NW_024884767.1:8836977-8844706 GCF_019232065.1 Centrocercus urophasianus | reverse complement strand
GGAGCGCGCTGCTCCGCGCGGGAGCCGGGGGGGGGCCGGGCCGCGCCGCGCCGTGCGGCAGCTGCGCTACTACGGGGAGGCGGTCGTCTGGCTATGGGCGCCTTTGACGGTAACGGAGGGTGATGAGGAGTTGGCAACTTGGAGAGCAAGTCTGCTTGTAACCCTCTCTTTCTTCTTCTCTTCATTCCTCCTTTCCTCCTTTTTTCTCCTCTTCTTTACTCTCTTTCTCCCTCCCATCCATCTGTCCTCTCCAAGTCTATTAGTTCTTCTTTGATGTGTCGTTTTCTTCCTTCCTTCTTTCTTTTCTCTATCCCTGCTTCCTTCTTTCCCTTTCTCCCTGCCTCCTTTTCCTTCCAACTCTTCCTCCTTTCCATCCAGCCTTCCACACTTCCTTCTTCTTCTCATCCTTCCTGTCTGCTCAACTTCTGTTAATGGAGAAAAAACATAAAAGGAACGTTAAGGCAGCAACAAACAGAGATTTAACAGATTTAACACAAACCACAACTGGAGTAACTGTTGGCAGTTTAGTTGTACGCAGAACACTGTTTGTGTCTATATTTGCATTTCTGTCTGTATCATTTCTTTGAGAGCATTAGATCTGGGGAGAAATTGGCCAAGTTTATTCACTGTAAACCGCTTGACTCCTCCTAGTTCTGATAAAGTGTCTATCAGTTTCACAGGTCTGAGATTAAGAGAGTGACATTAATCTAATTGTGACAGTTCATTTGGGAATCTTTCCTCATTCTCCCTGTGCATCTGTTTCTCAGGTTTTGTGAACTGATGGTCCTTCCACCTCTGTAAGCAGGGGGAATCCGAGTCAAGCAGTTGGGGCTTGGCATTCAGCACTTAGATTCAGGCTCAGCCTTGCTCAATGGCTTTCTCCTGCATTAACAGCTTTCATTTCACCCCTGAGTCAACCACATGCCATGTCTTACGGCTAATGGTTAATCCCTCTGAAGACAGTTACAGAAGCATGAATGCATATTTGAGATGACTAAACAGAGTCCTGGTAACATCAGCTTGCACAGGTGATTGATAGATTGTTGCCACTGCAGCTACTGCTAGAAGAGTTAGATTTTGAATCCAGTGTTGGAAGATTACGTGTTTGTGCACGTATGGGTTTGTGTGAATTTTATTAGGATTTTTGTCTTCTTCAGTGACAGTCTTTAGTTTCCCTTTGGAGACATCCACTGGACTCCAAAAGGAGAAAAAAAAGGACTTATTCTGACAATGTATTGCACTTGCATATGAAACAATACTGAAAGCTACTCTGATTTTTTGCATTATAATTGGAATAGAGCTAGTTATACTGTGAGTACTTCTTTGCATGTATCACAGAATCACAGAATCATAGAATGGCCAGGATTGGAAGAGACCTCGGGGATCATGAACCTCCAGCCCTCCTGCCACGTGCAGGGCCACCAACCTCCCCATTTAATACCAGACCAGGCTGCCCAGGGCCCCATCCAACCTGGCCTTGGACACCTCCAGGGACGGGGCATCCACAGCCTCTCTGGGCAGCCTGTTCCAGCACCTCACCACTCTCTCTCTAAAGAGAGACATCCTGACATCCAAGCTAAATCTTCTCTTCCTCAACTTAAAACCATTTTCCCTTGTCCTGCTGTTATCTACTATCTTTCAAAGAGTTGATTCCTCTCCTGTTTGTAGGCTTCTTTTAGGTACTGGAAGGCTGCAATGAGGTCACCCCACAGCCTTCTTTTCTCCACGCTGAACATGCCCAGCTCCCTCAGCAGGTCTTCGTAGGGGAGGTACTCCAGCCCACTGATCATCTTTGTAGCCCTTCTCTGTACCATCTCTAACAGCTCTCTATCTGGGGGCTCCAGGCCTGGGCACAGCACTCCTCCAGTATATCCTTGAATTGTGCCAAGTTAAATTTATATTGTTTGTGTCACTGTAGTGCTTTGAGATTTAACTCAACTCTGCATCCTTCAAACTCCCCTCACTGAAACCAGCTTAGCTGAGAACAAGCTCCCCTTGCCCAGGAACCTGCATGCCCAAAGCCACACCACATCAGTCTGGTCTCAGAGCAGAAACCAAGTCTCCTAGTTCTGTCTCTAACTTCTTTCCACAAACCATCATGTTTCCTGAAGTGTGACCTATCCAGAGATAAGAAGGTAATGTACAGAAAACATGAGCTCATTTCACATTCTGTTTTTTGGCACATGGAAAGATTATTTTCCCAGTTTCTGGGGGCACTGTCTATTGCAGTGGCACTGGCTGCAGTGGAACAATATTTCAGTGAGAAAAATATGATTTGTGTCCTAGGGTTGCCAGTGGCTCTTTTCTTGTGTTTTTTGTTGTTGTTGTTGTTCGTTTGTTTTTGTTATTGTTTTTGGTTTTTTTCCACCCTCTGCTGCACTTCTGCAGTGAACTGTACCATTTGCAGCACCCTCTGCCTCACCGAGTGAACCATACCAGCAAAGAACTTACTTTTGAAGAAGGTGGCTAGCATGAAAACATGTAAGTTTCTGGTTGGACCTGTTCTTGGAAAGAGTGGACTGGAGATGCAGAGGTGTAAAGCAAACTCTGAAAACTGTGGGAGAATGAATGGAGGTGCCAGCACAGTAATGAAGCCAGGTAAAAGGCACTGGAAGAACAAACAAAACAAATAGAAGGCATTTCTGCATTGGAAGTACTTGCCTAGGCATGTGGGAAATATTCTGTCACTCATAGAATCTGAGGCTGGGATTGATATCTATTACGTGCTATACCTCAACCAAAAGCTCTGGGATGAATGCAGACTGGATGGGTGGGGTTTCCTGCATTTGACAGGTCTCTGGTTCGACTTTCTGCACAAATTATTGGCAGGCTTAACATTGTAGATTTCAGCGATCCTGGTCTCATCCTATTGTTGTTGTTGATACGTTTTGTTTGAAGATTTTTTTTCTCTTCAGCATTGTGCATAGCACTTGAGAGGGTGCTGCAAATGTGCGAAAGGCTAGGTTCACAGACTAGATGGCAACAGAAACTATGGAGAAAAGAAACCAATTGTCTGCAGAAGAGAAGCTGAGAGTTAGCAAAACTTTTCTTGGCTGTGAAGTGCTGTCAAAGTCAGAAACTGGAAAACTATTTCAATAAATTAGCTGGGAAAAAAAGTTTTTTCAAAAATATTTATTCAGAAATTCATATGGAGCTACTTAAGACAGATAAATACTTTTTTTAATTCTTGCCCACTCGTCCTTCCTTTTCCTTTATTATTTCTCCCATCTGTAGGAGGAATGCCTCTCGCTGCTCTCCATCCTCACTCTTACAGTGAAGACCATTTGGGTGAGGAGCCTGGATAGAATCAGGGCCTGTCCTTCCACAAAATGGTCAGCATTTCTCCAGCAGGGTCTCTTGCAGCTGATGTCTGTTCCACAAAGCTGGAACTCAATGCTCTGAACTACTGGTGTTCTTCCTCTTGTCCTCTGCCTGCTCTCTGCCCCATCCCTTCTCCAGATCTCACACAAATGGCAGAAGCCAGTGACAATAATCAGATTATTTCTAGTCTCCAGGCACAGTATGTCTAGTTCCTTGGCTACAATTGAAGCTGTACCTAACAGCAGAATGAAGGCAGAGCTTGGTGCTAAGGTGATGTCATCTTCCCCACTGACCACAAGAAAGATCAGGGGAAGGAGCATTATTTCTAAAAGATGATGAGAGAAAAGTAGCTTAATCTGAGCACTGTCTTTTTTTAATGATATGGAAATAATTGCAGAGCTGCCAGTGACACTGGCTCATCTTTAGAGAAATTGCTCAAGAGAGATTCCCAAGACACTGAGGACAATAGAGGATAGCTGAGTCCCATAAATGTTTCTCATGGTTCAGTCTAGACATCAGTGGCTTTCCTTCAACTCAACTTTGCTTGCATCATCAAAGCTGAAGTAATCCACCAAGTCTGGATAGTTCCTCTCCTCTTCAGCACCTACTGATTCATTCTTCAGTGTTTGTTTTTCCTTCATTTCCCAAAAATCTTGTTGATTCTTCTGTAATGTGTTGTGCTGAGTACTGACTGCCATAGTGTGCTTGCCTGGAGGTAATTCCATCAAGCTGGGAAAAGGGCATACTATGTCAGCATGTCAGTTAGATGGAATGGCAGGAAGATATATGAAATTACTTCTTTTTGCAAGCTATTCTGATGCTTGCATAAACAAAAACCATTTGGGGACCTTGTCTTCTTGTGTCATGCAACGTTTGGCCTCTGAGTTCCTGTGCAAGGTGTTTTTCAGGCCTGGAGAAATGAAGCCATACACTTTTGGTAGACTCTCCAGCACTGAAAGCTGCTCAGTGCTTTGGCGTGGTGGCTGTTCATGCTCTGCCATTTCCACCATGAAATAAAGTAGTCCAGAGGGTGCTCTGATTTATAGTATCATTTGAGTTGAAGTGTTGCTCTCCTTCTCATGGTCCCAGGATATTTAGTCACTTTGCACTCTCCAGGGGCATCAGACATAGGATCACAAGGCAGCCCATTGTCAGAGTTTCCATCTATTTCTGAGCTATAAAGAACATATGTTCTTTAGAGAGCCCTTTCACTGTGTGCATAAGTGGCAAAGAATGGGCTGTGATGCCAGCTTGCTTCAGTGCAGGAAAATCTCCTTAAATGCATCCCAGGAACCTGGGTGCATGGGATGGGTTGGAATAAAAATTGCTGCTGACTTTCAGTCAGACCTCTAGAGGAAAAAGAGCTTCCATCAACTGGCAGAGAAGGTCCATGGGCTGGGCAAAGACTAGCTGCAAAATCACCTGTGCAATTAAAAGGGTAACATAGCCCATAGAACAGTGGTTCAAAACCCCACTGCATATTATAGGTAGTTGTCAGGTGACTGTGTCCATATATCTGCTTGTCCTGTGCACTGTAAAGGCCTGTGAGGAACCCGTTTGTCCAGCTGACTTGCAAGCTGGTAGACCTGTCAGGAATGCATGAAACTCCTTGAAAACTAGGGAGACTGTTTGCAGAACGCAATCTGAGGGCTTGCTTACGCACTCACATAAGTGGAGGTAGCTAGGATTGTGTGAGAGCAGAAGATAGCGTGCTTGCAGTTAGATTTCCTCTTCTCTTAGTATCTATGGGTACCTGTGGATTTTGAACCTCCCAAGTGTCTTTTAGCAAATCCTGAAGGTGCCCAGTGGAAATGCAGTCAATGGCACTACAGAATTTGTAAACTGAGGATAAGATGGACTTCTGTCCTGCAGAAACAGTATTTGGAAGAAACTGAAATGATGCACTGCGTCACATCTGCTGGGCTAGAAATGATAGGAAGAGAAAAACAATTGAATTGAATATTGAAAATGTTCTTCTAGGGCAAATGCTTAACACAGCCAGCCCATGAGTAATACATTTCTAGGTGTTTCTGAATCTTCTTCATTTTATCCTCTTTAGCTCAGGGAATTGCTATCTTTTAACCATTCTATTCTCATCTACATAGCTTTGGCAAGAAGAAAATAAAAGCATTTTTTTCTTTCTAGAGTTATTCTGGAGTAAGATTAGTGCAAACGTATATGTAGACTTGTGCAGACACAAATGTACACACCGCCCCTCATGACTTCAGCAAGAGAGGAGTTAATTTTTAGAAAGTTTGAGGCCTTCTCGGGTTATATTACATCAGTGAATTCCTCCAGTGGTGAAGTGTCATTGAAAGGAAAGTCTTCTTTTCTAAGCCATTTTTAACTTCTTGTTCCATAAAAACTCTGGAGCTCCTGGACCAGCCCTCCTCAGGGAGTGGTCCTGTGAAATGTGTGAACAGCTGGATGGCACAGAGTTGGAAAGCACTGCTGCCTTTGAAGAACAAAACGGGTAGCTGCTCTGAGAAAGCAGTGCATTTTCCCAAATAACTCTTAATTCTGTATTAATATTTCTGAGAGGAACAAATGTGTCTTCTTTTGATAGTGTTAGGAATCAAGCTCTTCATGGAAAAGTAGAAATCTCCCCACCATGCTTACAGCAGGGAAGTGCTGTAATGTTGAGAGTAGTGGGTTCCCCTTGATATATTATTTTTAAAGCTGTACTTGGTTAGCGACGCCCTTTACACGTGAAAGAAATACCAGGCAGATGCATGACCATCTTAAGTCATGATGCGTTCCATGATGTTTCTTGCTCTCAGTTGCATGGGAAAAGCCACTCCATTTCCAATCAATCCCAAAGAACCCAAGCATAAGTAAGAGCTGTAAATTTCTTTTGTTGCTTTGCATCTGAGGGATAAGCAACAACTTGAGGGATTAAGAACTAGTTTGTTAGCAAGGCTGTTTCCATTCATAACACTGTTGTGAGCTCTAGCTCTAACCAGTGAGCAGATAAGATAAAAAAGGTAAAACAGGATTACCCTGACAGTGTTTGCACACCCTTCTCCCGGCCATCAGCAGGGCAGGGTTGCAATCTCCGTTCCGGTGAAACACCCACTTATTTGTGCCAGATTCCCCCAGGGTCCAACCAGGAGGGAAGAGAGGCAGCTTGTACATCTGCCTCTCACAACAAAGGCTCCTAAGTGTGTCCAGCAATACCTCCTTTCTGCAACTCTTTGACCTGGAAGATCTTGCCACAGTAAAGTGTGTCACAGTCTGATTTGTTCTGTGATTTAAGGTTCAACACAGCAAAGTGCAAGGTTTTGCACCTGGGCTGGAGGAATCCCAGGCATCCATACAGACTGGAAGGAGCGGTCCTTGAGAGCAGTCCTGTGGAGAAGGACCGGGGGGTCCTGGATGAAAAACTGAATATTAGCCATCAGTGTGCTCTTGCAGCTCGGAAAGCAAATCAGCAGAGGGGTGACCAGCAGGGACAGGGAGGTGATTGTACCTATCTACTATGCCCTTGAAGTGAGGCCCTGCTTCGAGTACTGCATCCAAGCCTGGGGCCCGCAATACAAGAAAGACAGAGAAGCTGTTGGAGAGGGTCCGGAGGAGATAATCAGAGGGCTGGAGCGCCTCCCTTTGAAGACAGGTTGAGGGAGCTGGGCTTGTTCAGTGTGGAGAAAAGAAGGCTGTATTCAAGGCCAGATTGGATGGGGCCCTGGGCAGCCTGGTCTAGTACTAAATGGGGAAGTTGGTGGCACTGTTTGTGAGAAGGGGGTTGTAGATTTGTGATCCTTGAGGTTTCTTCCAACCCTGGGCATTTTGTGATTCTGTAATTTTTTTCTTATCTCTTTTCCCTGACACCCACCATGGCAGATGGGATGCCAGTCTAGCCCAGCATTTGGTCAGGATAGTTGGGTGCTGGAACATGCTTGAGGATGGAGTGGGGGATGAGTATGTGCTTGAGAAGGGAAAAGATCGGGCATGGAGGATTTGTCAAGCAGGAGCATAGGATACGAACTTGACCAGGAATTAATACACCAGCAGCTTATGGAGTCCATCCTCCAGCAGCTGCCCATTTCTCACATTCTCAGTGCTCTGGTGCTTGCTGCATCACTTTCCCCAGCACCACCATCTACATTTCTAACAAACCCCTTTGCCTGGAGCATGCTGTACATAATGTTTCTAGGGAGGGATGTGGGGGTGGAAAGACCATATGAGGTCATAAAGTTTTTGTGGAGATGCAATTTGATCCAAAAAGTGAATTACCAGGTGCTTCTTCAGAGAGGGATTGGGTTTAAATTTAAATACCTCATTTAAGAAGGCCTTGTGCTCCAGAAGTGAATCAATTCCATTTATTCTCTAAATGCAGATTTGTTTTACCGTAGCATAATTCCAGGATGATTTTTAAATTGATCAGTAGATTGAACTTAACAGATTTATA
>NW_024884767.1:8826550-8836826 GCF_019232065.1 Centrocercus urophasianus | reverse complement strand
AAAAAAAAGGACATAGCTTTATGTCATTATTCTTTAACACTGAAAGTTTTAGCAGCATAGTGGGTCATGAAACTTTAACAAGGCAGTACATTTCAGAAGTCTTTTTTCAGAAATTTGCTCCTCTCCTTTACCTACCAGAGCAGGGAGGGAGTTGAGGTGTTGTCCTCATATGGTACCAGCATGGAACTCAGTGGAACAGTATCAGGGTGGATATAGCATCAATCAAGAGGCTTCAGTCATAGAGGTGAGGTGTGGAGGAGTGGTGGAGCTTTGATAGATAGCACTCTGCAAGTGTATGTACTGCTGCTAGATTGGATGTTACCTCTTGAGGAGGCTTCTTGTAACAGTAATTTTATAGGAAAAATGTTACACTTCTGTGCCTTGTAATTTGGGATATAGCTGTGAGATGGCTGGGTTTGTTCCTGGTTCTCAGGTGGATGGAGCTGCTGGAAGCAGAGGCTGTGTTTTCTTTGTGCAGTGTTTCTGAACAGCAGCACTGAGCCCTGCTCTCTTGCCCCCTTGCTCAGGCATCCAGTAGGGAGGATTGGCTGGAGGCAGTAATGGCATTGCTCATGCATGTCTGGAAGGCAAGTACCTGCAGTGAGCAGCCCGATTCTGCAGGGACACCTGGAAAGCTCATCTAAATGAGCTTTTAAAGTGCATTTACTAACCTGTATTCAATCACCACTTGGATTTTTTAATTATTTTTTATCTAGCTCTAAACTGACTAAAATTAGCATCATTTTATTTCCACTATCCACGCACTGTAGTTTAACTGAAGAACACAGATTCACACTTGGAGTTAGTTTAGATAAAGTTTTCCTGTCCAGCACTGTGCCAACAGCCCTAGAATGCCGCCACTTGGTGCTAAGCCTGAGATGAGTCTCCAGCCCCAGCTGAGTCCCCGAGGGAAAAGAGATTCCCAAACCACAGCTCTGCTGTGGAATTGCAGGGAGAAGGCAGCTTGAGAATGTGTGCAAGAAGAGAGGAGAGGTGGTAGAGAAGTGTGTATGGGGAACTGACAGTTGAGGATTTGTTGAGCTGGATGTCAAGTAGTGGGAAAAGTGCAAATAAAGAACAAGGAAAGGAGGGAGGGAGAGAAGAGAAGAGAAGGGAAGGGAAGGGAAGGGAAGGGAAGGGAAGGGAAGGGAAGGGAAGAGAAGAGGGAAGCAAGACATAGCTGGGAAATGAGGGTGAAGGAAGAGTGAGGGGAGGGAAAGGGTCACTTTTCGCTCAGTGGGAGACTGGGGATTTGGAAAGGAGGGAAACTGAGGCATGTCAAAGCTGTGATGGGAGTGGGATGAGTGCAACAGGGATGGAAGCTGGCCTTGGGGGGTGGAAGCAGAAGGCTGCTCATGCAGATGACATAGCGTAGCCCTTCATGCTCCGGGGTCAGCAGGCAAAATGACTTCACTGGTCATCCTCATCATCTGTTCCCTGCCTTCATAGCCATGCTGTGACCATGGCAACCCAAGTTTTTGACTGGCTGCTCTAGGATGGTAGCTGTAATGACAGCGGTAATGAGTATTGACGGAGAGGAGGGAGGGGAGAGCAGCTGTGGAGCAGGGGAAGTTGCCTGAGTACAGTAATCGTGTTTGGCAGGTCAAGGGTGAACCATGGCCTGCGGGAGTTGTACAATGCCCAAGGCTAGCAAAGTGGTGTTATAATAAACCCCAGATGTTTCCGCTGTTTACAATGTATACGTTATGTTCAAACCTGAAAATGCATCCTAGGATCTGGTGGGTAGGGAAACAGTTATTAGCTGCTTGGAAATGACTTGTTGGTAATGTATCTGTTCCCCCTTGATATTAGCTGTTGCCTGTTTAAAATATAAGCCTTCGAAGCAGAGATTCTCAGGAGCAGCCCTTATTTCCCTTTTTTTTTTCTCTCTCTTTTTTTTTTTTTTTTCTTTTTGTTTCCCCAAACAAAAAGTGGTTTTCAGTGGTTCCATTTGACTGCATGAGTAACATCGCCATCCCCCTCAACAGCTTTCTGGGAGAGCCCAGCCTGGGCACTGCAGGCTGCTCCTACAAATGCTTGTGTGGGAGAGGCCCTGCTGTCAGGCTGGGAGAGCAGCCAGCCACAGGTGCGCTGAAAGCACCATTTAATTTCCCCAGACTAATTGTTTTAGAGCTTAGAGCCAGAACTTGTGCAGTGCGTCACAGGCCACAGCACAGCCTCAGCAACTTCGAATAAGAATTGAAGAGGGGGATTTAGCTGATGGAGCTTTTAAGTCAAAGCCATGGCTTGTCTACAAGAGCAAACTGCTTGACTAAACTGTGAATTTACAGCCCGGTGGTTGCTGTGAACAAACCCTCCAGGTGCTCAGCACAACAGCTGGTCCTGGCCAGGGCTCAAAATGTCCAGGTTTAGAGTGAATTAGTTCATTTGTGGGAAAACCTGGAGCTGACGATTCCTGGTCGGGCTCTGAGCTGATTGTAGCAAAATCTGCTGTGGAGTGAATCAAGTCAAAGCAAACTAAAGCCACCCAAGCTCCAAATGGAAGTGTGTGCTTTGGATTTAATTAACGCAGGGAATTCTGATTAACCTCTTACACAGGCTCTGATCCCCCTAGGTCAAGCCATGCCATGCCGAATCGTATGTGTGCCTTTCCCATGCCAGTGGGGTGCTGAGGGGCTGGCATGCGTGTGAAGGGTAGAAGAGGCATGCTTTGTGTAAGGTGATGGGAAAGCCCCGCTGAAATTCAGGCAATCCACAAGGAGAATGACTGGCAGTGGAGTCCAAACCTGGATGCACTGATTGGGTTTATTTCTGTGGAGAACCCTTTTGGCAACAGACCCCGGGGCGTGTGGGAGAGTTGAGCAGTCACTCACATCACACAGCTCTTGTCATTTCATGATGAGGCTTTTGGGTCTGAGCAGAAGAGAACCTTCAGGGCTGGGGAGCTAACTATGCTGGTTTTGACAGTTTCTGCCAAGTCTTTCTTCCTTGTTCGCTGCGCTTGCCTCAAACACTCCCTGTGCAGCTTTTCCATCACGAGCCCGCTGTGACTTCTATTAGGGGCGATGTCTTTTTTTCCTAAGCTTTAATGTCCTCCCACACCCTGAGTGCCTTCCTTAGAGAGATTTTCTTGTATTCCAGCTATGATGGACAGCTCCCTGCCTAGCCATCCAGTCTTACAGTATTTCACATCACACCTCGTGAAAAGGGATACGCTGTATTCTGACAGACTGCCCACGTGATGCCGATGCTCTCTGTGCATCTCCCTGGATCACTTGCAGTCATTATTGTGCGTCAGGGACCGCTCATTTTGTCAGATTTGTTGCTGCCCGCTCCAGTTTAAAATGCATTATGACACTCTACTCTGCATGCAGTATTATATGAATGCAATGCCACTGGTGACTGAGTGCAAAATTACCACAGCTATGTGAATTTCCATCCCATCCCATGAACTGTCTTGCCCACATGGAAGCCAAAGTGTAGAAAATTCACTCGTCTGAGATGTCAGAATGCTTCCCTGCTTCACATTATTTTTTTAGCTATTTCAATGTGATGACTGATTTATTTGAGATGAAGTTGCTGAATAAGAGTTAAAACAGCAAAATACCCATATTTTTCTTTCTCAGACTGTGTCAGAAAATGAGATGCCTCTCCTTTTTTATGGACATGATGGCCATACTTAAATGAGACACTGAAAATCACTTTCAGTCCTTCTTTATTTAATGTGTGATTATGAATGCAAAATATGTTTCAATAAAATTTCTACTTCTTTCATTTTCATCTAGCAGATTCGGCTAATGTCATCTCAAAATTCTCTTTCTGTCTCTTAATCTCCATCCTTCTGCAGAATAATTTCAGTTCTTAATAATTTCAGAATAAAATAAGTTCAGTTGGATAACAGAAATAGCAGGTAAAACAGTGTTTTCCTAGATTAAAAATAATGTGTAGCATGGTTATCTGAATCTTCAGTTGCACAACTGACTAAATGGATTGCAGAGACAGTATATCCTCACAGGCTGGAAAACAAGGTTACCAGATTGAGAGTAACAGCTACACTTAATAGCAAGTAAAAGGGCTGTAGTAGTAACCAAAGTGATTTTTTTTTTCTCATTTGTTTTTCTTTTTACAAAAAGAATGGAGTATAGAGAGGAAAAAGATTATTAAAACCTGTTGTTTAGATCAGTGCTTCCTCTGATTATTTAAATTATGTTTAAGACTGGGGAAGGAAGCCCTGGGGATTAACATCTGTCAAACCTCTCACTACTATCAAAACAATTCCACCTCTTGAGCATTGGAAAATGAAAAAAATGAAAAACTTCTCTTTTTTCTTTTCCTCTAAAAGACTGTGATGAAGAGACAGGGGAGATGACAACTGGAGGTATTTTGTCTTTCTTGCTATGGAAATATGGGCTTCCACGATTCGAAGTTGTATTTGGCATGTGCTTAGTGAGACCTGGAAAGATCTGTGAAGCCTGCAGAAGGAGGTGCCAAGCTCTACTAGAGGAGATTGCCACTCTGTTGTTGTTTTGCTGGATTTCAGTCCTCCTCTATACACTTCCAACACATTTCAGAGCTATTCATGAAAATGGCTTTTGGCCCTTTCACACGTCCATGGTCACAGTTTGTGTTCACATCCTCTCACTCTACCATGAATGGATTGATTCTTCTGCAGGTTCCAGGAAAAAAAATTATTTTTGTGCTGTTTTTACTTAATCCTAGGTGTATTCATTTACTACTGGATGAAGCTGGTAAGATAAAATCCTCCGCAAAAATATCATGCCTGGAAATAATGACTTTCAAAGTCTGGTTTAAATTCTTTCCAGAAGCAATAAAAATGATAAAAAGATAAAAAATACAGTAGACATTCAGTGTACTAATACTGGGATTTTTATTACTGTTATTACTTCTTTCACACATGCTAGGTTTCATAACATCTCTTAGTAGAGAGGCAGAGATTCAGAGTCAGGTAATACTGTGAAAACACTAGGCATCTCTTTTACAGAGCCCTTTTCTGGCTTGATTTTCTCCATTTTGCTTAGCCATCATGGTGTTTCGTGTGCTTGCTTCCTACTACATTCCCTTTGCAGCCAGAAGGGGGACTCAGGATATTAAATTTCATTGAATGCAGTGGAAACATACCTCGTTCTTTCTAATGAACGTCACTTTCTGATACTGTTGTGGCCCTTTCTTGACTTCATCCATCAATCTTTAATGGCTTTCATTTGCATAGCTTTTATTACTACATATTTACCAACGTAGAACATATTTTGAAGAGAGAAGTATTGCAGTGCTAGAACACATGACTGGAACCAGGTTGCAGTCCACCAGGATGAGGCTTAGATATACCTTTTCTTTGTTTATCAGAACCCTTTTCTATGCCAGGTCTCCCACAGTTTTATCTTGTCTTCAGTGTATAGGTAGAATCCCAAAGTGCAATTAACAGAGAATATTTTGGTAATTGTGACATTCTAACACACGAAAAGACTCAAAAGAGTCCTTGGTCTGCTGGATGGACTTTTAGACCATTATACAGCTCATGATGAACAGAATAAATGGGCATTCCTGAACAGAAATACTCACATTACTCCATGATGCCAGCATTAGTGAAATCAGCTGGATTTTCATTCTCCTGAAGAGAGAAAAGACAGAGGTAAAAAAAATGCGGTAAAAGAGCCAGATGATTTGCATAGATCATTTTACATTCACAGCAGACTCATCTTTTTGCTCATCATGTAGAAATTAATCCTGCCTGCCACTGCACTTCTTGTGCAAAGGATAGGGCCAGTGCCCATGCCGCCCCGCAGTAATGGACAGTGCAGCTATAGGGATACACCTGCTAGTTCTGCTGCTGGGACCTGTGCAACAGCTTCCACTGCAACACTCTGTTTTTTCAAAACCTTTCTGTATAAAACTTTGATATTTACTTTCTGCTTGTAATATAAGGTTTTTTTCTCATGTCTTCTGGAAAATGTGGACAAAAGGAATGATTGGCAACACCCTAGGGTCCAGCATAGCTGGAGAGAAAGTCATGCATTCTTCCTGTTATTTGCCATTTCCAGTGAAAATCAAGAGCTTGACATGACAGCATTTTGGGGGGATAGATGGGTTTTGTCTGGTTTATGAAAGACATCTTTTTCTTGAAAAGTACTGAAAGGAAGAAAAAACGTGACAGCACTTGGGAATTGTTCAAAACACTATGAGGATGCTCTCTAAAATAAGATTTACTTTAGATTGTTTAGATGTTGTACTAAGAAACATGGTTTAGTGGGGAAATACTGCTGGTAGGTGGACTGTTGGAGCTCTTTTCCAATCTTGTTGATTTTATGATTTCATGATCAGTTCTTGTTTGATGATCTAACCTTATCTTGGAGAAACAACCATTCTTTGTTAAGCAGCTGCAGCCTCCTCTAGCTCATTCTGCAGTTCTCCACTTCAGGTACCTTGAGGGGGGCACATGCATGGGATGAAGCCAGAGACTTTTTTTTAGTGCTGGATCTGCAAGAACTAGATCAGCAGTCTGTTGCTGTGCTCCAGGTATAGCAGAGTTCCTTCTATGATGGCTGGGCTGAAGGCTGAAAAAAGCCTCTGGGTTTTTTTGTTTGTTTGGTTGGTTGGTTGGTTGGTTGGTTGGTTTTGTTTTGTTTTGTTTCCCTGAGGATTTGTTGCCAGCTTGAGATGTTGACTCTGTTGGTATAGTGAAGAGTGTGTAGATTCTGGCCTTGCAAGTCTGCTATCCCAATTTGAACTGATTCCATGGCAGCAGTGGCCTCCTGCAGGCAGGTTTACAGTCGTGCTACTCATGCTCTGCAGAAATTTTATGCTAGATACTACATATATGCAGTGGAGGTGATACGTGATCGAAATGAGTGTCCTGGCTGAGAATTAAAATTAGTGGAAGAATTTCATGTTGAAAAAATAACCACAAAGTGAAATTTTAACTAGAAATTTTGTGGAACAGACAGATCACAGCAGATTATATGTGAAAATATCCGCCTCAGGAAGTTGTTGCTCACAAGGATCACACAATTGCTGGGCTGGAAGGCATCTTAAAGATCATCCATTTCCAACTGCCCTTTGCTGGGCAGGTTTGCCACCTACTAGATCAGGCTGATTGGTCTGAATTGTCCTCTTTTGCAGAGGCTTAAAATCACATCAGTGTCTTTCTACCCTGAACAGTGAATGCATACTTATAGGTACGAGTGTTAGCAAATGAAGTCACTATCACTGAAGTCAGATTTCTTAAACCAATTCATTTGAAGGAGAGAGAGCATTGCCTCTCGAAAGAGTTGTTACGATTAATTTAATCCTTAAGTTTATTGATTCAACTTAATTTGTCAAAGAAATGATTTTAACGTGTGTTTAATCATAAATCAGATTTAAATCAGTTTAAAAGTGTTCGCATTGATGCCTTCCAATGGTTTCAATAAAATTTATTTATGCTTTTTTTAGAATCATTCAAATTTGGATGTAGACAAAGTTTGTGCTTTATTTTTGCCCTCTTATAATGACTGTAACACATTTCCCAGTCTTCTAGGGTCTAAGTCTAGCTGTATCGAATCAATGACAAAGCATTTTATTTTCACAGGGCCTGAATTTTGCCTAATACTTTGCTGGGCCTTCAGTTGTTATCATATAGCAAATAAAGCCCTGGATACTTGCACACTTGATATAATCAATTTTCAGGCTGTGATTTTATCCAAAACTGTGACACATGAAAACCATTTGTAAGTTTTAAAGAATGGGGGAGGGAAAGCTTGCTTGAGCTTGCTTGATTTACCATGTCTTTATTCTTTTTTACCAGCAGCCTGTCCAGAATTTATGTGGACTTATTGTCCAACTCTTTTTTATCTATACCTTGAAGTATTGTCTCTATTCTGTTAATGGAGAGCTTGGAATAAGGCAAAAGATTTGGTAAACAATGCACATTTGTTATGGTTGATATTTTTGAGTGAATTAAGAAAGTCTGCCTGTGATTGCTATGTAAAGATATCACTTTCCTACCTGACAGTATGCACTGGTGGCATTATTATAGGGCTAGATACTTAGGCTGTTAAATAATTGCAGACTGTTTAATGCGTGTCTTTTTCGCATAATCATAGAATTTAAGGCCATTGAGGGATTCTGACAAAAGATTATGTAAACACCAGCCAGGATGGGGCTGATAGTTACAGGCTGAGAGCTCCAGGCTGGATTCGATGGCCCCTTTGAGATCTATTTCATGATTTGGTGTGATTGCGTGGTGTTCCCTGTCCTGTGTAACCTGCTACTTAGCATTCACGCAGGTTCCCTGGTATGCAGTATAACTGTTTTATAGTTTATCTGGAATGTATGTTTTAAAGGGCCTGTAATTTTTCCTACACAATTTTTGAACTTTAGCCTACAGTCCAGAAACCATTCCAGAGTGGTATAAAATCTTTCTGCCCCTCCTCCTGTGACTGCTGGACCATGGCGTGCTTCTGCATGCTTTGCTGATCATGTGGCTATGGATTTTTTGGAGGTTGACCTTTGAAAAGATGCTTAATCTTGTATAATAATTTAACCAGGAGAGATGCTTCTAAGTAGGTCTTTTTAAGATCTCTTTCTGATTCAGGGTACCCATCAATATTTATTCTTGCACTTCTCTTTTTTTCTTTTTTTCTTTTTTTTACTTTTCATTTCTCTGAGGATCACCTACCCATTTTTAAACAGGCATGGTGCAAATGTTCACATTTCACTGTAATTTCCTTCTCTATTTTGCCAGAGCTATGGAACAGAGCAGTGGGGTTCAGTATCTGTTGGAAATAAATTGCATCTTATAGTATACAACGAGCTCTTCGCCTACTGTGTGAGCACATCCCGCTGAGCTTCACATTCAGATTTTTTTTTGAGCTGACAGTCTATGTAAAATGCTCAAGTATATCTAGATTCTCAGTTACTAAAATAACCCAAAGGGCTGTGAGGCTGTACTTTAGAGCTGTAAACTGTACTTTGTAAAAAAGAGAAGGTTTTGCTAACAGATGTTCCCAATAGGTGGCCACCTCAGTGATCTGAAAGGGCCAGGTGAGTTTCTCCTCCATCTACAATGGTCTGGCACACGTTCTGCTCCATGTGTGACAAGCACCTGAACTGAGAACAACTGAAACTGAGAACAACTACTAAAACCTTTAGTGAGGCAATTCTGACTAAATGTGAGTGGAGACAGACTCCACATGCTTTTGTGGGCCTCTGTCCTGTCATAGTCTGTGCTGAACACCCACATAAATCCCACAAATGGATTATTGCTAAGAGACTTGACCACTAAGGACTTGAAGGAGAGGAGGGGAAGTTTGAAAGTGTCAAAGGTCTTTACACTTTTCCATTTATTCTTGTTTCCTTCAAATTAATTCCTACTTTTTTGTTTTGATTTTGTTCATGCCAAAGAAGCAATCAGAACTTAGGTTTGTGAGCACCCCAGGCTTGTTGGAACAATGTGTAAGGAAAACAAGGTTGGAGAGATTCTGAGAGGAAAGGGAGGCTGCCAAGAGTAAGGGAGATAGAATGAAGAGCTGCTAAACACAAGGAAGTGCATAAGGTATGAAAAGCTTACAGAATTCAACACATAAGACTGTATTTTCATAGAATCGAAGAATGGCCTGGGTTGAAAAGTACCACAGTGATCATCTAGTTTCAGCCCCCCTGCTATGTGCAAAGTCGCCAACCACCAGACCAGGCTGCCCTGAGCTACATCCAGCCTGGCCTTGGATGCCTCCAGGGATGCCCCTGGTTGTTGTCACCAATCTCTGCATGAAAAACTTCCTCCTAAAAGCTAACCTAAATCTCTTGTCTTAGTCTAAAACCATTCCCCATTGTCTTATCACTATCAACCCATGTAAATAGTAATTTCCCTTCCTGTTTATACACTCCCTTCAAGTACTGGAAGGCCACAATGAGGTCTCCCCGGAGCCTTCTCTTCTCCAAGCTAAACAATCCCAATTCCCTCAGCCTTACCTCATAGCAGAGGTGCTCCAGCCCTCTGATCATCTTAGTGGCCCTCCTCTGGACCCTCTCCAAGAGCTCCACATCCTTCCTGTACTGGGTGCCCCAGGCCTGGACACAGTATTCCAGGTGAGTACTAAGCCCAATAAGTTTTCTGAAGGTGGCAAGTACAGGAGTGTGCCAGAGAACAGGAAATGTAAGAAGGAAAGGAGGAGATGGCTGCAGACTTCAGAGACCTTGGGTAGATGGACTAAACTTCTAAGAAACTCATCAAAAAAGTGTAAGTTCTATATAAATAAATAAATAAATAAATAAAGAAAGAAAGAAAGAAAGAAAGAAAGAAAGAAAGAAAGAAAGAAAG